>NC_048904.1:13356487-13690183 GCF_011077185.1 Oxyura jamaicensis | reverse complement strand
TTTTTAAGATTTGAGAAGTCATTCTAGCTTGTGTGAAATGCCTATTATTTCATACCTACATGGCTTGGCTGGGGCTATGCTAAGCTTGCATGCATTATTCCTATAATAATATATTTATGTCTAATACGGATTGTGGATTTTATGAAAAATTATTGGAATTTATGGGAAGTCATATGAAAAGATTATAGGAGCATTTGCTCCAAGGTTCTGAAGGTTAGGATGCTATTTTTGACAGAATCTTTAAGAGCTGGAGTAGTACTAGGACAGGCTTCTGTTGTTTTCCAGGAAAAATTGAGATCAACCCAGGATAATTTCACAGGATACTTCAACTGCAACTATCAGACTGTTGTAAGCATACCAGCCATAGACCTGTAAAACTGTTTAAGTGCTTAAGTATCTGCTCAAAAACCATGATGTAATAATTATGTAATAATCATCTCTGAAACATTTAGACTGAGAGGCATGCTAATTAAAGCACGGAAAAAGAACATGAAGGCTGCAGTTCTGGCCTTACATCACCCAGCCATACTGCAGAAGATGATGTTATGTGCTGTTCGGATAAGCTTTCAATACAGTAGCAGAACTGCCAGAAGAGGTAATGAGGTTTGCTGAAGATCTTGACAGCAAACTACAGTAAATGACATAGATGGTGTAACATTTCACTGAACATCTGTCAATGTGGATACTTCCATGCCAAATGGGTAAAATATTTTTGTCTCATCTTAATTAACAGTAGTGTGTTTCCTTCTTACCAACTTGAGAGAAATTTTGAAAGCAGACTTTCGAAGAATTGATTTTTTTGTGCATTTTTTTTAAGAATGCCAACCGAACAGGTTAGCTTTGGAGAATTATCAAGTATCAGTTTTTTTCAAATGAGCATGCTGCTCTTTAGAGTGTAGAAATTCTGATAAATAATTTAGACATTTGTGTAATGAATGGTGTTGTATACCATGTGGTGTTTTAGGTGTCATATTGATCTCACGAAACTGATTCGCACAGGCTTCTCAAGTTTTTGCTATGAATTCACATATGAAATGTTATAAGATATCCATACTTCTCTTCAAAAATGTCATGTAAGTGTCTGATCTTCATTTTGGCATATTTTGTGGAAAATACAAATTAGTTAGTAGAGGTCAAAAAAATCAAGGCAAAATCAACATTCCTTCAACCTTGACACTGTAAGTCTTGCACAGTTTCAGAGAAAACCTAATCAGATGTTGGTTTAAGTCTACATGACATAAAAACAAAAGTCTAGCAAAAGTCATAAACACTTCCACCTGCTGTTCTATTTCCATAGAAGTTACAGCGAACATGATGAGCAAGCACAACAGTTAAAAATACATACACGGGGTAAGATTCCTTTCTTTTACATGTATATTTTACAGAGGAAAATCCTGAAGTTTGAATTTTAGGTGATAAACCTACGCAAATGAAGAGATTCAGCTGTTTCAAGAGTGGTTTTGATTTCCTTCAGTTTTGGTGTGGATTGGTGCTCCTAAGGAAGGTCATGATTCAAACCTGCGTGAGGAAAGTTGAGTTGATTTCTTGATCTGTTGGCTTCCAAAAGCCAGTTCAGGTAGAAGACTTAAAATAGCTATCTTCTTCATGGCATGTTCTCCTGGCTTATTAGCTTGCTTACATGAACTGTAAGACCTATATTTCCCCTCTGTTCAGTGTTCTTAGTATAAAACATCTCTGGTGTAAGAGTGAGGCAGAGCTTAGTAAAATTTCATATATATATATATATATATACAAATAAAAATCAGGAAATTCAAACAGTTTGTAGTGCATTGCATAGAATCCAGTTACTAAAGAGCAGCTGTTTCTTTAACCTACAGCACTTTGTTAGCAATTTATAGGAAAAATGTGCAGCTTTAATCCCATGTCATTCCTGCTCCCCCAATCTTCTTTCAGCTCATCTTTGCTTATCATACAATCTCTGCTGTTACTCATCTTTGGGATGGCTGGTGTGATGGATGTGCAAGGAGTTCAGAGTGATTGCCAGGCTTTATGCTTATTTTGGCTAAATATCATGCTTTCAAACACTTCGTTTTGAATTATTTTTTCAAACTACAAATAACAGCAACAAAAAGGCTCATTAAATAGTTTGAAAATGCATAATACCAGATCCTGCTGACTTGCTACCCACAGGATGTCATTTTCATCTAAAACTAGCTAGGAGTCTTGAGTAAATTACAAATTTTTCTTTTGTATTTTAATTAATATGCTCCGTATTTAATGTGTCTCACCATGGCTTTGCCACGAAATGACCCCTTTTATACACTGTGCTGTTGGTAAAGGAGCTCAGTCCTTCACAGGATATCTGCCTTAGGAACAACCTTTTAATGTGCTCATTTTCATTCTGTTGCTCATGAGTAACAGACTTCTGAAATACTTTGGTATTTTTAATCGTGTTGATCTTTGATTTGTAAGGTAGGAAAGGTTTTGTTCTTCGGCTGGTGAGATATGCCACGCTACAGGGACATGAGTGTGTTATAAGCAAGACCCAGAGTGAGGACCCAATGAATAAGCATGGCCAATTCTGCACTGCCTTTGTGCAGAGATAATGAGATGCATCCACTCCCGACTACTGGAGTGGGATAAGTGGCAGATATGTGATGCAGAAATATCCAGACACCTGATGGGTAAAGTTAGTGTGGTGTTTAAGGGTGGTTGCAGTGCTGGCTGCTGTGGAAGCATGTTGTGAAGAAGAATGGTGGCTTTAGTTGATGTGGTGGGAAAAGGGGTGTGAAGAGTTAGAAACCCTTCCATGGGTGGGGAAACAAGCCAGCAGCCGCTGTTCTATGCAGAGAATGGATGTGGTAACTAGTAGTAAACTACAACACATCTGGGTTGAGGGGGCAAAAAAATGTACAAAGGGTCCTGAAAGCTAAATTCTGTTTTCAGTGGCTGCTCAGGTACATCATTTGCATCTGTGAAGACTGCCGGTATCAGACCATTGCCCTGACCCTTATGATAGATTTGGAAAATCTTATTTTTATATACATACATATATATACTTATATTAGTGGTTTTCTGGTTTTATTGGGGTAAGTTTGTCTCTGTGTGAGGTGTTTATTAAAAGGAAGGTTAGAACTCAAACTTATCTTAGGCAGTGAGGTAAATGGACCTGCTTTTCTCTCTATGTGTTTTCATTTGAGGAAATAATATAACTGATATGATGTTCTGCTCCAGATGCTCCAAGTACTGATTCAGAGGTATTTTACCACTGGACATTTCTGAATCTATTTCTAAAATAAGTGACAAATAATTCAGAGGTGGTGCTAATGTAGTTCAAGTAGTTGAGTAGAATGCCTTTTCTGTGTGTAAATATTGTCTTGCTCAGTAGGTGATAATACTGCATTTTGCTCACTGGTCCTTTTTGCTGCATGTAAACCCCAACTGTTGTTGCTATAATGATTTTAAAAAAATAAATACATAAATTAGTGACCTTCACATGAGTTCTCAACATCTTGTTCTGACAATGGATGATTATTTTTTTAATGCATGATATAATGGCCATAATGAGATTATTTTTTAGCATTGTTACTCGTTCACTTAATGTATCTTATCAAATACAAGAAGCTTACAATTTCTGCAACGTTGATTCACAACAGTGACCAGCTTAAAAATGCACGCAGAAGTTGGATTTCATTTAAATTTGTGATTCTGTTTTGTCATGACATACACAACAAACGCTAACAATTTTTTATTATTATTATTTTTTATTTTTTTCCCCATATAATCTGTTCCATTTAAACTGTGGTATTACTTTTTCTTCTATAATGTTTGTTTTAGACTACTTCAGAGAAATATTAAAATTCAGCTTTTGATGCACTGCAATGAGTGAGTTCCCACTTCAGTAGTCACAAAATTATTTGAATGTTTGTATGGGCTTTTGCTTGTCTTCAATATTACAAATAACATTTATTTTATTTTATTTATTTATTTATTTATTTATTTTCTCTCTGTAAGTTCTCAAGCATTTATTCAAGCCTTATCTTTTGAAAATCTCTAGGTCTGTACTCATTCTGCAAATTAATATTTTGCTTTGTATTTGTGATTTATCATTTGCAATCACGGTCTGAGTTTGCAAACTGCTGAAATGTTCCCAAATACGAGTGAAGTGGGAACATCCCAAGGTTTATGATTTTTTCCTTCTTTCCTAAACTTGACATCTAAATGTTCCACAGACATCAATTAACTGGCCCTCATTAGAGCCACAGAAAATCAAGTGATATGTGAAAAACTAGTCTTGGAGCCTGAGACAGAGCAAAATACTGAACTCAGGTAACATGAATCTCAATCTAGTGACTAAATCTAGTGATATTATGCTTTCTGAATAAGGCCTGGAAAATATTTCTATGTGAAGTGTAAATAAAATTGTCTATTTTTTTTATCAATTTATTTATTTATGAGCAATTTCACCATTATCTAAAGCTAATGTAGATTCAGTATTGTTTGAACTATCTTGTATAAACGAGGACAAGTAAGGAAGCAACCTTTCCAGGGCTACTCTTACAGAAGCACTTTTTTTTGTTTTGTTTTGTTTTGTTTTGTTTTCTCCTCTCTGTCCTGTTTTTGGAAAATCTGGATCTTTACTTCTTGGCATTACATACGGGAATTATGAAAGCCTAGTAACAGTCACTGGGGAGGCTGTCATTTACATTTAAGATAATTGTGGAAGGTGGTAAAAGTTTTAAAAAGATTACGTGGCACTGCCTCTTTTCTCAGACTGCCTGCTGACTGCTGATGACAGGTACTTCATCGAGTTTATTGGTTGTAGCCTTTAATACAAGACTTTTAAAGCTATTTATAAATAATTTATGAACGAACCAAATGGCAGCATACCTGCATCTCTGCCTATTTAGCAGTCAGGCCTGTAGGAACATACTGACTTTGTAAACTTTGAATACTGGAAACCAATCATTAATTAAAATTTGTGCAACAAAGTTCTTTCATACTTCTGTCTTCAAACTATATTTGTTTACTCCTGTGGGTGCACTTTCAGTGGGAATCTTTGCACAAAAGGAATGGGAAATGCATTATGTGACAAGGACCTCCAAATTCCCAGGATATTCTTTTTTTTTTTTTTTTTTTTTTTTTTTTCCTTCTTAAGTTAGCTCTTGTCAAGTGAATTTCATTCACTGAAAATTTATACTCAAACTGTAAATTCCTGTATTTTTTGATTAGGTGGTGGAGACTATCCGAGAACTACGTGTGGCTCATAATCAGGAAACTTAGTTTAACAGCTTTTGAGGACTATGACGGGAAACTTGAAAGATTTTGGAGGATTAGTATGTAAGTGACAAGCAAACTAAAATTCCAAGCATTGTCACTACTATGTAAGTCTAGAAATTAAGACATATATTTAACACAGTCTTTAGACTCAGGGTTCAGTTTTAATAGCTCTTATATGGAAGAAGAGGAATAATGTATTAGGATGGGGGGAAAAAAGAGCAGTAGCCAGAAAGCTGCATTTTGCTTTCTCTTAGGTGTAAAGAGGCTTATTTGTTTCTGAGGGATATTTTGTTATTTGTTTTAATTTTGTCCAGTAAGCCCAATTTATACTAACAGAGATAATGTTAGAAGATAACATTACTTTGGAACTGAAGAATCATACAATGTAAGAACTTACTTTCAGTATCTTCTTTTGAAGATATGTGCAATCACCTGTAGCATATCATCTCCTATTTGCCTATTGCTGCACAGTTGCACTGATGTGGAAATGTATGATGGAAAAGAAATTCAAGATTGTTGTCTTTTTGCTTCATTGAAAATTATCTAGACTTTTACAAAGCTCTCAGAAAATTATTTGCAGTCCATTTAAGAAAGCTGGCGTAGTTATCAATAGATAAGTCAGGTCTTTGCTCATCTGAGGTATCCTTGACAGTAAAGAGCGCACTAGGCTGAATTTTCTACTTGAATTTAGCAGCTGCAGTTGTTCCAGACTGAGCACTGAAAAAAATGTTGCATCTTTCTCCCTAGATCTCCTTTGCTGAAATGTTAATGAGAGCTGCTGAAGGCATTTATTTTTGATAATATACAATGATATTTTGATAATTTTGGTTTTAGGGACCATTTTTTAATCTGAGATTTCTTTAGTCTGCCACAAAACAGTAATTGATGGCATACTCCAATGAAAAAGATATTTTGAAGTATGTGTTATTAACTCTCTTTAGGTATTACCGGTAATCAGATGTTTTGTAATATCTCTGGTGTCAGAAGGTATGGCAGGTATGTGGGGGGGATGCTCTGTGGAAGTTTCTTATTCAAGTTATCTTCATAAGGGTAATGCCAGCTCTTATTCCTGGGTTTGTGGTTGTCAGTGAGAAAAATGACAATGCAACATTCCCCTCATTCCCCTAGAAATCCTCTGTTTGTGCCTTTTTTTTTTAGTGTGAGTGAGATTAACATGGACTTTGAGAAAGAACACTGATTATTTAAAGAATCACTCATGATAAAATATCTCCTTCTGGGAATTTGTGTTCCAGTAGATTAGCATTATTGATCATCCTCTCCTCACATACTCTACAGATGATTTTAGAAATCTGAAACTATTATTCTTTTCTTGTCTAATGTAATTACCAGCACAAGGAATAATCTAATTAGAAGACAACAAGGATGCATTCTAATTGTTCTAATAAATTATGCTAATGCTTTATACTTGCAGTCAGGTTTAGTAAGAAATCATTTGACAACGTGACAGCTTATCTTACACTGCTAGCAAAATATAACTTCAGTTTTCTCTGCTTGAAGCTTAATGGTATTAAAGATTTGAAGCCTTTTATTATTAGACGGGTTTGGACCCCTCAGGTACATTGAAGATTCTTAAAAATTCTCTCCCATACAATATTTATAGTGGCAGTTAACTGTTCTGCGTTAGTTGTCAGGAAACCAATCAATTCGATGACTTGGCCTACACAGTTCTAAAATAGGGCAGTAGGGCAAGAAACACAGTCAAACAATCAACCACTTCTGAAATAATTAGTACTGAAATAGTTAATGCTAGTTAAGTCTATCTACTGGGTCTTTTACAAGGTATGTAATTGCACCAGGGAGAAAACGCACTTGGACAGCGTGTGGATGTTTAATCTCTGTTTAGTTGTTTCCCATCCTTTCCATGGATTAGAGCTGCTCTGCTCTGCACTGCAGGACTGTAGAGTTGGATCTCTGTAATAACAAGATGCATGCTTCTGATGCCACCCATCTGCCTAATAATCGGTCTGACATTACTGAGCACGTAATTGTATGTTGTTATACAAGGATCACAAGGTGCCTACAGACTGCCAGGCTGCAAATAATTAACCCAGGACTGAATTCTTTGCTTAAAATTAGTAAGATCATGCTTATGGCAACATAAGCATGACCGATATATGTTAAAACCACAAGAAACAGAGCAATTGATAGTATATTCTTCCCCCTCATGTTGCCCTTTCAACTGTCAGATGATGTTTTCAACCTGTTTCCTTCTGCTGACACAGTATTTCTGGCCATTTAAATCTGATAAGGGATCTCTTTTTCTCCAGGAAGATACGGATTACTCATTTCTCACAGTAACTGATGCCTTCATTCACTCTTAATTACATGGAGTACTGAAGGTGGCACTACTTTTTTGTAGTATTATTATATCTCTAGGTCTGAGATGAGTGCCCACTTGATCTATGATTTGTAGCATTAATGGGCTCTATTTTAATTGTTGGCAAAAAAGGGTAATGAGAACTCAAACTATTAATAAATGCTTTCTTATAATTTAGAAACCTTTTCCCTAGACTTTGCTCTTATTTATTTATTTATTTATTGTTAATGGATCACAAGGTATAGGTAAATATTTCAGCTAGGTCTGAGCTGTCTAGGCTTAGAAAATATGAAAGAAATAGTTTTGAGTTTTGTGTTGGCAACGTGAGAAGATCTGGATTACCTTTACTGGGTTTGCGAGAGGTTGTTGAGGGAGACAGAAAAGGGTTGTTAGGCACAATCAGTAGAGGGAGCACAAAGATGGCTTAACTTCTCTAAACACTCTGTGTTGGAACTTTGGACTTTACAGTTTGAATGCCCACTCTGACTGATCAACAAAACCATTTTATTTAAACACTTTTGAAAGTTGTAGGGTGCTAAATTATAGGGTGGTAATGTCAGTGAATAGGAACTGTAGTTATCCTACACCAGGTTAGTTCCATGGATTACCTATGAGATACAGTTACATATAGGAGGAATGGAAAGGGATGTAATTTCAATATTAAGCAAAAATACTATTGGTAAAAGATGCATCCATCCTTCTGATGGCTAGATGAAATGGCACTGGGTTACTGCCTGTCTCTATAAGCTATGTGGCATCTTGCTATTAAGTATTCTTTGTAACTGTGTGCATGAAGAAATACCTTGGCCTTCATTTGCTTAATCTAAAATTCAAATGCTTGTTGCAGTGTGCAACTGCATTAAGAGTACTTAGACAAATTAAATGATTCAGTATGGTAGCTTTGAAAAATCTAATTTCCATGTGGGGCATCATTTTTATCATCTGGCAAGACGACAAAACAGGAATATTACATTGGCTGCTTTTTGGGTAATGTTTATTTTGCATTCGGTTCGCTTTATTGTTAAATGTCAATCCAAACCCAAAACATGGACTTGTTTATTTAGCTCATGAATGCTTAACTAATGTTACAGATTTTTAGTACACATGCCGATATTTACCTTCTTACTCTGTTCTGACCTTCTCTTTTATGTAGAAATTACCGTGAGGTCTGCTGGAGCAATCCGTGTATTGATGCAGTTTTAAACAAGGATTTTATCTGTGGTATTTATGTAACTGTTTCTTTAGTGCCATTGCTGTTTTTAACATCATTATATATGTATGAGATTTTGAAATATATACATTGTGCATACGGTACCTGGAAGATACCCTTGGTGTATTCAGTTTGTCAGTGACTTATTTTTGTCTGCTTCTTCTGTTGTTGTCACTATTCGTAAACAAGAATAATTTATTCCTTGGAAAAGAATTAGCCTATTTTCAATAATGAAAGCAGCTGTTTGACAACCTTTAGGTAATATTTGTTCTAAAATATCAAAAAATCATAAATTTATTATGAAAAAAATAAAAAGGTATATACCTGTATACATCAGTAACTTCTAGGGGTAATGACTAGTCAAGTTTGGTGAAGTTGCTTCTAGGATCGAAGTTAATTCTGTGTATGGCTGCCAGCAGGTCACTGCCTCAGGCTCCTTCGGTGGATGAACATGAGCTTTAACAACAGTTCTGAAGGAAAGCTGCAGAGAGCTGCTGGTAAAAGAACTTTCCCCTTTGTTCATATTTTCTGCCTAACCTTGAGAACCTCAGATGTCATTCTTTTATTCCATTCCTTTTGGACAAATTTGGGCTGCTTTGAAGTTAACAGCAGCTTTGTCAGTGATTCTAGGAGATCTGCAGTTCATTGCTATGTATGGTTTAGTTCATGAATTTAGATTGCAGAACAGTCTTTTCTTTCTTCCTTTTTTTTTTTTTTTTTTTTTTTTCCCCAATTATAAGGAGACTAAAGAAAAAGTAGTTAAACCAATTCTGCATAAGGCAGCTATCAATCTGGTTTCTGCAGGCGTGCAGGGAGGTGATCAGTGCTACCACATGCTGCCAACAACCTGTTGTAAATCCTTTATAGGCTCTTAGAAAGCTAGTGCATAATTAACCTTTGCTTGAAAATATTCTCTTAACCAGAGAAGAAACCTCCCCAGATAAGCATGGAAAATATAATAGATGTGTCTAGATGTTTTTTTCCTGAACTTTTATGGCTTATTCCCAAGTGACATAGAGAACCATCAGGGTGGCAGCAGCCTGCTCTGGAAGGCAACTTGTCTGAGCAATGTATTTGAGATCTTGGGGTTTCTGTGCAGCCTTAAATTTCACATACAGGCCAAACTTTGCTACTTTATAGCACACAGCAAAACACAAGTTGAAATCTACAGTGTGGTCAAAACATGCTTTTAGCTAGAGAAGAGAGTATTCAGGAGAAACAAACAAAAAAATGCAAGGAAGTCAAAATCCAGTTCCAGGAGTTGAGTCAGAGTAATGGATGTGGGAGCACATGCTGACATAAACTCTATGTCGGAAATGATCAACTCAATTACTTAATTGAACACTTCAGTTGTAGTCTTTGGGCAAATATTTATTCAAATGCAGAGGTGTTGTTGGACTTAGTCTGGTTCCTTTTAGTTGTTTGTAATCCCCGTTTCTCTTGCAAGGAATGCAAGTCATCAGCATTTTCAGGTGTTTTTATCTGTGCATCTGGAGTTACTGGCAACCATCCTAGATACAGGAGAAAGTGACTTGTTAAAGGTTTTGCCTTATTTGACCAGGATTCAGAGCATTAATCTTGTTCAAAACACCCATTTTTCTCTGCTAGTTGAAGTACAGGAGGTACTCATTCATCCTACTGAGAGACTTGGCAGGGCTCTTGGGAGCTACAGATTCAAATTTCAGCCCACAGAGTTGCGGGCTGGAAGCTGATTCCTCAGCTGACATCATATGCTCAGGGATGTATTACGTGTTTTTCTTTTTTTTGTTGCTGGTTTTTGTCAATATATATTAAAAAGGGGGGGGGAGGGGGGAGCGTATGTTGCTGAGAGAACTGGCAGAGGATCTGTTTTAAAGAAGGTGAATGGAATTCTAGGCCTTTCACATCAGAGGCATGCCCCCAAAACTGGGGGAAGATTAGCAAACGGGGCATGAATATTCTCAAGGTGATGAACTGTTCAGTTTTTTTGTTTGTTTGTTTAATGTGTTCCCTGGCTATTTGCTATTTGCCTTGCAGCAAATCTGGGAATACAAGTATGTATGTCACATTTTGTTATCTCTCTGTTTTCTGGAGAAAATATTCTTCCCAGGTACAGTCTTCTTGTGAATCCTGTGGTTTGATATCCTGCCTACTACGAAAATAATGGTTTGGGAGGTGTCAGCTCCTAGTCCTGCCTTCCTATAAACAAGAGGGAAGTTCTGATTGTTTTTACAGGTCTAGTTTTGTATCTTTCTTATAAACAAATATTAAAAATTTGATGGGCTTTTTTTCTTTTCTTTTCTTTTTTTTTTTTTCCCTAGTGTTGCTGGTTTTCTTTACTGAAACTTTTGAAACAGAAGAATTTTAGATGTGCCATGATCAACAGAAGGATTAGACCAGTTCAGTGTCCTCCTAATTTATGGTGACAGTTTTCCCAATTTGCTGTGTTTTCATTTGGTATTTCTGCACTGAGTACCAGCTGAGTACCTCAAACAGTGCACTGCTGGATATTGCAACAACTCTCACATTTTTCTTCAACGTTTTTCAAGAAATCTTTATCATCTTTCCTTTAGAAGACTTAAGAATTGCTTGAAAAATTGGTAATACTGGGAAAAAAACAAAACAAACAAAAACCACAACACCAAAAAACAGAGAAGACACATTTTTTGCTTCTGACCTGTAGACATCTATGAATCTTTAGTGTAAATGTCCTGGACACATTGGCTTCCAAAACTTGATAATATTTTGATATTCCCCTCCTTTTCACCCTCCCTAAACAGTGTGTTCCAAAAGTTTTTAGTATTATCTTCATAAATCAGAATTTCAGGAGAGTTTCATAGTGACGACACAGCGAGTGTGTTATAAACAGACCTATCTTGAAGCACAACAATAAACTGTTATTAGATTCTTCCAAATGGTTTTGAAATTTCTCTCTCACCTTTCCTAAATTTTACCCCACTGTCTGATAAACATAACATATCAAGCAGTATCCTAGGATTTGCAGGCATTAAATTCAGCAAAATGTAAATTATACTGTGTGTTTAAGTATCCTTTTGGCACTTTTCTCCTAGAATCAGTAGACTTTGTTGCCCCAGTGACTCCCATTTACTAGTGGGCTGGAGTTAGCTGCATGTTATGCAATTAAAAAAAAAAATCCATCAGTGCACTAGAAACTTTTAATATTATCAAATTAATTGCCATTTTATTTATGATCTTCTCACTTGATTGTGTATTATCGTTTTTTAATGTCACCGAACCATGTCAATAGCTGCTCAATAAAATATCCATCCTAAATGCTCTATTAGAAGCTGCATTTAATTGTCTTCTATTAGCCACTGCCACTTTAAGGTCAGTGAATAAATATTTCAAATAAGTAAGAATTTCAGTTTTTAAACAATTGCTCTGTGCAATTCAGTATAAGGTCATCTCACTCCCACTTGATGGTAGAAACTTTAAAAATATTTGAGTTTCTCAACACATTTTCATTTTTCAAATTGTGGTAAATGTAACAGTATGATAGCCTCGTTCTCAGCACTGCGTTTCTTCAATTTGTAAGAAACCAAGCTGCAAAACAGGACCCAGTTTGAAAACTGCCTTAAAAACACAGAGGGGAAAAAGTTCCCTGATCCAGAATCCTTGAAAGCTCTAAGTGGAAGGCTGCAAACAGTTAGTATAGACAAATAAGTGGGAGTATAAAAGCACAGAAATGGGTGTTGGCTGGCATGATTTTTCTTTTTTGTTCATATTTTTTTTTTGTTCAGCTGCTATTAAACAGCTCTTATCCCTGAACTGCACTGTATTGCTTGGACACTGGACAGCTAATGTTGTTTTAATGACTTGTGGACAACACCTGAACAGAAATGAACGTTAAATCTGTTCTGACTAGCTTAACTAAAACAGACCCATTAGCTGTCACAGGTTTCTATGATTAGCCTGCAGTTTAGTGATTACAGAAGAATGTTAAATAGTCCCATGTTACTTTACAGAATAAAAGCAATTTAAGATGTCTTTCAAGAGTCGTCTGCCTGCTAGTGTTTCTCTAGAAGAATCTAGTTCTGCGTATCTATAAAAAAGCAAACCCTGTGATTAATGGAATGAGTAAAGCATACAGTAAAACTGCCTCTGTAAGTTGTATTTGGAATTTGATTTTTGTAGAGTAAGCCACGATTGTCAGCTCTTTCTCAGGAATGAAAAACTGAAAGATCTCTGTGGCTAAATTGAAACCTTCTGGATGACATCTTTTCTGTGCATACAGTCGATGAACTGAATAGACATCCCGGAAGAGTTTGATAAGTTATATTTGCCCCCCAGCTGGGAATGTCTGACTGGGGTGGGGAGAAGATTATGTTCTAGGTACTAGCAATACGTTGGTTGAGATTCTAATGCAATATGTAGTGCTAAATTAGTGACAAGATCAAAAGACAGGAATGTGTTATGAAATGCTTCATAAATCAGAAAAAAAAATCATCTATTGAAAGAAGCATGACAGGCTTTCAGAATGGTTTTGGCCTTTAGACTCTTGGCTCAGATACTTTTGCACATTTCTTAGTGTTGTGGAGCTGCTTCATTCATTCCTTCTGGGACTTAATGAAAAAGGAAAGCCCTGCATCAATATTAATGAAAATTAGTTCACACTGAAATTCAGATATCCTAGCTATTTCTTGTATCTTACTATAAATCACTGGCAGTAGTATGTTATATGACCAAGGATGAAAATATAGATCTTAATTTTTCAAATGTACAGTGCTTTATAAAAAAAAAATCCTTGTTATTCATTTTTTTGAAAAATAAATGGAAAATGATTAGTTCCATTATGTGGATGTGCTTATGTAACAGCTTATAAATATATATGAAACCCTCCTTAGAGAACATACAGTCTTTATTCCAGTGGCTTTAGTAACTTGCTGAGATGACAAATTTAGGAAGAAATTATAAGCCCTAATAAATGAATTTCTCCTTCTCTCTTTAACATTTCAAATGCCAAATCCACGTGAAAATCTCTTGATAGATGCATAAAATTTTACTTTCTGCTTTGGTTTTCTGTATTTTTTTCTTTGAGCCCATTTCTTCTCTCAAAGAGACACAGTAATTAATAAAAAATACTAATTTATTGCTTTAGGTTATAAGTAAGAACACACCAAAATGAAACAAGTTTCTTAGTGCTCCTTATAAATAAGGATGTCCTGGGTTTTGTTCTACAGAGGGACCAAACCAACCTGAGCCGATATCTTTGACTGGGTTTTGTATTCTGTGTTCTTTACTCCAAAAAATGAAAATGCTGTGCCTTGAAGCTACACCACAGAATAAAAATGCATGAAACTGAAAACGAATGGAGTTTTAATGTCATGAACTGAAACTCTGCCTGTTACCTCTGACAGTATTTTTAAGTGCCTTTCATGCATCTATCTGTTTTAGTTTTAAATAATGATTCTGGAGTTATACTGAGGAGCATATACATATGATGTCAAAAAATGCCAAATAGAAAGAAATATTGGTATTGCTCTAAAACATATGTGGAATATGTTCTAGTATAAAGCTTTGTAATTAATAGACGGATAGGCTTTTTGTTAATATATGTCTCTGTCAATCTCTTCAAATTGTTGGCTTCAAAGCTAGTGTATGTGTGTATATATATATGTTTTTATATATATGTGTATATATGTAAAATAGCAAGTCTCTAGAGTTACCTATATGCTGTCAAATTGCTTAGCTGGAAAAATATGGGAGTGCTTTTTTGCAGGATAACAAATAGAAGTTTTTAATGGGATTAATAAAGAAGATGAAATATTTTGATGTTTCCTTTTATGTGCTGAGGAGGATTTATTTGTTATTAAATTTTCTTTTAACAGTTTGGGTTCTATAATTATAATGGCTTTCAAAAGGGCAGTATTAAATGAGCTAGCTGTGAATGGGAAGGAAAAAAAAACACTAAACTATTAATTCCTGGAACAGTGGAACACTAGTAAAAGCACCCATGGATGCTTCATTGCTCAAGTGAAGTTGGTCTGAATGCTTGTGGCCATGCATTTTATCCTTCCCAGTTCTATCAGCTAGGGGCTCTAAATTTTTTAGTAAAGGTAGTCTTTGCTTGTTTTCCTTCCCATGTTCTTGGTTATGTGAATACTAAAAGCTACATGTGACTCAGCATTGGTCCCTAGTGTTGGGCCATGTGGAATTTTAGGACGGAATATGGACTGTTTTGTGCTTATAGACTTTTTGAGACAGGAGGATTCATTCTCACTTGATCCGTAATCACTAATATAATAAACAGCATTAATTACTAAAAATGTTAATGTTATCTAAGTTAATGTTAAAGCTGAGCTCCTGAACAACCGCTCTAAGTCTCAAGGAGTCTGTCCCTGTGGTATAACCTTCCTGCAAGGGTCGCTACTGGAATGATTGGTTATTGCTGCTTTGCTCCAGACTTGGTTTTACAGAATTTTTAGTGATTAGAATTCAATTATCCATGAATTAGTTTATTCCCATTTTTTCCTTGGAGGTACTTTCATTACCTTCTCAGTCTCAGGGGGATTTAGTGCAGATCCTGAGTATGATGCTCAGGCAATGCTCTCAGCAGCTGAAATTAGAGCAGTCCCAAGTGGTCTTACTTTTAGTGTACTGAGGTTCTTCTGGAGGCATTTTCATTTAGGTCTCCAAACACACACTCCTAGGTGTCAACTCTGCCATCTACCAATTCTTATGCAGATATTAGTACTAGAATGAAAATCCTAGGATCATCAGCAGCAGTGAAGTATTCCTTTTCTGTAGTCCTATATTTTAAAATACTGTGTCACTACCAACCAGAGCTTTTTATTTTTTCAAAGCTTTCTTCCCCATTAATTAATTTTTTCATTACACTTAATGCAGTATACATTATTGTTGAAATTTTATGCATTTGAGAAAGGTGCTTTGAGAGAATACAAAATCAACAAAAGTATGTATTTCTCCTTTCTTCTGGTTTATTAGTTGTCTATCTGGAGCACTGGAATTAGTTTTCTGTTTAAAAAAAATAATATAAAAAATGCTCTTTGTAGCTGTGTATGTTACTTGTGTGAAACCAGGAGGGTTTTATTGGAGGACAGTAAATCATATTGATGTCAACAGAAAAAAGACAAAGTACTGACAGAAAAAAACTGTCTCACAAAATGTGCACCTTGGTAGAGGGATTTAATAGAATCAACCAACTACCTCTTAAAGTACTTTTCAGTGTTGTTAAATACTCTGTGGACTGACAAAATGCCACATTATATAAAGTCTCTTCGTGGTGATTTTTGTGTGTATGCTTAGAGAAATGATGTCACTAATTTTTATAGTAATGTGGATTATCACATATACTTGTTTCCTAAGTATTGGTAGATTTTTTCATCAGGTTCATATTTCCCAATAACTCATTATCAAATCACATTTGGAATTACTTAGGTAAGAATGCAGTCATAGGTTTGGTATTACTCATGACCTTCACCAAACAATAAGAGGCTGCTGCATCCATCTTGTGCATGACAGGAATGTTTAATCGCCATTCTCCAGTAATATGCTAGTGTAATGTAAGTGAAATGCATAGGGTCATATTGTCCCTTCGCTGCACACTACGAAATCACCCTAATCATCCTCACAGAGAAATATATGGTTTAGATTTTTTTTTCCATTTCCTTGTAACTAAAATACTCATGTAGTTAAAATAGGTCTTAACAGGGAGCACTTTATTATGTAAAAATGAGAAATATTTTTGCTTTCATGTTTTCTTTGGACAGTGCAGTGGTTTACTGTGTAGCAGTTGGAAGTTAATGTTTTAATTTCATGTAGCCATTTCAGAAGATTGATTATCTCAAGCTCTTCTATCTGTAAGCATAAAGAATTGTGACTTGTTTGAAAGAGCAGATCTAATTACAACTCATGATCTTTATGATATTCTGAAGTTTAAAAGAAAATCTGAACAAAGAATTGTAGTGTTAAAGTTTCTCACCAAAGAAATATTAGATCTGTGAAGGTTTTGTTTTACAGCAAAATGTATGTTTAGCGATTATCATAGATACTCAGTATCGATGGTAATGCTTTCCAATCATACTATTTACTGAATAGATATTTTAGCAACTGGTACTTTGGCAGGTAGCTAATAATTGATGCTTTGATCATTTTGATCATTGATCATTTAAAATTTGTGTTTTGATGACGTGGATAGTGGAAATATATACTATAAAGCAGTGTATACTTTTGTAACTGCGTGTAGAAAAAAAAAAAAAAAGGTTTCCCCAGACTAAACTGCTCTATTCTGATGAGTTCAGTAAAATTCTCATGGAGAACACACATTTTTCCACCCAATGAGCATTTATGTATGAATTTTTCTGGCAAATAATTTGTGACCCTTTCTATTAAATACATTAAATACAAAGTTGCATTTTCTTCTTCCAGATAAAAGACTGAGTAACACACAGAAGATAGCCTGCAACCCCCTAATGAAAGTTTGTATTTCTCATTTGAACATACTTCTTTGTTCATTGAGATGTGGGATCCATCAGTGATTTCTTCACGTGGTCCTGACAGCAATGAACAAAGAAATTAATAACAAAATCCACATGGCTGACGTATCCATTTTCAGTACCTAGTTAAACGGTGTTTGGAAACGCCTTGAAAAATAAAACTGTTAAGTCACATAACAGGAACCTCTATGTATCTCTAAATCTGTAAGTTTCCCCTTTGAACTGGGAGCACAATCGTGCGCATCAGAATGTCTTAAAAAGAAACAAAGGGATTACAATAGAGTCAGTAATGCAAACCAGCATTAGGTACTTGGGACACAGGCTGTATATACGACTGTGTTTGAAGAAGCGATTAGGCTTGAGAGCCCAACCCCCAGTGGACAGATCTGGGGTGAGGGTTATTATGTGATCTGTGATAGAGTTTATTCCTCCATCTCTTCCAAAAATGTTTTAATCCGATCACAACAGCAGATTATATGAAGCCAAGAGGCTTGGCATTGGTAAAAACAGTGTACCCAGCTGCACACCCTAACCTCTGAAGAGAGATTGCCTTTCTGGTAAAATCTATTGTGATGTGTGCTCAAATTCACACCTTCTGCCACTCTCTGCTGCTTACCCCTGATATGAAATAGATCTTGGGTATATAATTTTGAACTATGAAAGTGTGCTAATATGTGCTTCAATATTATATACTCTAAAGGGACAAAAATACCTCCCACCAAATTTTCCTAAATCTTTCCAAAGTTTCCTCTTTTCCTTCCCCGCTGCTCTGTCTGTAGCCTTCTGCATATTCTAATCCTCCACCAATCTAACGTTATTTAATGGGCAGCTGAGCTGTGTGGTTGATGTACCTATGTATATTCTAAAATTGATATTTAGTCAAATTAGAGAATTTCAAGACATTAAAGCCTTCAGCTTTTTTCACTCAAATGTGTGTGCCCATAATGGGATGTGAAGTGGTCCCATTATGTAACTGGTAACTCCCTGAAGAAGTTGCATTGTGAAATCAAGATCTTTCAGTACTGAACAGTTAGTCTTCCCTAATTTGGGAAGCACAGAAAGTTCTTACATTTGGGTTTCATCGATGGTGTTCATCCTTGGTAGGATTGTGGGTCTGCTTTGGTAAATTGCAGTACAGTACAGTGCAAATGATCCAAGAGTTAGAGTATGTGGTTGGCAGTTGGCTAATACAGAACTTATCTAGTCAGTGTCACTTGCTTTGTCATTTCTGGAGTACTTCTCAGGCTCTGAAGTCCTAAGAATTGCAGTAGCTCAGCTGAAATGGTAATGAAAGAGGGCGTGAAGGAGACAGAACAATTCCAAAGTGGTAAAATGCTCTGTTTTGTAGGCGCATCAGCTAACAGAGAATAGACTGAAACTTAAACAAAGATAAGAAACACATTAAGGCTTGTTAAGCATGCAAATGGATCAGAAATTCAATAATCTTCCCATTATGAATACGAACAGGTAAAGATAAAACATTTGTCAGGTTACCTCTCAGGTTCTTTGATCATCTTGGATGAGTGAATTAGCTAATACAGAAATGGGTTTATCCTGCCATAGGGTGGAAATATGAACTAGATAATATCCTGAGATATCTGCTTGCCCTTTTGTTCACTGAATGGCATAACAAGAACGTGCTGCAGCAGAGTGAGTTATAAAACCCCTCTCTCTCATTTGTGTTTTTGTGAAGACAAAGAATGATCATCAACCACTTTAAGAATAAACCCATTATTAAACATGTAAAGTGAAAGGAAAAATGGTTTATTTGTAAAGCACTGGATACATTTTGATTAATTGTTAAGCATTTTTTTTTTTTAATTACTTCTTGTGCAGCAGTTTAGCTGTGGAATGAACTACACCCGCAGTTGATGTATTGGCAGACACATACCTAGCAAATGAGTTCTAAATTATTCACTTTGATTACCAGCAGTTATCACATATGTTGATATTTATCCCTTCCCTTCGTATAATGCAGAAAATAATCTATTATCAATGCTTCTTGGAAGTAACTACTCCTTTTTGGTGTTGGGAGAAGTTTCTTTTTCATTTTGTGCTTTATTCAAGGATTTTCTCCTTCATTAAATGTGACTGAGAATTGTTGCCTTTTTTTTTTTTTTAAGAAGGTCACTTGTGAAGGTGAAACTAAATATAAAGTTATACCCCTTATAGTTAATTGTAACTTCTTCTTGTTTTCCTCCCATAAGCTAGGCTTTGCTCTAGAGAAGTGAGGTCTTGTATACTGGAGGGATTACTCAAAGGTGACAAAGTAACAGGAGGCCTTTTCATTTTTCCTGACAGAGGAGCAAACAAGTGTGTTTTCCCCAGTCCCAGCTTTTGCAGTGAGAAAGTGGCAGATGATAGAAACTGAGTTTGTTGGAGTTAGCTAGCTCCCCAGAGGAGATGAAAAGAGAGATTTGAATGCTGAGACTTGTTTTTATGTCCTCCTCTTTTCCCTCTCCCTTTAGCTTGGAAAGGGGCTGGAAGGTGACACAAGTCCTACTTTTGCCTTGTCTAGCTAGTGAAAACATGTGCAACTGATAACCACTAGTTCTGCACCAACGCTGGAGATGTACAAGGGCCAGGTACTTACCTAGAAAATGAGCAGCAGCTGATTGCCAGGGAGCATCAATATTGTCTTGCATAAAATAACCAACAAATTCCAGACAGCCAAGTATGTTGTTTTTAGTCTCTGTTTCATCTGCGTAGATATGATTGTTCAAATGCAGTGACTTAGTTATTAATCTATTCATATTACTTTCTTCAACTGTCTTATCTTAAGAGCACTCTTGATGGATAAGAAATGTGCTGTTCCACATCTTATAATCTTCAGATCACCTCTGAAGAACAATTGGAATAGATATGTAACATCATTTTTCCCCCACTTAATTGTTCATTGAAATACATTTACAATTTTCCTTCTAATCTATTAATTTTCTGAAATCTTTTAAAATGGTGATTGTATCATTTTAGATCTTTGCAGGATATTGTACAATGTTTGATACAAGTTATAAATGAACATTTTTGTTTTTACTATATGACATTTGACATCAGTGTAGTAAACAAATATACTGTCAACTTTATGCTGAAAGATTAAACATTTTGAGAGCCATTCAACTTCTGTATGCTTTCTAAAGATCATTAATTATGGTAAAAATTGTTCTTTTTAGCAACATGATTGAAAGGTGATAACCCAAGACCAACATTTTAGAAGAATATGTTAGCACTGATAATTAATATGTTTAACTAATATGTTAGCACTGATGTTTTTTCCTCAAGTAACCTCTCTTAAGCATGCAGGTGGCTGTGGTTAGAAGAGTTTTTCAGTGTTGCATATGGTAGGATACAGTGGAGTTGATTTTTCTTGGAATCCTGTAATTTAAACTGTTTTGTTGTGATCCCTTCACTGAAGTACCAATTATCTAAAGCTGTTTTGACTTCATTTCAGTTGTTTCAATAAGACTTCTCATGGTGAGAGTTATTTTTCACTTTTGAAATCATATATATAGATAAATGGGGGACAAAGATGACATCAAGCTTCTTTTTGAATCTTCCCAAGGTTAGGAGTCTAATGTAATTTGAACTTTCTTAGTCTTTTCTGCATTATGATGGTTTCTCTTCCCTATTCTGCACTTGGTCAGAACTTCTGTTAAAATAAATAAATAAATGAAAGTTCTGATATGTAATGTCATAGGGTTCAAGATGATGTTCAGATAACGCTGGCCTTTCCTTATCTTAAATTCATGTCTAAGTTCATTAAGTTTGTTATATTTGACACGGGCTCCTACAGCCTTATAAACCATAACTGTTTTTTTTTATATATATTTAAAATTCTTATATAGCTTGGCATAAACTATAATTTAAAATTCTTATATAACTTGACATTGTTAATTTCTTTTTCCAAAGGCTAGACCTCATTTCTCTATTTTTTTAATGTTAATATCCCAGGTTTTTCAGTACCTGTATGATTGAGTGATCTTTCTTTTTGCATACTTTTCCCAAAGCAGTGTTAGGAAATAGTGTTCCAAACATGCTCTGAGCCTCATGTATGCAATAGATAATGTTCTTCTGACAGCTCATATCATACATACAGTTCATACATACAGCTATTCAAAAAAGTGTAAATAAGTATTAGTTCTTGCATTTGAATCAGCAGTACCATAGGATTAAACTTTCAGTAGATTTTTTTTCCCAGTAGCTTTTATTTAAAAGATGTTTCTTTATAATTGACAACTGAAGAAATGATCTCATTTATTGGCATAATCTGCACTTTAAAAAGTCAGTTCAGGTACCAGAAGCAATTGCTTTTTATCAAATCAATTTCTGTACAAGTTCATCTACCTGCTTGTAAAGCATCTACACAGAATGGTAATTTGTCAGGCTTAATCTGTGAGAATTTTCTCTCAACTTTGCAGTAGTGATTTAAGCTATTTTTGGTTCTGTAGGAGTACATTTATAATAGGGAAAAAAATCTTTAAATTCTTTGTTAGAACTGTTGCTAAATACCATTTTATCTAAATTGTCTTTTATATTTGAGAGTCCAGTTAGCTGATAAGAAGTGTCTCTTACAATACTATGTTCATAAGAACTAGAAGTAAAGATAAATAGTGCTCCGTGTTCCTTTACGGTCAGTGCTTTCTGTAATATCAGAATTGTTTATCAAATTATTGGTAAATGCTTTTCCATTTTGAGTCCCTCGAGTATCTTTTATTAAAATCTTTCCTTTTTTTTTTCTTCCCCCCAAAGGTAAGCTGCCTTGCTGCCTTGGAGTCTGGAGAAGGCAGTATTCTGTGGTATAAGCTAAAACAGATCTGATTCTGATGAAGTAGCTGTGTAGGACGTGAGTTATCCGACACCGACTTTACTGGCTACTCGGACACTAAGTAATTACCTTAGTAGCACTATTACTGCTTACACTACAATTAGTGAACTGTGGATATCTTTGTGCCATTTGCCAAGCCTTACTTTATTATTCTTCTTATGCACCTGAGAATTCTGTTTGTATCTATACACCTTCATTGTTTATTGTCTGAAATTAACTCAAACTACAAAATTTTCTTGGTTTTGATTGTGCCATGCTGCAAGGCTCATTTGTTGAAGCTTCTGTTGATTTCTTTTTCCTTCCTTCTTGTAAAGGAAGGGGCCAATTTAATAAATATCACATAAAATTCATTTTTGTGCTGCACAGAATGATAGAAAACAGGCGTTGTAAGGAAACTATCCTAAAGGTTAGTTAGATAATCATATTGTCTTTAAAATTCTGTGGTCCTTTAACCATATAGAAGGATTATGAATTTTACTATAAATGTATTTGAATCTTTCCTTAGAACGATATGACACTGTGCTGTTTGACACATGCAGGTTTTATCTCTATTAAAGACTATAAGATATTATCTAAAGGAATATTATTGTGGTGCAACATAAGTTATAATTCTTCAGTGTTTTTTTTTTTGTTTGTTCGTTCGTTTTTTACTACCAATAAATCCTTGTTGTTGTTTTACTTTTTGTTATAGGGAAGTACTTTGGCTATTTTTCATGTCCCATCAAAAGCCCATCCTGGGCAGCAGTGTCACTTGCTATCTCGTTTTAACTGCTTCTTTTTCTGGACACTTTTTTTTTTTTTTTTTTTTTTTTTAATCCTGGTAAGAATCCTTCCCTTTTCTATCTCAAGCCCAGTTGTGCAAAATGTCAGGTCTGTGGCATGGATACTGAGAATGCAGATGTTTCCCTTTAGTAAAAGGGCCTTCAGGACTGAACCACATTGCTTGTTTCTATCTGTGTGGTTCTGGATTTTAGGGCAATGGTTTATCTATCTAGCCCGAGTCTTGGATGTACTTTAATTCAGCATCCATTGTTTAACTATATATTTGAGTTCTGTGCCATCACAAGAATTCAAAGTTAAACACACACTTTAACTATACAGATGCATCCAAAATCGAGGTGGTGGTTATTATTATTATTATTTTATTGTATGTAACATTGGATCTCATATCACTGTTATTTCCTGATTCTGCAAAGTAAATGATCATCACCAAGGTGTACTGTGGTGAGAAAACAGCAGCAAGTAGGGGGTTAGTAATGACTTCTTTACAGAAAGAGACAGTAGGATAAAGAAATATCTCATGATAAAGAGTACTTGTTAAATAATACAGTAGATTTAAGGATTTTCTCTGAAGATGAGGAAAAATAAAGCATGTTTAGACACAAAGGCATGCTCACACTAAAAGGCTAATTCGTAGGCCCTGCCTTTGTCTGTGGCATGCGGTTGGGCTGTTTGGCACACTAAAATCCAGTGCAGGATCTGATCCCCCATATACAGATTAGTAAAACAATCTTGTCATAAGGGTCTAAAGAGGGAGGAATTGAGCCATACTGGTAGAATCTCGATTTATTTGAGAGAGCCAGTAAAAAGGCCCCTAAGATTCTGTTGTTTGTTATGAGTCTGTAATAGTTTTCACTGAATAAAACTTCCTAGTTTTGCCTTATAAAAACAAAATTAACACATTAAAATGTGTTAATATGCAGAAAATCTCACTTTCTAGGTCTTAGACCATAATTTCTTCAATTCTGATGTCCCTAGCATTGGATCACTTTTCTGCATTTGCTCGCAGATAGCTAGCTGGTAGCCTTTCTGAGCTGAACAGCCTGTGCATACAAAATATTAATAAACCAGAAACATATAGTTCCAAGACAAGCAATTTTAAAAAATCACATTATGTATACTTAATGCCTAACTGACCTTTTCTGCTGTTTCTTAAATCTCTGAAAAATTCATCTAATTTCAAAGCCAGAGTATTAGCCCATTTATATGTAAATTGCCTTTAATTCATGCGTTGATTTGAAAGACTAATCCAAAAGATCCTTTACCACAGGTGACCTTTTTGACACTGTACTTCTGGGGAGACTGTAAAGTGGTTTCTTATGGCCTCACATCCACCTGTAGCATAACATATTCCTACTTCAGTCCATATAAATCAGCCATATGTGCGTGGTTTTCAAACAACATTGAATTATTAACACTGTAACTTAACTGTCTTGGTTACTGTTATATTTAAAATAACTCCCATTTAAACCAGTGATTATGTTGGTTTTCTTGCTTAGTTTAGATGTCAAACATAATTAAGGTATCTCCTGATTATGCCATTTGAATAACAAATAGTAGGATAATTTAGCTTTTAAATGACAGTCTCCATAAACTGTAAATTTCAAAAAACATTCAGTATTTATTATTGTCCAGAATATTATGTCCCCACAACAGCTGATAGAACAAATATACTGTTTCACTTTTCAATTTCCTGTAATAAAGGTGAAACATTCCCTTTTCACAAGATACTGGACAAAATGGAATTATGATATGTTAGGAATTATAAAATTATATTTTTGTTCGTTCACTGTCCTGAAAGTATCTCTTGAACATCTGCTGTAGTGTAAATATTGCTGCAAAGACTGAAGAATCACGTGGCTTGGTGGACAGCATAATTCACTATTTTCTCAGTGTGGCAGGTTATTACTGGGAAGTTGCATACTAATTCTGTTGAATTGCAGCACTTTCTTGTTGCTAATATATAATATTGAATAAAATAAAACCCATTTTTTCTCTCTTTACAAGTGAACTTCATTTTTTTTTTTTTTTTCAGTTAAAGTTTCAGAAGAAACAGTACAAATATTTAGTGTTAAAGGTCATTAGGTACTTCCATGTTCATCAATGAGATGACAAAAGATGTGATATTCTCATTACATATTTTTAGTTTAGTTATGATGACTTTTTTGTACTAAGGAAAAAAATCTGCCTTTTAAAATCCATTTAGGCAATGAAGCCTACCAGACAGTGCATTTTTACGTTATTATACAATAAGCAAAGATTATTTTTGTGTTGTATGCTTCATGTAAGAAGACATAAAATACTTTGCACTGTGAATTATAATAAAGGAGTGACACTTTGCCAAGTTACATGCAGTTGTGGGAAAGATGAGAAAAATATGCACCAATTTGTAGTAACAGAAGCAAAAAAGAGGAGAGAGTATGGTCTGTGTCTATATCACATTTTTTCAGTCATGTCAGGATAAATTAGTCTTAATGGTCTTTGTGGGAGGACAGGCCTGTCTAATCTCTTTTGACTAAGGAGATTTCAGAAGAATGAGAACAAGATAGACTCAGAAGTGGTGTTTTGTCATTTTATTTTTTTTGGGGGGGCGGGGAGGTTAAGAAAACCACCTAGCAATCATCATTTGCAGCAACTTATAAATTGTTATAACATTTCAAGACCCAGTGCAGTTTTAAATGCAGAGTAATTCGGTACAAGTTAATGTAATTATGAGAGATATGATGAAACCACACAAGAAATATTGATACTGTGAAGGATATACTTCCGAAAGTGAGGTTTAATAGTTCAGCTATCCACTTACCTGCTATTTTAGGTATAAGATGTTATAGATATCCTAAATCAAACTGCGGAGCTTTCTTACCATTAATAAACTCTACATCACTACTGGGTGCAGACATTTTCTTTTCCTTCTGAAACAGTGGCTAAGCACTTAATTACCTGGAATTAATAGAGTTACCTCTGCATATAAGGATCAAAAGGGGTATTGTATTATATAATAATGATGAAAGAAGATGATAATATAATATAATGAAAAAATTAAATTTGATTAGGGTTGAACAGATGTATATTCAAAATGTGGGAGGAAAAGAATATAGATGATAGAAGGAGGTTCCAATTATTGTTGTCTTGAAGGCCTGAGGAAGAGCTGGACATAATGGCTGTAAATGTTCAAATCACATGCATAAGGGCATACTTTAGTATCCTTGTATAGTTTGCTTATGCATGTGATTACCCCTATTATTTGGTATGGCAATACAGTTATCTGCTTAAAAATTAGAGATAATTGGGTAATTAAAGGAATAAATGTAGGAAAAGCTACCAAACAATAGCTGCACATGCCAACAACGTGGTGTTTGTTGCTGAGCCAAGGCCAAGAACTGAGCTGTCTAATGTGAGATTGATAATTCTGAATATTCGGGGTTTGAAGGTACTCATGAAAAGCTTGAAATGGTAGTATTGGATTTCATTACCAAACCCAGAAGGTGGTGTCCTTGTAGAGGTTACTTTGCTTCGCTGTTATCACAGCATGGTATGATAAAGAGTAGGATGTTGTTTACTGTTACAGAATGTCAACTTTGGGGTAGAGATGAAAGGAAATAAATACTTCAGTTTGTCTTGCACTGGTGTAAATACAGACATAAATATGGTGATGTATTTTTGTTTATATATATGCTCCTGTTATGCAGACAACAGAATGCAAGCGTGATGGTATTAACAAGTTAATAG
Organism: Oxyura jamaicensis; assembly: GCF_011077185.1. Lineage (NCBI taxonomy): Eukaryota > Metazoa > Chordata > Aves > Anseriformes > Anatidae > Oxyura > Oxyura jamaicensis. The sequence continues at coordinate 13,663,607 of NC_048904.1, read as the reverse complement.
AAGTAAGATGAGAAAAGAAAGCTTTGATTAGTGCTAGAATTTAGATACCCTCATTATCTATTTCCCCTGTCTTGATAACTGAGTGGTAAATAAGAATGATAGAACATCCTGAGTTGGAAGGGACCGATGTGTCCAAATGCTGGCTCCACACAAGACCACCAAAAATCAAACCCTACATCTGAGAGCATTGTCCAAACGCTTCTTGAACTCTGGCAGGCTCAATGCCATGACCACTTCCCTGGGGAGCCTGTTCCAGTGCACGACCACCCTCTTGCTGAAGAATCTTTTCCTGACATCCATCCTGACCCTACCCTGTTGCAGCTCCATGCTGTTCCCTCAGGTCCTTCTGTCACCTCCTGGAGTGTATGCGAGAAGAATGAAGGAAAAGCACAAAGTCATCAAGTGTTGAGTGTGTTTTGAGTTAGTGAAAAATACATGCACTGTTAAGAGTGATAAAACTTGCTTACTGCCTTGCTACAGTGTATTACTGCAAAGAGTCTGCCTCGGTGACTACACCCTTGTAGAAAGCCAAGTCCATTACTCTCCCAAAGCCCCGGACTGGGGTTCTGTTCAGCTGGTACAAAACATATTGAAGGACGTTGATATTGGGTACTAGTGCAGAGAGAAGACTTGAATTTTCAGATGTTTCAGATTGAAATGATTCAGCTTCATGTTTGCATGCATACAAAAGCGTGTAATGTTTAACAGTTGTACATACAAATTCATTTACTGTGTTTACTATGTGCTAAATATATAAAATTAAGAACTTAATCTGTTTTTCTTCAAAAATGTAATTGATATTTCTATTTAAGTGTAAGAAGTGTTCCAGGGTAGAATGATGCTGAACTAGGTATTAGAACTTTGAATACATATGAAATATTATCAGGAGCTTCCAGGATCCATGATCTGAACTCATTGCATCCCCACTTGACTGTTGCTTGATGACTCTCTTCACCACAGTAAACAACCACCATCTCCCTCAACAGAGCTACTTTAAGAAGCAGCTGTCATTTAATGGGGTGGGACTTACAACGTTATGGAAGTCAATACCTGAGAGATGAATTTATGTACAAACCTGGGAGGATCAAGGAGATTGATAATGATATATTCACAGGGTAACTATCATGAGGGACAGGACTGCAGTACCAGCAATAAATGAAGATCTTGGTTCAGCAAGATAATACTTCATAGAAAGACAGCAAAAATAAGATGACAGAAGAGATTTATATTGATCAAAAGAAATACTAGCCTTGGGCTAAAGGAACAAAGGGAATAACAAAAAGTGAGGCAACTGGCACTCAGTGACTTAACTCTGACATGATTCAGTGGACACACCTTGGAAGGCCTGTGAATTCATGTCAAGGAGAAGGTTTGATAGCTGTATTAGGGCTGAAGTATTCTTCAATAGGATGTAAACATTAGAGGGGGAAAAAACTGGCATGTAAAGGAGCGTGTGAGATTATGTACTCTGCTCCTTTCCATTTTTTCTAAAAAAGGCTAATGTAAAATAACCTTAGTGTTGCAGGCCAGGAAAGGGCTGCATTAACTTTTCATTACTGTGGAGACAGATTTTTCCATGACTGTGTTGTGTTCATTCAGGACGGCATGACTTACTGCCCACCAAACAGAAAACCGGACTTGCCTTCATAAAAGATGTTCCAGTTAGACAAGTTTTATGTGCTGTGTTAGTGCACTCATGTTTTATTAGAGTTACGTGCGGTTATAAGGAGAAATGGGGCCCTTTCTATAAAGACAGATAGATGACCACTCTCCTTACTATAATTTCGATGGCTGGAGTTGCATCTTATTACAATAATAATACACAAATAAAGTAGAAAATACATCTTTCCTTTTGGAGAAAAGGAGAGATTGCATCCTTTTTCCTCAACTAGGCTTTTAGTGGTATGGTCTCTTGACATACATGTTAGCTGTTCAATGATGGGTTCACTGCTCTCTCTAGCCATCCAATAAATGAAGTATCTGTGCTGCCTGTGAGCTTCTGAAACAAAGGGCTCAAGACTCTGTAAAGTGTTCTGCCTGACTTGTGCTGTCTCAGAGGATCAACAAAGAGGAGCATAGTAAATAAGTGTATCGAAGATTACATCTGGCTAAATTCTGGCATGTGAGATGAACAGTGCCGTTGGATAACCAAGCCTGAACCATGACAAGGAGCAAAGGAATATGGGGACAAGGCAGGACAAACATTTGAAACAGTCTTAAAGAGTGATCTTCAGGTTGTATAAATTAACAAATCCATACAAAGTGAGATTTGTCTGTAAACTTCTGTTGTACTGGCATTTCTGTCCATTTTCAATAGATTTTTAGAATACTCTGGCTGATACAGAGAGCAGCTGTACAGCAAGGCAGCATGCTTGGGACCTTTAGCTTGGATTTTTGCCTGGAATTTTTGAACAACAACAACAAAAAACTATGTCATCTAGAACTTGATGGGCTCTGGGCACTGAATTCTATGATTTTCTACATCCATTTCAGTAGCAATAAATAAATGAACTGAGGTAAGCATCAACTGAAGTCATACATCTCTTCTGGCAGAGGGGAAGTCTCTTGTGATATTCCTATTTTTTGCATCAGTTTTGATTGCATATCAGTGAAAAGTCAGTAAGAGATGGGAATGTGGAATGTAGCCGGCCCATAGCTTCTTCAGGTTGTCGTCTTCTGTGAAAGTACCTTTTCTGTCCTATGCAAAGGAATATATTTCTGAGGTCTGAGCATTTTCAGACCTTAAAGCTTTCTGAACATAATCCAGAAATGTGACAGCAGGCTTTGACTATGAAAATTTTGTTGTGAGAACTGTGAAAGCTTTATCTTTTTTTTTTTTTTTTTTTTACCTCTTCCTGCTATTTGTTTCACTTTAGAGTATTTATATTGAGAATATCCCTGCCTGGCATTTTCTTCTTCTTTTGCAGCTTCCAGGCTTTTCAATTTTGACTTTGTTTTATCCAGTTCTTAATTTCTTCAGCAGATTTCTTTTTCTGTTCAAAAGGAGTCACAGATCATAGCAAGGAATTTTAACAATATTTTCCAAACCCTATATTAGAAGATGACTGACATTCTGGTACTTGCTGTAGACAAATATTCAGCAAAGAACCCATTAAAGATTGTCTCTCTAATTTACAAGAAGTAATCTCAGAAGCTTTATGTCCCGCATTTCTTTGGCCATTTACATTTTGGCACTAGAGCAATTAAGAATTACATTCTTTACTGATGAAGTTCAATTTGAAACCTCTGTTACTGTTCTTCAGAAAACTCTTTTTTATGACAAGAGGTCCTGATCTTCAAGATGTTTCAGTGTTTGTGTTTTATTTATTTTTTCTTTCTTTGTAGCCTCTTGATGTAATAGTTAACACAAATACCACAAAGTATTATGAGAACACATTTTATCCTTATGCAAATAGAATTTCCTTGCGTGAATTCTACAAAGCAAATTGTTTCGCTTTTGCCATTTGTCTTGCGTAAAATATAGTTAAACTGAAGTTTAAGGGTCATTTGTTCTTCCCCTGTGCAGCTTATTTCATGGTTTAGATATACTAGCTAATTTTGAGCTAGTTCTCAGTATGTATATAGCTTTAAGTATGAGACATATTGTTGTCTAATTCTTAAGCTCAGTTTCATTTTTCTTTGTGGAAATGAAGCAAAAGGGAATTCTTATTTTATGTTTATATCTCTAGTTAATTATTTTAAACTTTCATTTGCGCTATAGTAATGGAGTACAGCCACATTTTTTCTAAAAATATTGAAGGTCAAAGAACTTTTCAGATTGAATGTTTGCATCTTTTTTTTTTTTTAATATGTAAATTCTGTTGTTCAGTTTTTCAAAAAGCTAATTGGATTTATGAAAGTAAATTTCCTTTGACACTGTCCCTTTAAGAAGAAACTTCTAATTTGATCAATAAAATTAATGTTTATTTCCTTCTATTTAAGCGGTTTCTGACCAGATAAAATCATTTCATATGCTTTTTTTTATTTTTATTTTTTATTTTTTTCCTGTGAGGGCAATTTAAGTGAATGGATACTTTGAAAGGAAAACGCTTGCTAGACTTGTCTATCAGTGTTATCTTGTATTCATTTCATAATCCTCTCAGTACCACAATGAAACTACTTCATTGTGCAACTTCGGTGCATCTCCTTATTTTTTTTTTGGGTACAATTTTGCAATTCTAATATCTCCTTCCTATTGTGTTACGAAAGAATCGAGGAACCAGTGTATTTGCATGAAGGACATTTTAAATTCTAATGTCAAGGGTCATTAATCATTTTTGTTGTTATACTTACAAAGCTCAGTTTCTGCATACTGAAGAGGCTGTGGGGTAGGAATCCATTTTGGAAATAAATCTTTCAGATTACCCTTTCATTTTATGTGAGTTGCCAACTACAAATTGAAAAAAAATGCCAAGGCAGAGTAGTTCACATATTTGAGGTTTTTTGCATCTGATATTTGTAGTTTTATTTTTTTGAGAATTTGTCATTAATTTTTTCCACAAATTATATTCCTTTTATTTTTTGCAATCTTTGTTCCTTTGAACTTTTTTTTTTTTTTAATTTAGTTTTCTGTTTGCAAATCTTTTCCTGTAGAATTACCTTAAAAGCATTTTTGATTTAATTGTAAACTGGATATGCATATACTGGCTTATTTGGATTCATTAGATTGCTTTTTTTTTTTTTTTTTTTTTTTTTTTGTGTAGGCAGGAATGTGTTTGTACTAAAATGAAGTTAGACATTACTTAGTTAATGGCTAAAAAGAGCTGTATGCATGGAAACCATAATTACTGTATTATTAATAATAACAAAATCTGAGGTCAATTTGTCAATGGCATGAATGGTTATAGATTTTGATGTTTTGAGTAATGTTAAAGCTAATTAACTCTGCTTTTCTTAAGAAAGGTTCAGGGTGATCTTTAATGCATCTGATGTTGGCTGGAACCAAGTGCTGTGGATTCCTCCTACGTGATACTGTTATAGGATGTGGCACTAGGCGTTGTGATGTAGTGAAGGGACTTGGTAGGTCAGGTTAATAGCTGGATTTAATGATCTTGAAGGTCTTTTCCAACTGAGATGATTCTATGGTTCTATGATAAAGGTTAACCTGACTTTTTGTTCAGTTATTTATCGTCCTGCTTAACTGCTGGTGGCCACGGCTCAGAGTGAATTGATTATAATTTCCTTGTTAGCAGAATAATGATGATGCAATAGGAATGTTTTGAGTGAAGAGCAGAAGTTTAATCAGCACAGCTGTTTGGTGGTCAACTTGGAGTAGTGCTCCTGTGGACGACTGAAGCTTCCGATTTATCTCAGTGCTGGAACTAAGGAGGGATGTGTACTGAGGCTGTCTTCTCAGAGCCATTGCCTCTTTGAGTAGAAAAGTTGATACCTTGCAGTTTGATACCAGCTTGGGGCCAAAAAAAGGGAAGCTGGTTTTTAAATAAATGCTTGCATGTGTTAAATAAATACATCCATGAGAATAAGGGATTACAAATAAGTTTTTCCTATAACTTTTAAAATAAAAATCCCAACACAAAAATAGTCAGCTGGAAGTCTTCAGCCTAGTTTTGTAAGCAGGAAATGTAGTAAGTGGTTATGAGATAAATATTTGTTATAGTTTGAGCTACCAAATATAGAGTAATGTATTGCACATTAACTGACCTTAACTGGTTGTGAAAAAATCCTAATGTACTTTTTTTCAAGATCTATTAACAACTGAGTGCTGACTACAAGCTTGCCAAACACAAAAGGCAGAAGATAAGTGGTTGTATAGGTAAGCAATGGCAATTTATTGTGGCAATTTAAAGAAAAGATGAAGGTGTATGGAGTACTCTTCGGTGCTTTGTTTTTGAGTGGATTAGCATCTTATTGTAGTAGATAATCACTAATTTGTGTTGTAAAGATCATAATATTAGGCAGTTTTCTTCATGTACAGATATTACTGTTTCATTTATTGAGTACATAACTACATCACAAAGGATCTGATATGCTTAGTTACCATTTTGTATTCCATTGTAAATAAAGGCACGTTATGCCTAATGGACTTTGCATTGTGAAGAGTAAGAAATATAGAACTATAAATATGTTTTTGTGAATAGGGAAAAGTGAAGATGTTATTTAGTTTAAAATTGATCAAAATTATATGGAGACAATATGAATGCATAGCTGTGATTTGTGGGATGTATATTTAAGAATCCACTATCAGACTTTAGCATTTCAATTACAAATTTCTGGGCATTACATGAGAAGGGGATAATGTTAATACGAATATGCTGTAAATAAATGCATAGCTCATTGCATTTGCCTCAAGTTATTTCCTTACTATTTAGATGAAAAAGCCAGTATCCTGTAGAAATAGTCAGAAAAGCTTTGCTTCAGTCAGTGGACCAGTGTGTTTTATGGAGATACTGCATCTTAGCTATTCCAGTATGCCAAAGAATTACGGAAAGCTGCTTTCTCATTTCAAGTAATTCTACTACATGGAAAAATTCTCACTTTAGAGTCACAAAGAATTAAATTAACAATTCCATAACTATACAGAATTTTTTAAAATCTAAAAAAAAAAAAAAAGGAATAGATTTAAGAAAAATCTATAGAATTTCCTTTTTGGGGAATTTCTCCTTAAAAATGGCTGCTGTGAGATCCTGATCTGTGGAAAGACCATTGGTATTCACTCCTGTGTAGAGGAAGAGCTGTACATGGAGATTATAAGACAGTTTAAATGATTAATATGTTAATTAGTAATAATTTATTTTAATATCAAACTTATTAACTTTATTAAGAGACGAACTGACGGATTGTGATCTTGTGAAAGACAGGACTGTGGCTTAGAATGATCAAAGAACTTTCTGTTCTCTTCAAAAGCTGAACAAGAATAAACCCACCAGATCATGACTAATACTTGACATTTTTCCTCCTGAGCTAGAGGACTCTTATCAGAAAACACATCTGCCTTCATACAGTCTGAAGCATGGAAATACTCTCTTCGTATTGATTAGTTTTTTTTTTCTTTGTTACTGATTGTGGATTTTTTTTTTTATCCTTGAGGAAGAGGAAATCATAAACTTTCCCCTTTGTTTACTGCTTTTTTTCCCCTTTGTTACTTTCCACCCAGACATCTAGACTTCTCAGAATATCCCCTTCCAGATGATTCTTCAGACTGCTTTTGGAAATCCATAATTAATCACTTTAGTAGTGTTCTTGCAGTAAGTGTGTTGTGAATAATGGCACAGGTAGAAATTTTATTGACTTAAAAGTAATTAAAAAAAATAATTCAACATTACATCCTCTTTGCAAATGCAACTTTTTTTTTATTATTATTTATTTATTTATTTCAGTGGCCTTTGGCTGATTTATTTTGAAATCAGTGGACTTCAGTTGAAACAAAGCTTTATTTCCTTTCCATGTCATCTTTTCTTCCTGTTTAAAAAGTGTTTCCTCCATTCCTGATGATCATTCTGTGATTTTATATATGTCCTACCATATCTGGGCAAAGTCCAGAGCATCTCTTAGCACTGTCTAGGGAAATTTTATCAGCATCAGGATAATATTAAGAGGAAGAACCAAGCAATTAATTTATTTCAAGGTAAGATCAGCATATCTGACTAGGTATTATATTACTATGTGTAGAAAATTTTCAAAGTTAATTTAGACTATGTGAAGTAAAGTCATCCATTTTCAAATGCATGAGAAGAGATGATTAAATTCCAGATTCCAGTGTAAATTAGCTTCTAAACATAGAGGTTTGCAGCATGAATTGAATCAAAGAGAGTTTCAGAGCTTCAGAGGTTCAGAGTGTTAACTATTTGCTGATGGCTTTGCTTGATTCATTTTTGGAAATGATATCTCACTGGGGTTGTCCAATTCACAGTATATAATGGATTAATGGTTTGGAACTTTATCTATAATTCTTTGACTTTACGTTTAAACAGTTCATAAACTCTAGATATCCTTTTCTCCCCTCTTGAATTCATTAAGAAAATACCATAAAGAAAAGCTTACATTCTCTTTTCTTCATATTTTATTATTTAGGAAAATGCATTGTTATGTTAATATTCTAAACCATGTAATTTAATAACTTAAGGACTTTGGGGAGAGAAGAAAACAGAGGTTAGTTTTTTTAGTCCATTCTATTAAGAAGAGATGAAATGGACAGAAATCCATCAAATGCCTGATGGGTAGGGTGGCTACCTTTCTGAAGCTCAGAAAGCTAATGCATCTTTCCTGTTTTGGATCTGTGTACTACCGTTACCATGGGCATGGCAGCTGCTTGAATGTAGTAGACGGCACCCACTATTTTTATTGTCTGATTTCTTTCCCAAATTATTTAGTTTCAATGCTGATTCTAAAATATGTTATGTGAAATGTGATTTCAGTGTTTTGGGTTGGACACAGCTAGGTCTGTCCTTGTATCCTGCCATCAGCTGTTGTCTTAGGAGATATTTGTGTAATCCTGTATCATCGGATTCACTAGCATTCTGTTCACTTTCCAGAGCAGTGGTTTCCCTCTCCATGCCCTTGTTTTTGTTAGTCCTTTCTTTGTTGTGATATTCAACATTTCAAGATGCCATCACTTTTTCCAGTTCATAGTATGGTGCTACGTCTTCTCAATGACAGCATGCAACTATTCTGTTGTTCTCTGTGTTAACAGACTATGCTTTCTGCTTACTTCTAGGGTGCTTACTCTTTCTAGTAAATAATGCAATGGAATTAAAGTATGGCCACCAAACTTAAATCTAAATAAATCCTTTTTGAATGCAGATAACTGGGAGGGAATGGGTGAATACTCAAATACGACAAAATGGCAGGAAGAAATGTTCTATTTTATTTCTATTTTATCTTTGGTACACCAAGGTAAAAAATGTATTATGCTTAATCTGCATTCTTGTGGAAAACTTTTCTTCATTGGTAGATGAAATTTACTACCTCTGAGTCAAAAAACATTTTGAAACATCTTTGACACTTTCAGTTTTCATCCTTCTTTCATTACTGTTCCTTTTTTTTTAAGGTGGTAGGGGAAAAGGCTGACTGTCCAGCATATACAATGAACAGGATTGTTCCACAACTTCATTAAGCTAGAGATAGGCCAAGTTATTCCACAAGTCTGTGGAAGCAACCTTTCTTCAAATATTTAGCTGTTGGTGCATAAATACATCTGATTCAAGCCAAAGAGGCAAAGGGCCAATTTTGGTTTCTTAACATTCCCAGAAGCACTGGGTCTTGCAATGCAATTGTTTTTGGTTTGGTAACACCAAGAATGAACTATTTAGTAGCTTCTCTGGTCTTAGTTTTAAATTGTGGAAATTACACTTTGTCAACAATTCTGTATTTTTAAGTTGAGAAAAAAACAAGCTGGGTATGTTTTAATTGGTTCCAAATCAATAATCATATATTTATGCGAATTTTCTGTTCAGAGATGTCTACATTTCACCAAATAATGTTTGCTCCTTACTCAAAAGCAGTCTAGTTTCTTTTTTTTTTTCTCTTGAAATTCTAAACTGCTGAGAAGCAATGTGAATAATTGATACCTTTTATTACTCGTTGTTCATTGCTCTTGCATCAAGAAGAAAAAAATCTTTTATAGTTTGCTCTCCTGTGTAGTAAATGGGCTTTAGGCATGCAAGAAATAGCAGCTGTAGAGACAATTATTTCTGAGGAGGTTTTCCATTTTCTGACTAGCTTGATGGACCTGCATTTTTAATTAAAAAGTCAACAAGCACTATAGTGGTAGTCATGGAGCTTGGGTGAAACGTAATCAGACAAATCCATAATTTATGTAAAACCACTTTAATGAGTGAAATTACTCCAGAGATTAATCTATCTTGATGTAAAATGAAAGTTCTAGGAAAAACAATTGCCGTTCCACTTCTCTTGGAAAATACATCTGTTTTCCTTCTGGAATGTTTCAAAGGCATTTAGTATTTAGGCGTTACAAACTTCTGCACTGGGACCTAGACAATATTAGAGGTTTATATCCAGCACAAAGTTCGTGTTGGATGAAATATAAAATAGGACACTGCAATTCCCCTTTTCAAATATAATAATCTGAGCTCTGGCTCCACATACATTTGTGTAAGAAGAACTAGGTATTAGTTTCACGGGCCAGCTTGATGCTTACTAGAACTTGTTCAGTGAAGATTTTTAAGACTGCTGTCATAATACTCCTAATATATTTTAATTTTCCTTGGCACAAATATAACCTAAGGATTTGTATTTTCATGTAAATAAATAGGATAAAAGTGAAACTGCATTGCCTTAGAAGTAGGTAAGGAACAGGGTGTCATATCTAAATTTTGTCTCCAGCTTTGTCACTGTTAAGACTTTTGACATGTTATTTATCCCTTTGTGCCTTGTTCAGTAAAAAGGGATCATGACATCTCTTTAGTATTGTGAAGTGTTTTTAAGATGAAAGATGCTTAATAATGTGGTGCCACCACTTTTCTAAATGTGTTACTGGTAAGCTTCAGTTCTGAAAACAGCTTTGACCTTTTGGAAGAGAACATTCCCAGATCTGTATTTTGCATACAAAGTTTTTTAGTGATGGGTTAAAGATTCTAAAATTGTAACTAATTTTACATTGAGTTATTCAAATTGGAAAACATGGCATTAATTCATCATGTAGGGCTTTAGTTTGTTTAAGGAAAAATAAAGCAATTTGAATGTAGCTGAAGGTAGATGTTTGTGGTTACTGCCTAGCTTGTATTTGTCTATACCTTTCTGCTTCCTCATTCAGTGATACCTTATTCCGCTTCCTATTCAGTGATAAAGGCTTTTATTTTTAATGGTAAGTGGTGCATTCTGGAAATGGGGTGTCGCTCCATTTCAGGGATGTGTTTACACACACGTTTAGAGAAATGCTTTACCCATGAAGAGAAGAGGTGGGGTAGATGGTACTTATCCACAATAACTGTTAGTTCCAATTTAACAGCAACATCTGAATACATATGGTTTGATTCCATTAAAAAAATACTGAAATGCTTGCTCATTGGTTTTCTAGATTCTGATATTCTGACCTTTGGAGTTGTGTTGAAGACAGTTATATGACATAAGATAGCAGAACTCTGTGTGCATTTGCAGTCTTTCAGCCATTCAAGAACTTGTTTGTTCAAGTGTTCAGTTACTTGTCTTTTCTGTCCTATGTGTTGCTTAGGGAAAGTACTTTTAGCAGAGAATGAAATAGAACCAGGAAACAAAAAATATTTGGTGTGTGTCATGGTAGCATTAACATAATTCTGTAAAATGTTGTCTCTAACGTTATCAAAACAACAACAAAAAAGTCGTTGTTTTATTTGTTTGTTTTTAAGAAAAGACATAGCCACTACAAAATATCTTCATTTACTATATATTAATACTTGGCTGTGAGAGGGCAGGGGACGTGGTGTAGCATTTTACTATATTCCCAAAGTGGTAAAAATGGAATCCAAGTAAGTGTATTGATGTAGTAATTTTATTTTATTTTTTTATTCATTATTTAAGACAGCAGAATTCATGTGGTGCTATTTTGGACAGAGTATCCTCTGAGTAACCTGTTTTATTTTATACTTCATGCTACCAGCTTCAGTATTGTAACTCAATTTTTAACTGGGCATTCTCAAAGACTGGGACATAAGAGGCCATGGACATCTCCAAAGCTGTCCCCCCTAGTTTATACTTTTTTTGTTGTTTTTGTACTAAAAATGGAGTTGTGTCCAAATACCAAAGTTTTGGAGACTTCATAGTTGTACAGTATTTGTACTTGTCTTCAAAGACAGACAAGGCAAAACATTATTAGAGTCAGTAAGAATATTATAAAACAGGAACTCAATCATTATTTGTTTTTCAGTACAGTTCAGGTTTGTTGTTTTTCCGCACTTTATGACATTGTGGAACAATTAAGTAAAACTCAAATACTCAGCTACAATGTACTGAAAGCAAAAGGCATGTGCACGGAAAGGAGAACAAACCAACTTAATTTACCAGAAGCACAATACTATCCTCATCACACAATGAACATTCTCATGTCCTAGACTTTAATAATTCATTCGCGTCATGGGAACACAATGCTGTTATCAACATGGTGTTCCCTGGCCTTCTTTCCAGAACATCTCAAGTTTATTATTCTCTGTTAAGATATTTAGAAACTGGTTTGAGCAATGCCATTTCTTTAGGAAATTAAATGATTGAAATGAGGGCAAATTTGTGATATCCTGAATCTTGTTTATCAGTTCATTCTTTGTTATAGTATGCCAGTAATTACATATGCTAAGTGGAATGCTAATTACATTCTGCATTTCTGTTTAACGGTGTAGTAGTTTTGTCAATGTTATTTAGCTGCATAATGCACACAGCCCAGACTCTGGTACAGTAATAAAAATAATCTGTTTAATTTGCCATTAATGAATCTACAAAATAGAATGATGTTAGTATTTTCAGAAAAAGTGGTTAATTACAAACATAATTTGCATATTTTCCTATGTGGCTGCTGAATTTATTTGTTGATATTAGTTATAATTTTCTTGTGTAGAATTCTTAGATTGCGCCATGCCAGTAGGCTACTGTCAAACTATCTAGATTTTGGCTGAAAGATCTGCTTTCTTCAGGTGCCTGCACTAAACTGTAGAGAGATGGAGGTGTTACAGGCATTTCTATGTGTGTTTCTTTTCTATTTCTTTCTTTCTCTTTTTCTTTTCCTAATGTATAAGAAGAGAGAAGAATGTGGAAGAGCAAAAATGGGAGGCTGCTTTTTCTCATGCACTGGAAACATTTTTTCATCTACTTTCAAGCTTTAAAACAGATTAGGTATGAAATATGGTGATTTATCAAAGCTCATTTCTCTTGTGTCTCCTTAAGGAGAATTTTGCTGTCATAAAAGGCACAGTGTTTCTGGCAGTGCAGCATTTCACTAGTTTACTTGAGTAGGCTTGTTTTTATGTCTGCTTTTGTGGGAGGGGCAAAATGGAAATGGGCCCTGAAATCCCAAACAGTAGGCAGATTTAACAAGAGGCTTAATTATCCAGTCACACTGCATTTATTAGAAAAAGCAGCCAGGTGGTATTTAAATATACCTGAAAGACTAGCAGCAAAAAGCTTCCTCCCTCAGTTTGGTCTTAGTACATAATAAACCATGATAGAGAAGTGAGAATTATTCACTCATGCCCATGACTTTGTTCTGCGAATGTAGCTGAAATAAGATAATCAAAATAATTGTTATTTCGAGATGTTATTATGTTAAGGAAGAGCATCACTAGATCTTCTTTGTAACAAAGGAAAAAAAATGTTGCTAACCATAGGAAAAAAAAAGAAGTTACTTTTAAGGCTGAAGTTCAGACTTATCTCTTGAAAACAAATGGTAATTCATCTCTCAGAAACATGCTTTTGCCTGTATTTGAGTAAACATCACTTTCACTATAACCTCAAAATTCCCGTTGTTGTCATTTTTTTTTATTAAGCATGTTGATGGTCATCTTCAGTAAGCTTCAGTAAGACTGTAAGTGCAACAAGGGAATTTTCTTTTCATCTTTTACCTTTAAGTGGTTCTGTATCTTACTATTTTAAAACTAGATTGTGTTGACGATAAGCTGATAACCCAAATATTAGCTTACTTAGAAGAATCTAAGTGCCTGAACTATCTAGCTGCTTACACGTCTATCTCGTCATTGCTCACTAAATACCAGACTTCTGAAGTTTCATGGTGTATGTCTGGGCTACTTGCATTTCTTTCACGCCTCTTTTCTCTGTATTGAACAGTTGCAGTCAGTAAGTCTTCCATTTCTAGCTGTTCTGTCCTCAAGGGGTATTGTTTGATTCTCGTGTTGTGGCAGCTCCTAGGGATACAGGAATTCTAGAATTAGAATATGGAATTTAGAAGACTTAACTGGCCTGATGGGGAATTGATCTCAACCGTTCTCTCTTTTAATAGATAGAAAAGAGAGTAGGAAAAAAACAACCAAACAACAACAAAACACATTACCTGGTAGTGGAAATAAGATGGAAAAATTGTAGATAAAAAGCCAGCATGCATCAACTTCCTCGTAAGGGACAAGTGCAGATTACCTTAGCTATTGCTACCTGTACTTGAGCTATTCTAAAATTGAACAAATTTTCTGATCTAACGCTCCTCTCCTTTGTTTTATGCTAAATTGTATTTTAGGCTGGAGACCTGAAAGATTATCAGTCAATGATCCTAAATGTTATGCCTTAAATTTTTGTAAGCTAATAGATGAGAGTTTGCACCCATGTTTTGCTTGGAGTCATAATATATATACTGTCTGTAAAGCCTTACCTCTGTCAGGAAAAATATGCAGCAGTATAGGAAAGAACCCTTAATCTTAAAAGTCCTTTCCCTAGCATCAGTCATCAGTTTGCTTCTGGACTTGGCTCCCTCTCAATGGAGTTAGTAAGCAATGACATCAGACATTTTGATTGTTTGTCTCCCTTCTTGCTCCTTGCTCATTTACTGATTATTTTTCTCCTTGTTTGTCATCTTAAAAAAAGAGTTGCAGTGGCTCCTGGATTTTAATTTCTACAGATAAAAACATGTATTTGAGGGGGGGGGGGGGGGGGGGTGAACAAGATGCTGAAAACTGTCTCTACTTTGTTCCTGATTCTTACCAAATCTAACATGTAATTGTGCTGAAATTGTAGTTCACTTGACTCAGAACTTAGTTAACTTGGTTGAAATTGTTCCACCCTGCTTCTTGGATTCCAATAAACAAAAATGAAAAGTGATGTTATTGAAATATGTGCACTTGCTGTCAAGCCACATGAACCCACAAACATTTTTGCTGAGATTTGAGAAGCCAGACATTGAGGGAAATCAGAAAGAAGGTACTGGTTGATCAACAGAAAGTTTATCCAATTCAGTTTCATGGTTAGGCTTATTAGGTTTCATGTCTGCTTCTTTGGAAATAGGTGCTGCAATTTGTTTTTATCAACTGTAGCTGTAGACTCACAGGATCTATGCATTAGCCAAGAAAATGGTCTGTTTTCAGTTTACTAGTTTAATCTGGATTTTCTAAAATGTTGTTATAAATGTTTTCTTGTCTTTCTCTTAGCAGAACTAATATCTCATTTTCAGTCCATCATGTATCTTCTGCTTGGCCCAAAAAGGAGTGTACATATAAGTGTGTATATGCATATGCTTGCAAATACATCATAAAAATAATGATATATTGTTCTGACCGTTCAAAGAAGAAACCTGGTGTGGAATCCTAATAGGTCTTTCAGAAGCCATATTTTGCTTTTGTTACCTTCAGTGAAGATTTGATTGTATCGTTTTATCCCTTTGCTGTAGTTACTCTGTTGGGGTGTTGGTTTGTTTTTGTTTTCCTGGTGTGCCAATATTTTGTTCAAAAAATAGTGGTATGATTAACATTTTGTGATGAAGGGTTTCTCTTGAAGGAGAAGTTCTTGTTATGGTCAAGGCAGAGTGCCCTGTACTGGATCTAGATGCCAGGGTTTAGTCAGGGTCTTACCGACATTTACACCGGTTCATACGAGTTGCCACCAGGAGGTAGCACATTCCTGCTTGGCAGTTTGAAAGTTCAGTTTTGGACATTCACCCCCCACAAAAATATACACTCAATTAGCTGCTGCCTCTTAGCATTCATGGTGTAAGCTATTTTCTGCAAATGCAACAATTCATATTTAAATTGATAAATCGTTGCTTTCCTATAGCAAGTTAGGCTTCGCAGGTTTTTTTTTTTTTTTTCCTGTTTCCAGAAGTGCATGTTTCAATTTTAGGAAATTATTTTCCTAATTTTCAAGCAGACTGTAGTGGAAAGCAAAATTGCTTCATCCATACTTCCTACTGGCTTCCATGAATGAATGATACAGCATGTACACAGTCCCTTTTTGTGAATAGAGCCTGGGGTGAGATGGGAGGTTTTATTTATTTATTTTTAGATTGAGGTTGCAACAACATGAGTGTTAACTACTTGGATTGCTTGTAGATTATTTTTTTTTTTTTTTGCTTTGCAAATCAAACACTTATATATGTATTTAAGAAGAAGGACTTGGGAAGCACTGCTTTGGAACAACATGACCATATTTGATATAGGAGAAAGATTAATGTTAGTTACATCTGACTACTTGGTATTCCATTTTAGCATTTCATTAACATTGTATGGTTTTGTGCTTGGTTTCCTAGGGAATATGAACCTTCATGTTGAAAGACTCCTGGTTCAGTAGTTCTGTTCTCTGGAGAGCTTAGAAACTGCTTTTCCTGGGGACTGACTCCTTTCAAGGTCCCTGAAAGGGTCATGGTATATTGGTACCATGATAATTACTCAGACAAAACTTACTTTTCCTTCAGCAGACATCAAAGGCAATATTACCTAACTACCTAACTCCTAACTTTTTTTTTTTTTTTTTTTTTTTTTTTGAGGATTTGGTTTGGAAATAGACATGATCAACTTGTAATGTAAGAGCTTTTTAAGTTTCATTAGAGCTGTCTAGCATTAGGCCATCTTTAAGAAATGAGATTTTGAATTATAAGTTTAAAAAGGACACACCAAAAATTATTAATATTAAACATTTATTAACTGAAGTACTCCAATATCCAGATAGTTTGGTATTTCTACTTGGGCTGCTCACAATAAATCTCTGAGATTTAACTTCAGTTCCAGAGAATGGTTTTGACATTGTGATGTGGATGAAAGTTGTCATTAACGTAAATGTTCTAGAATTATTTTTATTTTTTTAACTTGCTCTTAATTTTTCGAAGAGTTTTACCCTATATGTTAAAATCTAGAATCTATAATGTCCTCCAAAACTTTATTTCTAGAGAATTCTATTGCAGGTTTTCTTCAGTCTTGAAAATATACAGAATTTGTAAAAAGGCAAGCTAATATTCTTATTCTAACATTCCCATTTGCTTTTTTTTTTGTCTGTTTTGTTTTGTTTTGTTTGTTTGTTTGTTTGTTTTGTGCCCCACACAGTCATGTGATATTTTATCTTCACATTAATATGACTTGGCCATCACACAGTGAAATATAGAAGACTTTTTGTGGTGCCCAAGCCTACTCACACTGGTAAGACTGTCATATTTCTGGAAACAAGAAATTGGGTGATACAGTAGGTGACCCAATTCTGTTATGGGGCTGAGCAGAAGAGTAACCCTAAGCTATCTTAGAAGTGAAAACATTTAATCCATATTAATAAAGTGCTGAGCATCTGTTCCCCTCTGAGTTGTAAGTTTAAAAAATTAACTCATAATGCACTTTATTCTTAAATTATAGTCTCAGAAAAGTGGGGGAAGTTGAAGAAATCTGCTTTATTTACAGCAAAAGTTGTTGCCCCAGTTACAAAATACTGGTAATGATTTAATACAGAATCCTTAGTCTGAAGAATTGGATTTCTTTAAAAACAAACAAAAAAACAATACTTCTAGAATGTGGCAAGGACTTCCTGCTAGTCTTTGGTTTAGTACTTGATTCTTTGTTTTCTATTCATCCATTTCTAAGGAGGGGGTGATAGTAACTTTTCGTTTTCCCCAAACAAGCAAGCTTATAATCAAGATTGGTATCTTCCTGGCTTAGGAGTTTACAGTAACAGAAAATTTTTTGTCACAGAGGTAAATTCTGATTCTTAGAGACTCTCAGGTCTGAAAATGATTCACTGCTAAGGGGTCAGTTCCCTCCCTTCCCTCCCTATCCATTTTGGTGCCTCAGTGGTAACCACGTATCACAGAGCAGCTGATGTGAACTTGGGTGTGCAGGCTTGGGCTTTGTAGAAACCTCGAGTCAGCTTGTACAGCCTTATTTCAAGCAGTTAAATTTCATTAAAAGATGGACAAATTGCATCCAATATCCTCCTAAAATTACTGTAATACAAACAGTTGTGCTTGCAAGTTTTTATATACAACAGAGAACTGTGTCTACTGTTTAAGTAATGACAATTTAAAATAAATTGCCTATTCGTGTTCTTGATTATTGCTGCTTGTATTAGGCACTACCAAGCTATCTGTGTAGCAGGTGTTGTCTTATAAAATAAACACTTTACTATAATGTTCTACAATAGTCATCAATTGACCATGACACCACAAGTTTATGGAATAAGAATCTTCCAGTTTTAAACTAAGTAACTTTGGGATCAAGAAGTTTGATGTGGATGTCTGAGCCACGACATGTTTTAAAGCAGCTGTCAATAAGAATTCTGGTTCGACTTGCTTCGTTCTAATTACTGATATGTGAAAGCACACAGCAAAGGAAGCAAACCAAAAGAATGGGTGATTCGCAGAGTGGCAGGATTTTGGTCTCACTGTAAGAAAAGAGAGGTAGTGGGATAGTCTCCTGGCTGGAGTGCAGAGATGTCTGGATACAGGATGGAAAGAAAGGTGGGGAAGGGGGAATGAGCCCTATGGAGAGAAGGGGTGTAAATGCATGGAGCTCTGCTTTGTCGTAGGTGATGAGCCTGTTGAGAGCTTATGGGTAAATATCTTGCAGTAAAATGAGCAACAGTAAAAATCTTTCTTCTTTACATTGTTTTACTTGGAATACCAAGAAATGGCAATATATCAGTCACTGTTTTTAAAGAACCTGTTGCCTCTGAGATTAGGGAGTATATAGATATATTATGAAGTATTTGCATATAATATTGAGCAACTTTTGTACTAGAATTCAGAAGGGTAATATAAGGTATTTCTCCCCTGCCTTGATAATACTAAATGATGGGGGGAACACATGACATAAAACAGTAGAGATGGGAAAAAAGCAGATTGGATCCTAAAAAGAATAGATGGCAACAGATAAATTAGAACAACTGTGCTGCTTTAAAAGGTTTTTATTTTTTTAAATTGTACATCGAAGGAGGCAAGTAAGGATGCAGAGTGAAAAATCTGATGAAGAGTGAATAAATAGAAGTCCAGATTCCTCTGGAATCCTGTTATCTTGAATTGAGAGCAAATGTCTTGGGGTCCTTATATAAAAGATGTGCTTCACCCAGATTAGAAAACTGTCCTGAAAAACTAATATTCTTCTTAAGGGCACTGGTGAATGACTCCTTAGAGATAATAGCTAACGTAGTTACCAGCTAAATAATAGCTAATAGCTAAATAGTGTTTGTTGTTGTTTGTTGGTTGGTTTGCTGTTTGGTTCTTCACATAGAACCACTTGGGACCTTTACAGTGATATTGAAAAGTAGCATGCTGGTTGATGAACAAGAAAGAACAAGTTAATAATTATTTTATTGGAGTAAGGGTCTAGATGTATCAGACCTGAGATGTAAGTCCCTAAAAGTAAATGAGGGATATTACACCTGTCTGTTCATCCCATTATGTGGGGAACACAGGCTGACTACATCACTCAGAATACACAGCACTACCTTTTTCTACCTTTTTTTTTTTTTTTTTTTTTTTTTTAATACAGGTATATATGGATATATAATCCTGTGGATAGGGGAGTGTAGTGCAATGAGATGTGTGCAATTCTTGGCCTTCTTCTACCTGATCTAACCGTAATTCATAGCAAATGTTCCTGGAGACTGGCAATAGGTGCTACCAAGTGGCTTGGACCTAGTGTTTTTTGTACAGTTACCAGTTCTGAGGCATTCAGAAATGCAGCCTCCATCTCTTTGCATCTAAAGTATTGAGGAGGTTTTCTTCTGCAGTAGAGAGGCATCTGATACAAGTTTGTTACTGGTTTATTTCTTATCATTATATTGTGAAATAATAAACGTGAATGTAAAACAAAAAGTCACCAGTGTACATGAGACTAACATGAAATTTAAATACAACACAGAAAAACATAAAGAAACTCAACAAGCCTGTTGAAGGAAGGAATTCACCCTGATACAAACTGGCTAATGGTGAAGAGACAAACTGTGCTGGGGGGGCCACTCAGTTCCTCCTATTTCTTCTTTAGTAACTTCTGCTGTAATATTTCTGGGGCACATCAAAGAACAATACAGGCTGATGTTGGTAATCCCTCTCACACATAAAAACTTTCATTACAGAGTGTTAAAGGCATCATTCTGTCTGAGAAATGGGAATTGATAGGGGTTAGCTTTTTTCTATCCTGGGGAAATATCTAAGGCTCTTTCTCATGGTGACGCTGAGTACTCTTGCCAGAATTTGTTCTGAAGGCTGCAGATGTGCAATATGATGAAAAATCTCTTTGATAAATGGGAAAAGGGGAAAAAAAAAAAGTCCAGCAGACCAATTTTCTGTGTCAGACCTAGAAACTGCTTTCCATTCTAATTAGTTTTAAAATGTTTCTTGTAAACACTTTTCTATTTCTTCCTGCAAAGTTGTCAGCACTAATTTTTACAGGGGTGACTGTATTCAACATCTTCCCTTACAGAAGCACAGCAAAACAAGTTTTAGTTTTCATCCACAGTAACTGCTGAGTTCCCTTCCTTATTGAAGTTACAGTAGTCAGACAGCCTGAGTTGGCTAAGGTGGACCTTCATCATTTCCATTTCAATTCAGTGCAATACTCTTGCTTGTTTCCCAAGCTCAACTGCTGCACTGTGTGGCTGTCTTAATTATGCAGTTGCCAAAGTCTACCCAGGAAGGAGTGCATCTTGGAAACCCAGCAGAACTGCTTATGTGTTTAGTACACAACATAAACTTCAGAGGTTTGAAAGGATGGCACTGCATTTTCTAGCCTCATGAAAAATCAAGCAGTCCTGCTTTTTTTTTTAATATGCATGTACAGAAAAGCAAAATGAAAATATGTAATAAACCCAAGAGACTTAATTAGCCTCTCAGTCGTTAAGCAAGCAAATCAGATTAGAGCTGTATCTGATCCAGAAAAACATGGAATTTGGCCCAAAATTCATATTGAAGATAACTGCTGCCCAGTAGTCAGTACAAGCTGCAAAGGGTGCATCAAGAAGTTTAAGCTGAGGCTGTTACCTACTGCTGTTTTCTTTTTCAACCCAGGAAAAAAAAAAAAATGGTTTACCAGATGATGAAGTCTTCAGCAGGAGAGAATCTGTAGTTCTCTTCTCATTATTGTGGTCTACATGCAAAGTAGCTTCCTTAACTTCAGTGAAGCCAGATGACTACAGACTAGAAAAAGAAGAAACATTCTCCATGTTTTATTAAACCCTTTAAAAATTGATACAAAGAGTGCTCCAGTAACGAGAGCTGACAACTTTGATTAACGTAGCAACATTTTCTTCCTGTTCGTATATCATATCCATTGTCATTTAAATAAATAAATAAATGAAACTTCATTCAATCTCATACAGTTCACAGAACTTCTAAGAAACATCTATTTGTGGAAAGTGCCATGTATTTTGGTAACTAGAAACTACACCAAAAACTTTATTCTCTGCAAGTCAAGCTACAGAAATTGGATGGTTCTACATCTAGGAAGAAGCCCTTGTCTGTGTTGTCTATTAAACATTACTTAAAATACCTTCCTTGTAGTAAGTACTTGAACAGGTACCTATAGTCACAACATTTCACCCAGACAGACAGAAAAAGCAGCATGATCTTTGCCCCAGTCAGTTTCCAATCTGAATAGATAGGTGAGAGAAATGCACATAGGCATGTGGAAGGGAACACCATAATTATCTTTTTTTTTTTTTTTTTTTTTTTTTTTTTTTTTAAAGGCTACAAACAGAGCATACCCAATAGTCTAAAGTGACATGAAACAAGGTTTGTCTTGGGGCAGGAGTATCATCTTACTATAGGATTATTCAGTATTATTCCAGTCACATTCTTCTGTCACTGTTTCATTTTATTAAAGTAGGCAAGAGCAAACAGCTTTAAAATCATATTACCTTGTCTCAGCCAATTGTTCGCCACCGTAACAGTATAGAACCATAGTTACAGGTTCATATGTTAGGCTCCTTAAAGTCAGCAAAAGCCACCAAGAGGAAATACTTCTAATGTATAAGTCAAGCTGCTAGAAAATCAGTGCTAGGGGTTTCAGGTTGACCATTGGGAAGGGGACACAAAAGCAGAAGGGATCAGTTAAATCATTTAAGTTTATATTTAATTTCAGAAGAACTTCCCTCCTAAATGACTTTTCCATTGCTCAGCTACCACTAAGAAAACTAGAGGCTTTAAAAAATGTTTGTATTTAAGACAGATAAAATTACCACTTTCATGCATGTATAAACATTGGGTTTGGTAGCACTAGTTGTAAAAGTCAAAGTGCCAGGGCATGTGTGGGTATGCACGTGTTTCCAGCGCTGGAAATAATCTGCCTGTGAGGACAAAAAACATGAATTCCTCTATTATTTAGTGACAACTATTAGTAGTCAAATTAACTTCAGTGGGAATACTTCCAGGCTGAAAGTTAAACATACTGTGTTCAGGAAAACAGATCTTGGCCTGCTGGCTACAGTATTTTGAGTATTTTGGGATTAACAAAATACAATTGAAAGAAAAATCTCCTGGTCTCTCCTGGTAGCAATCTGAGAGAATGATTATTAAAAGTGAAAATTAACACACTGAAAGACCACATAACTTTATGCAAAAACTGAAAAGGCTGAGGGGAGACTCTTACAAATTCCAAACTTCATCCATTTTCTGCCCAAACTGACTTGAAGTTATAGTATTCCCTTAATTTATGCTTCTGTCTTTGATGTAGCTATTAACTGGATGTGCCACTGACCTTGGTTGGATGACAGAGGTAAATTGTTTGCCAAGGATGAACCGCTCTTCAGCCGTTCCTTATTATCGGGCAGACCTGTGATTTCTTTTAAGAGCCATGCCTCTATTTATGCTTCTGTTTTGCTTATTTTGATAAAGCAAGTGTATCTCTTCCATAAATAACATGCTAAAAATCTATTATGTTGCCAGAATACGGATCGTATTCCCATGTTTTTTTTTAGGGGGGGGTAGGGGGGAAATACCTGTATGATCATTAGTGAGAATTACTGGATACTGAAGACTGCTGAAAATTACGTTCTGCTTGTAGGAGTACATCGGAGGTTTAATCTTCAATTTTATTATCATTTTTAATAGGTTACAGAGGATGATAGGACTTCCCAGTGTTAGTGTTGTCTACTTCCCTTTCCTTACAGGAGCACAAATCTTAAAACATAAAACATAAGGACAAAAATCAAGCAAGCAAGCAACCAACCAAAAAACCCCACCTCATAACACATGAAATACAGGAAACAAACAAACAAAAACAATGTAAGTGATGTATTCTATATCTGTTGAGAACTACTTCCTGTATTATAGAAAAAGAATTCAAACGTGACTCAGGATAATATGGTCTGAAAGATAAACGTATGCATAAGTGATATGAACAGGGAATTAATACATTTGATGGTTGGCCTCATGCAGTTCTGGATGCAAAGCTCAGGTCTGATGTGCTTAAATTTAAAAATATTTTAGTTCATAGATTAGAAATGTATACATTCCCTTAGGAAATATTGTACCTTTCTAATTTTTAGTAATGTGGAAATAGTAATTAAACAGAGCTCACTCATAGGCTTTTCTTATTGTTTTTGATTCCTGCTTTGTGATAGTTAAGGTCAGTTTCAAGCCTTGCCTAAAGGGCTGCTACTATTTACTCTTCATCTCTATGACTGCTTCCAGGAGGCCAGATGATGAGTATGAGATTGTTTTTTAACTTGCTTCTGAATCCCTAAAGAATATAGAGCTTCCTGCAAGACAGCTCTTTTTATACTCTAAAAGTACTAAAAAGTAAGCTGCATTTTAACAAGATTTCTCTTGTTAAACAAATGAAGATGTACCCTGAGCGAAAGTATTTATACAACAGAGTGATCATTATAATGGTTCACTTCAGGCAAAGTGAGACATTTTATGAGTTCTTTTCTTAGTCAAAACTCTGTGATGATTAGAATTTGTTCAGTTTTAAATTCTGAAGGAGTCTTTTAATGTGGTATTTTTTTGATGGCTTGTGTGTATGTTAGGAGTCACTAATCTGTCCCTATTTCACCTACTTCAGAAATTCATCTGAAGTTTCAACACATCTAAGTATTGACTGTAAGGAATGGTCTTTAAATAAGAATGATCTTTAAACAAACAAACAAAAGGTGTGTAAGTGCTTTTCTGAATCAATCTCCGTACTCCAGAAACACTGCTTTGCTCTGCCCAGAGAGATAGCACGACATATGGTAGTGGTAGCGGCAGCTGAATCTTTGCAAAAAATTTAGAAGAACTATGTTGTATGTATTTCATTGGGGATGAAAGACCACTACTTCATGTGCTAGCTCATACAACTCTCCAAGGATTAATTATTTTTTTGGTACTGGTTGTGAGTAATGTACCTAGCAATAATTTGGTAGCTGGTAAATTGGTGGAATTCCAGACAATACAGACGTTTAACCATCTGCCGTGTTTATTTTCTCTTGTATATGCTCTGCCCAGTTCAAAAAAATAATGTTGGAGGAAGAGACTGAAGAGAGAAAAAGCCAAACTTTTGTTTTCTTATTTACAAACAAAAAAGTTACTGTTAAGTACTGTTTACGCTCTAATCAGCTTTTTAAATTTACTTTTATACCTGATTACAAATTAAGACATATGCATAATTACAACCAACCAACCTTCCAACAGTCATTCTAAGCTCTTTAAGTTATATTTTATAAGTAAATATACATTGTTGTTTTTCTCCTTGTGGTGGCAGACTTTTTGTACTGAGAGGCTGCATACCAAGACTTTAAAAAGGTGCAGAGATAATGTTGATTAATGTGAGTTATTATGGAAATACTGGACTAGTATTCATAACAGAATCAAAGGTGTAACAGAAATTAAACTTGCATTTAATTTTAATTACAAATTACTTCATTTAATCATAGTCCCTTACCATACCTGTTTGTCCAATGATCATTAACATGCTATAAAAAGCACCAAAATCTTGGTGTTCCTGGCATATACAGCTGAAAAAGCGCTTAAAGGCACTGTTTTCCAGTTCAGAGAGGCTGGCACCAGTGTGGTCAGCCTAGCCTGGCTTCCACAGACAGGGGACAAGGCCAAATGACTTCCCCAAATTAATTCAGTTGAATTACATCTTTCAGAAGAACATCTTAACTTGATTCGTTAAAAGTGACTCTTGATAGAAAAGCTACTGGTCTTAGTAATTTATTCAAGTAATACATTATTCTTAAGGAACAACAAACAAAATGTACCTAATTTCTAATCTGATCTTATTAATAGAATTCCATCATTAGAAGTTTTTATACATAAATCTTCCTAGATTTTGGAGTTCTATGTTAGGAAATGTATGCAGCTTCTAGCTGCTTTTACACTCAAGTCACTCCTCAAGCTTCTCTTCAATAAGGGAGATAGATGGAGTTCTGTGGCCTTTTGCAATGTAATGCTTTCTAATTGATTGGTTGTATTTGTCTCTGCCCTGAATGTTTTCTAACATATCCACCTGATTAAAAAAATTATAAATCCTGGAATGGGGCACTGCTCCAGCTGTTGCTGTACTGGAGCCAAGTACAGAAAGCAGTTTAACATCTGATTGTTTGCTTGGGATTTCCCTGTGTGTACATCCAGTGATGATGTTGACCTTTGCTACAACATGTGTGATTAATTCTCGTGACTCCAGGTTTCGTCTAAGCTACCGATTTTCAGCATAGTTTCCTAATACATAAAAACAAAAACATACTTCTGTTAAACTTGATGTTGAGCCCAGCCTCTACTCCTCTTTGCTCAGCTTTCCCAGTGGACCCCACTTAGTATCAGTGTCTTCCTGTATTTTACAGCATTCTTCAGTCTGTTGTGTACAAGCCTTATCTGTAATTCTGTAATTATTTAAATTTTATTTCAAATTGCCAGTAGAAATGTTAATTATGGAATTAAGAGCCAGGTTCTGCAGTGTTCAGCTAAAACCAGATGTTTCTTATTTACCATTATTTAATGATGTCTATTACTGTTTTTCTCTTTTTCTTTTTTATTTTTTTTAAAGTTAATTCTGTAAATTTCATGATAACTTCATTTAATTCTAGTTTCTCATTGAAAATTTTGTTCTGTAAAAATGTATTTATTTTGAAGATGCAGCCTTTTTATCAGTCAAGCTTTCAAATGCATTTAAAACAACAAAACAAACAAATAAAATGAAAGCTAGGTTCCAGATTGCTAATAAGAAATTAAAATAAAGTACAATTAATGCTGTTCAATATGGGTTTATGGGAAATAAAGTTAGCTAAATCCTGTGTCAGTGATTTTAGCATTTTTCCATTAGCTGATGTTGGGCCAACAAGAACATCATTACCTGTCGTTACCTGACTTCCACTTTGTGGATTTTATTGGTTTGTTTGTTTTTCAAAGCTTAGCAGCGTAATCTTATTTTGGACAGTTTTGATGCTGCTTGGCTAGCACTAAGCACCACCAATTTGAGACCAATTTTTGTCTCAAAATTCTAGGGTGCAAGTTAACCAGATCTGTTTAATTTCAGCAGCTGCCGTTTCATCGTCCCTCTCTAATTATTGTTGTAGAAAGCACATCATCTAGCTTGTTCCTGAAGACTAATAGTTTTTCAATATTTCTGCTTTTTCAATATTATTTTTGCTGCTAATACATTTGCCATAAACTGTGTAGATATACACAGCATACTTATAAATTCTGTGTTTTTAATGTGATCTTTCTTAGTCCTTAAATCTACTAGACATTCTTTTTCTCTAAATTTTCATTTTTTTTTCTTGATCAGCTATGCAGTTTCTTAGTCCTATTGCTGGAAATGCTTTACTTTCTTCCATTCATTATGTATCTTTCACTACTCATCTAAACCAAGTTATCTTATTTATTTGTTTTTCTTTCTTTCTTTTTTTTTTTTTTATTAAATCAGTTTGGCCTAATTTCCATATGCTGAGTTATGGCTTTGTTAATTTACAAGATATTCTTAAATAATCTCCAACTTTACACTCCCCGAATCACCTGTTCTCAGCTGACTTTTATGATGAACAATTCACACTTTAATTATACAAGTTTACATAATGGCTTAATTTAGTGACTTATTCTCAGTTGTTGTTCTTTTGTATCATTCATGGGTAGTTCTGTTTCTAGCATCTGAATTTTTACTTACAGTGATGGGAAAGGAAAAATATGCAATGTTTTCTAAATGATCTTTCAAGAATTGTGCCATCCTATTCCTTTCTTTCTTTCTTTTTTTTTTTTTTTTTTTTTTTCTTCTTTGTTATTTATTTTCCTTCTCTCATTTTCTCCTCTCATTCCTTTTTCTTGTCTTCCTGTCTTCTTCCTGTCCTTGTTCTTTTCCCGGGGTTGCTACATGTTGGTATTGTTGAGTGCTAGAAGATCATAGAATCCCATAGATGGTTTCAGTCTTTGAAACAGAAATTATGTTCAGTGGAGCTGGCATGGATGCTGAAGGGCTCAGTTTCCTGTTCATAGTTCAGAAACAACCATATGAAAATTCCTATAATATTTGCCCCGGTAGAAAGATTTTCCAGTGCTTAGAGAAAATATTTGCCCCGGTAGAAAAATTTTCCAGTGCTTAGAGAAAATATTTGTGTATATTCCACAGGAAAAGCAGATTTAATTGGCCAGGGAAATCAGTCTAGCTTGTTTCTACTTTAGAGTATATATTTGATTATGATAGATGAATTGAGTTTGTCTTGGGGGTGTATAGTTTAGGGAAGGTATTAATAATTTGTTCTAAGTATTTCTGACACTATAGATAAATCTAGAAATTTATTTATAATTTTTCAGAAGACAGAAGAATGTAATACCTGATCCGTGTGATAAACACTAAATAACATAGAAGTGCCTTGTGATTGTTAGATAAAAAAATCAATCTGAAATAGAGATTTTGAGGTAGAATTTGACAGACCGGTTAAATATTGAAATAGTACTATCCCCAGTTGTGAGTTTGATGTAAACTTGATAAGCATGACATGATCATCATACCAATCTTACTTGAATTGCCTGCGAAGAAACTGTTCTTGGGTCTCCATGGTACAAAAGGACATTTGATGACACTAAGCTTTTATTTCAGTTGTTGTTGTTGTTTATTTTTTTCCAACTGATACTTGTGAACAGAAAAAATATGCTTTGGTTTGGTCTTGGTTTTCTTATATAATTTCTGCTATAGAACTAATGTAAAATGTGATAGCTCCAGCAGCGAACATGTAGTATATATACTGCTGAAGATGCATCAGATGATACAGAAAATTGATTGGTATCATCTTAGGGGTACGTCTGAATAGGCAGTTCAAACAAACTGTGCAAATAGACGATGAGTTAATGGACTAAATTAAACGGGGGTTATTAACTGATGCCCTTTATTCATATGAGGAAGGTGAGAAAGCTATATATACCACATAAGAATTAAATTTTCCAGTTTCCATGTCCTTTCATGTTATTGTGTTGACATACTCATGATAAAAGAATAAGATAAATCTCAAATAGGTATTATTGAATGGAATAAGTATGTCCATTTATAACCCGCTATTTTCCTCTTGAAGTTTGGGGAAATTTATGTTACAAATATCAGTTAAATAGGAGTCAAATAATAGTCTCACGTCCAGTGAAGCCATACCAATGATTGTAGAGAGGCCATAAATTATCTCAAATAGTAAAATAAATTATGGATAATTTTACCTAGTTTAAATTTGTATAACTGAAATGACACTAAACTACAGCAGAAGAGACTAGATCTAGTACATTAATGGATAAATGGGATTTCTTAGAACGTCTGTTGATTCTGGTGTGATTGGAATTTTCCTTCGTGTTGAAAGGGCACTGGATTGTGCCTTTAATAAATGACACCAAAATACACCTAGCAGTTAATTTAAAAACAGTGTTGATTCACAAATAATTAAGTATTGCAATACTTACCTCTTATACTTACAAGAATTCTATGCAAATATATATTGCATTTAGGCTTACCTGGTTATATTATGTACACTACAGCTCTATCTTTAATGTCTTTAAATGCAAACTGCTGCTGAGGTTTGACTGTTGATTTGAGATAATAATTCACTTGTGTTTGGAAAATAAATTCCTCTGGGGAAATCAATATTTGTCATGTCAGATTCCATACCCATGGAGGGACAGGGTTGCCCCTGGGGAAGAGCTGATCGTTCATATGCTACTGTATTAGCAAGATCTATTTGCAGAATAAAGGATTGCTCAGTCCAGATTCATCTATCATCCTGCTCTCTCCTGTCTTTTCCCTGAACACCCTGCATCAGGGTGGGTAAATTCTACATTCTGAA
The DNA here is from genome assembly GCF_011077185.1 of Oxyura jamaicensis. Taxonomy (NCBI): domain Eukaryota; kingdom Metazoa; phylum Chordata; class Aves; order Anseriformes; family Anatidae; genus Oxyura; species Oxyura jamaicensis. The sequence continues at coordinate 13,634,519 of NC_048904.1, read as the reverse complement.
CTTGAGAAAATAATAGCTCTGGCTTCTGGTGCCTTGGCTTGCTTCCTATATACCCAATAAATGTTGGAGTATTTGTGTGTTTATGTTCAGTAGGGATAGGGAATATAAATGTATGGAAAAGATAAGTTGGAGTGTAACTAGCAGGGGAGACAAGCTCTGCTGATTTTTCCTCCAACATAGAAAGAATGGCAAAATCTGGGCAATAAAATTACTTCTTTTCTTTCTGTTGTTGAGCAGGTTATAGGCATATATATGTGAATCTAATGTTAGCAAAATGAATGCTATACTAATAACGTGCTCTGGCTTCTGTCTTCAGAATTATCTCATAAATTACTGTTCTCCAGATAATTCATCATACATACTACTTCTTTAAATAAAAAGCTGTTTTGCAAATTTTAGCCAGACTTTCTTTATGGACACGTAGCAAGGGGTGGAGAGGGGTGGTGGAATACCATGCCCAATATTAACCTTCCCATCCAACTGAAGAGAGCAGACTCCATCATGGTTCCCTCACTGTGCCTTTCAGAATGAATTCCCCCCCCCCCCCCGTGGAGGTATTGTGCTCTTTAGTCCTGTTTGCCCCTATGCACGGAACTGCGAGTATAGGGATGTGGCTGCACAGCAGAAATAGCTGCTCCCTGCACCGATTTTGAGTTTCAAATCACATTTCAAGAGATGCAATAGCTTCAGGGACTTCTTGTGAGATGATGCGACTCTTTCATCTTATCTTTCTCATCCCAAATTGCTAATTCTGCAGAATACCTTCTTTATCTGTAATGCAAAAATTCCAAAAGCGTACTTCCATGCAAATGTGAGGGCACAGGCGCAAACTGGGGAGCTGCATCTGAGCAAATCTAGAGATGTAGTATGCTGTGCTCTACGTTCTGCAGAGATGCATATAAAAGTACTTTGCAGAAGTGAGCATTCCAAGTAAAATATTCAAATGCAGGAATACAGATTGGCCATTGCTATAGCAACCTGTATATTCTCTTCAGTTAAAACAAGGAATTACTAAATATTGGTACTACATCTTAAAGGATAAAGACCAAAGGTTCATTCTTTAAAGTTACCACATAGGTCAGTCACAGTTTGGAACATACCTGCTGCATGGAGACTGAGGATCTTTTGCTGGATGTTGCTATGTAGTATTTGTTTCTCTTTCCATTTACTGAGATGTATTAAAAGAGGATTTTATGTGCAACCAAGAACAACAAAGCAAAATCTCTAAGTGTTTCAATCACTGTTTCTATTGCATTCTGGAAATACTCAGTTTTGTGGATGGGGGTTTCTGTGCTTTGATGCTATTCCAGTAAGATACTGGAAAGTGAATTAATACGTTGTTTCATTCATTTGAGGGCTTTTGAACAGATCAAAAGGGATTGTATAGAGAGCATGTAGGGTTGCTAGAAGGTTGAAGCTTGCTAGAAGGTTGAAGGTTGAGAGCAGGTTGCTGGTTGCTAGAAGGTAGAAGCTTCCCTCAACTTTTGCAATGCAAAGTTAATGAGCATATATTAAAATAAAGATCAATTATCAAGATTAATACTAAATAATCTGTATTAACTCATGCTTGATAGTTAGTAGAATTGCTTCAGATAGTACAAGAATAAGAATTATTTGTTAAAACTTACCTTATCAAAGAAAATCTTTCATTGGAAGTGATCACTTATTAAACAATTAATTTGCAAAGCTTAAAATTTTGAAGATATAACTGATATAGAAAACAGAATGATGTGTCTGGAAATCAGCATGTGTTGGTATATGTCCATGTGTACAAGCATCTAGTTTACTCAAATACTAAAATATGAGCTAGTTTCCTACCTGTTACTGCTTCAAAGAAAGGTTTCTAATATTATTGTAACAGGCAAGCTGGGAGAATTTTAGTACAGCTATATGAAAGGAAATTTCTTCAGCACATTCGGAATATCCTGAGCAGAAGGAAATGTACAGGCTAGTTGGTTATATTGCTGTTGGGAAAGAAAAAATTAGTAGCTGACTGAACATTGAAGGTGAGAGGGATTTTTGAATCACAGAATCACAGAATAGTCTAGGTTGGAAGAGACCTCCAAGATCACCGAGTCCAACCTCTGACCTAACGCTAACACGTCCTCCACTAAACCATATCCCTAAGCTCTACATCTAAACGTCTTTTAAAGACCTCCAGGGATGGTGACTCAACCACTTCCCTGGGCAGCCTATTCCAGTGACTAACAACCCTTTCAGTAAAGACGTTTTTCCTAATATCCAACCTAAACCTCCCCGGCACAATTTTAGCCCATTCCCCCTCGTCCTGTCACCAGGCACGTGGGAGAACAGACCAACCCCCACCTCGCTACAGCCTCCTTTCAGGTACCTGTAGAGTGCGATAAGGTCCCCCCTGAGCCTCCTCTTCTCCAGGCTAAACAGTCCCAGCTCCCTCAGCCGCTCCTCGTGAGACTTGTTCTCCAGACCCTTCACCAGCTTCGTAGCCCTTCTCTGGACTCGCTCGAGCACCTCCATGTCCTTCTTGTAGCGAGGGGCCCAAAACTGAACACAGTACTTGAGGTGCGGCCTCACCAGAGCTGAGTACAGGGGGAGCTTTTCTTTCTTTCTTTTTTTTTTTTCTTTCCCATGACATCAACTTATTTTTCATAATTTGAAAATATAGATATATATATATATCTTTATCTGATACCATTTTGACTTTACAGAAACCAGAATTCCTGACAAGCAACTTACATTGGTGTGGGAACTTTTAAAGTTCCTGCAAGTCGTAACCTTCAAATATGTTGTTTGGTTTAATATAACAGATTGGAGATGTTAATATCTTTGTAGTGCTTTTTTATGCAGTGTTTGTGTACTTGTGTTTTTGTTGCCGTTTGCTTTAATTTGTTTCTTAGCAATTAAGTACATCTTCAACAGAGAGGAAAAATGAGAAAGCTTTCTGTGGATTTTTTTCTTTTCCTTTGTTTTCCAGAAGCTCATAAAGTGAGGAATGCATGTGCATTTTATTAATTCTGTGATTAAATTGTAGGTTTTACAGTTTGTTTGCTAGAAAATGTAAAATCATTAAAAAGACTCCTGGTTTCTGGATGAATTTCAAGCTGCTGGAGCTTAGTTTTGTTAGCTACATTTTCTCTCTCTTCCCATGACTCGATATTGTGTGACACTGTACTTCAGTACATTCTAACAGATTTTAAATGAACCTTTTACAAATTAGTGAAAGAAAATTAGAAAATTTCCAGGGAAATCCCTTGCTAGATAGCACATCTGTCAGTGCATTTCAAGCTGGAGTAATTTTCATCAGCTACCATCAGCAGTTTTGTTCAAAACTCAAATAAAATGTTTGCTAAAGGCAAATACAATTATTTTAGAGCATACCTCAAACTTTGGTCAAGTACCAAATATTTTACTGCTGAAACTGTAATGTCCCAACTTATATCAACAGTGAACCAGTTAAATAAAAAAAACGAGCAGAAGCATCTGAAATGACACACAGTAGTGTGAAAATCTCGAGACATTCTGTAAGCAAAGTGAAATAGAAATGACTACGCTTTCAAGTACTGCTAATATGCAGAGATGTTTGTCTTCATCACTAGCTGAAAATGTGGCACATCGCTATGTAAATTTGATTTTACTCCTAATTAAATATTAAAAAAACCCTTAGCTTTCTGTTGCCCTTTTGAGAAGATGGAATATTATAGGTACAACATCTTAAGGTTTGATATTACTATAAACATTGTTTTATATATGTAAGATCTGTTGACAAAATATAGTGAAACATTGTTGATTTGAACAAAGAATGTCTTCCAAGTATTCTCTAAAGACATATTCTAGCTGGAATATAATAGATTTCACTTCCTTGGTCCAGCAGACATTCAAGACTGTTGATAGTTTTACGCGAGGTTAGTAAATGAGAATGTTTTTTTCTTAATTATTTTCTTAATTATTTTCCTTATTTGGACAAATACTCTCTGAAAAATCTATTTTTTGCACATTTTATTTTTCTTGTCAAATGATCAGTAAATATGTGATGACTTTCAAATTATTGAATATCCACAAATTTCATTGTAATTTGAAGCAAATTATGCTATTTTAGAGCTTTGTGTACTCCTTGAGCTGATGTAGGATCTGGTTCTGGTCTTCTATTGCTGGGTGTACCTCTTCTTGCTTTTGGTGAGCAACTTGCATGTCATCTAAAAGAAATTAGAACTGGGAAGTCTCCAGTTTTCTAGAGTCTACTTTCATGAGTCAGATGACAGGACTGTTTGTGTGGAACTCTTTCTGTAAGTTCCACGCAAGTGATGTCAGGGTGCTGTTGCAATTCTTTTTGATGCCTTGAGAGCATGCATGTTCAGTCTGGAGAGGGAGGCAGTTGCCCCTGGAAAAGGACTTAGAATCATAGAATCATTAATGCTGGAAAAGACCTTCAAGATCATCTGGTCCAACCATCAAACTTACATATACATCTTAAAAGGCTTTATCACCCTTCTCCTACAAGGTGCAAGGGGCTTCACAGAGAGAGAAAGAAGGCACTGGAGAGCATACTGGAGCAATACTGTTTCTCATCGACCCCCACGTATGTTTCTGATTTAATTTTTGCCTATGTTCACAGGAACTAGCAAAGGGAACATGTCAGTTACTGTTATTGTTGAGATTAAAAATGGAATGCCTTTGATATAAACTGAAAGGACGGTCCCCCAACATGTTTTCCTCTCCTCAGTCTCTTATGCTAATACATAATAAGTGTTAACAGAAGTAGCACTTGGACCATTTCAAGCAATTCAAGGGAAAGCTCAATAGAAGAAGCTTTGCTGAATTTACCAAGCCTAGGCAAGCTCAGTATTTTATTTTTTTAATGGAAATGTTTTTAACCAAGCTTTGTTAATTACCACTTTTGCATGTAAATCAGAGAGATTCGCAATGAGATCATAATTCTTTCTTTGTATATAAATATACAAACTGCACAGAAAGAATATGATTAAGAATGCAAAAGCAAGCAGTTGAGAGAAGAGGGTGTTAGCATTAAAGTTGGCATTGCAACCTAAATTCAGCTTCTGTTATGCATATGCATTATGATAAAGTCTTTAACTGCAAAAATTTATGTTACTTTTCCAGGAGACTTCTTCCTTACTCAGTACACGATATGGACAGTACTCAATTAATGAGCGGCTATTTAAGATGTTGTTTTATCCTTACTGTTTGATGTGTGGCCTTAAGCATTATTTACAGCACGTCATTCAGACCCGGCTCAGAAGTCAGAATTATTAATTTCCTCATAGGCTTTTCTATGCTGCTCATCACTACAGTATCCAAGTGCTTCACAGGTTTTAAATTAAATTTATCTCCACAAAGCCCCAGTGAGGGAAGTGGTATTATCTCTGTTTTACAGATGGGGAACTGACAGAGATTAAGGTCAGAAAAAAAAATCACCAAATTTGGATGCACATTTTAAGACTTAAGTTTGGGTTTATAGTGCACTTCAGATCGTGTAGTGCTTACTTTGTTCAGAAAACTGCACTTAGTACTTCAGCTTCAGGTGTGCTTTCCTCATGTCTAGAAATGTACCCCCGCATCCCCAGTGTTCAAACTGGAAATTTACATGGCATTACTCATTGCTGACAAGAAGTTTGTGTTTGCTACTTTGTGCAGCATCACAGAGGACCTCTGAGCTTTCTCTAAAAGAGATAGAGTTTCAGTGAGTCACATGGAGAGCTGAAGAGACAGTGGCTTCTGTTGAAAGCCCTACTTTATGATTTTATTATTAGATTGTTTCTTAATGCTTGTACATAAATTGGGGGTACGCAATCCATCTGAATTCTCATATTTGACAATTTCTGATTGCTTGACTTTTGCAATGGAGAAAGATTAATTGGGAATATTGAAATTCAGGATCCAGTTAATTTGGGGAATGAATATTAATTGAGAAACCATGTTGCTTAAAATTTGCTGTCTATTTTTTCTATAATATGTACTAGCAGCATCTCCCCAAATTTACTTTCATTTACTTAGTATATTCAGATTTATTTCCTCTGTGAAGACATTTTACATCCCAAAAGATTTATGAGTGAATCTAGCAAAATAATTTTCCTTTGTTTAGGAAAACCTTAATTGGCTGTTGATCTGTGTTGTGTTCTGTGATAAATACAGTGATCGGGAGTCTCTCCATTAAAGATGGGTATATTTATATATTTTCCCAAAGCTCTTTGAAATCTTTAGCTGACGATTATTAGAGAAGTGAAATGTTTCTTTTTCAGTGTGGCTCTGCTTATCAGAGCAGTGGCCATGTATGTTACAATTACCTAGCTATTTGCAGAAGCAGTTTCTTTAAATGCTTTTTTATTGTTAACCTACGTGTAGCTTGTTATTAGCCTACATTCCCACTGTTGTGCCAAGTGATTTTGTGGAACTGGAAGGCTACTTTATGCGTAGAAAGTTGGGAGGCTTTGTCCTGGCTATGTAATGCACTTGCATAAGCAAATAAATTTCTTATAACAAGAGAAAATGAAATTTTCAGTAGCTTCAGTCAGTGTCCCTTGTGCTAACAGCTGTAACCATTTCTGGGCTGCTCTGAACCAGCTATTCCCAGAGCTTTATGGTATTGCTGTGACATTATTACAGAACAACTTCTTGCTTTTGGGAAAAAATGAAAGTCAGTGAGAACTTTGCTTGACTAAGTAGAATTACCAACTGGGTAGCTTGAGTAGTACATATGGATCACAGAAATATTCCTCTAAATAATAAAGAGAAGGCAAATTAAATCCATTATTTAACAGCTGTGATGGTGGTCCAAATTTTTAATTTGAAATAACTGATTTATGCCCACTTTCTGTAAAATATTTGATCCTAGTACTCACGTAGTCAAGGCTGTAGTGGATGGCTGTGGAAATGAGCTAGCAATCTGTTTTACAAGTTATCTGTCCAGTGGAAACCAGCACAGTCCGAGGAATTCACAAATAAATGAGTTTCAGCTTTGACAAATGCCAGCCAAATTCTTGAACCTACAGAGGGACCTCCAGCTTAGTTCTCTGCCAGTTTGCTGAGCTTCAGCCTAAACATTCATCCTGCAGATTGTAGATTAAGATTTAATCATGTCTATAGATTTCTAATTACTCATGAATATCTTATTAGAAAGCCTTGCTGGCAAGGAACTCCAAAGCACTTTCAGTAAATTATACAGAAATTTGTTCCAGAATTAGTTGCAGAGCAGTCATCTGGCACCCAATTCTTGTTTAAAATGTTATCAAGTTTACTGACAAATGAGAACATAATACTGTCTCAGTTACTCCAATTCACCATGTGACCATAAATGTTTTTTTTTTTTTTTTTTTTTTTAATCTTGAAAAATTAAAAAGAGTAACACTAAAACATTTTTGTTGATGCCTGAAGTGATGTGGAGTTGGAAAGGAAGCCAAAAATGCAGCAGAAACGTACAGAATTATTTGCTTGGTTTATAGCTTGATTATGTGACTCATGCAATTCTGTACGGTGAGACTAGGTCCAGGGATAATCATTGAAACTGCCTAAAAGGAAACAAATTCAGGAACCTTGGGGTAGTCACAGACAGATTAAATTGCATGCTTTTCAGGATATTTGGCAAAAATAAATTAAAAACCAAGCTGGAGAATGGTGTGCATATACAGTAACAGTTATAATTAGTAAATGCTGCGACATACTTATGTCATAAGACCATTACTACCATGCACTTGTAGAAATCATGCATACTTAAAACTTCTCTTATGTTTAAAGGAACATTTTAAGAATTCTTCAACCTTACCAAAGGTGCAGGCCAGCATTTTGAAAATGCAGGTCTAGGCTATTTACCGCAATATATTCCTCTCTGATCTTGACTTACCTGCAGTATTTATGCTGCACAGTGTTAGGAGGAAATACCTTCCTATGTGCATACTTTTGAAATTTGACTTAAAAAGTATGGACAAGGCTGTCTTTGACTTCTCTTCCTTGTAAAAATTAACCAAAGAGGAAATGCTGGAGTTGCTACATCCTGGTTATACTTCCTGACTTCTCAGTCACCTGCTGAAACTAGAAGACTGAATGATACCTTTTAGTGGTTAACTTACTAAGATCTCACATCTACTGTGGAAAAAGGCTCATAATAAAGTAATTTCAGGTGAAAATATTGAAATAGAAAGTGTCTTGGGAGATGCACGCAGCAGTGATTGCTATTTCGGCAGGTAGTGTAGTGTTCATCATTTTACTCTAGATACAGCTTACTGTTGCATGAAGGTGTTGTGCATCTATCCTGTCCTATTTCTCCATTCTCTGTTATTCCAATTTAGCAGCCTTACTTTCACAGTTGCTCTATCAGGACAGCATACTATAACCTATAGTTGGTTACGTATGTGTATACTACTTATAGTTACTATGTATAGTTACTATGTATATAGAGAACGTAAGTTGTTGAAAATCAGAGGGAATGTGCAGTGACGAAAAGTAAAACCTAGAGCAGTGTACAGCCTTTTTCTCTGACTGGTTTCTTTACTCATGACTGCCTTTCTTTACAGTAGTTTACCAAAATGTGCAGTCTATATTTTCTGAAAGATATGCAAACTACTTTCTGTTTACAGCTATTTATTCTCTTGTTGTTTGCATGCAGTTTGCAGTCCGACTGGTTTAAATGAAGCAGAAGTTGTAAGGAAGTCATGCCCATTTACATTTCGCCTGTGACTTTTGTATAAACCTTTTAAAGAAATAAATGTCAGAATTGGAGAGCAGTTCATCTTTAATTGCGTAGTATATAATTAGGTATGTATGCCTACCATGGTGGTAGTTACATAATTAGACTGTATAGTTATAATGGTCTATGTTTTGTGCAGCAGCCTTGATCCTGCTCATCAAGATGGCAGTGTATTTTTCTTCCCAGCTGTTACATATACAGTTTGGCAGCAGCCAATGTGCACCTCTGGGCTGGCTACTTGTCATCTGTAGAAGCCTGAATTAACTACAGCAGTGCTGGCACTCACCTGACTGAGATGCTATAAGAACCATGGGGGAGAACTTATTCTTGTGGGGGGAACAGAAAGAGGTACAGGAAAGATGGGAATATACATCATTTGAAATAAGACTTCCTTAATTCCAGGTCCCATTAAAAATTTGTTTAAATGGCTTTATTTTGGAGTTCACATGCATGTATGAGGTGGTAAAATGAAAGCTAATGGGTTGTCTTAATGGTTACAACATATAGCATTAAACATAAATGAACCTCACATAAATGCAGAGAACCCACTACCTACTATTAGCTATATATAAATATAAATCTGAAAATGTAAATACATTTTCATTAAATGACTCTTTTAATCTATATGCTGTAGGATTTTTTAGGTAAAGTGCCTGCCTTTTCCTTTAAATATTTGTGTTACATTTATTAACTCAGTAAGATTGAGTGCTTGTGGAGAAACTTGGATATTAAAGGAATTGCTCCAAATATAGCAAATCCATAGCATTAGAGAGGCAAAAATTTGCTCTAATATTAACAGGTTGCATTCAGGATGAAATTACATTTGATTTAATTTGAATCAGTTTTTATTATTTTAATATTCATGTATTATTTTTTCCTTACATGGGCAAAAAGTGGTCAGGAGCCACTGTGTGTGCTTTCTCTTTTTTCCTTTTTTTTTTTTTTTTTTTTTTGAATTTCCAGAAGTCCCAGCTGTTTTCATTCTTTCTGTTGATAATTTCCTTTTTAGTAAGGCTGGATTTACTTTGACTCTGCAGTCCTTTAGTTAAAGTATTTTCACCTGAAGACAGCGAAATTTTTGGAATCTTTCAGTTTCTCTGGTGGCAAGTATCAAAAAGTTTAAAGTACAAAATACAACCAGGACAAAATAGTATAATACAGTTGATCAATCTTTAAGGTACGTACTGAATCCAACAGTTTTTTTTTTTTTTTTTGAAGTGACACTAATGGTTTCTTAGTGCTATAATGTGCATGGTGACAGTGCATCATTCCTGTCTCTTGCTGTTTCTGATGAATGTTCAAAAATAGAGTATAGTTAAAGCTCTAATACCACATATTGGAATGGTTTAAAAAAATCACACTGCTGGGAAAACCTCTCTAACATTTTTTTTAATGCTCTCAGTGATCATGTTGACCTACCTTAAATTTTCCCATCCCTGGAGCCACATGAGATCATGTAGCAGGATGTTTTAAGTTTTTTTGTTGTTGTTGTTTGTTTTTGTTTTTAAAAAAGTCTTGAGTGTGACTGGAAACTTACCATGCATCTAGTGCTCATTGTACGCTTTTGTCAAGATTTTTGTATTCGTGCTATTTCTTGGGCTGGCCCTGAGTTTTGTGGACCATCCTTTTGCAATGGCACAGATTTTATCTGATTCTCTCTTTCTGATTGTTCTCTGTTTAATACCATCATAGGATTTTGGTAAGAGCCATTTCTCTCTCCTCCCCATGGACTCCTTGAATCTTTTCACTTAGCTCCAAGCAGCTTGTCTTCTGCAACTCTATTTACTGCATCTCTTCTATCCAATACTATAGATGTCTAAATCACATTCACTCGAAGGAAACGGAAAGACACTTCAGGGGAAGACTTAGTCTTGGTATGTGTTTCTAAAGCCTATAAAGTGACTTTATGTAGTGCTATATAAGTAATAAACAAGAATGCTAAAACATGACAGCTTTTCTTCTGTCCGCATTTTTAAAGCCACCTTTTTCCACTGAAGGGTATAGCAAAAGAATATTCCTAGCTGTTCCATCACGTTAGCTCTTAGTTTGCAGCCTCAAAAGAGATGAGCTTAAACTCATATTTTTCAGTGTGCAGTGTGCTGGTCTCAATAGCAACCTTCTTCCCCCATCTCTACCTTCCCTAAGGTAGAAAGTTCCTTACACTTACATATGTCAAGAAATGTCACAATCTTTTATTGTTCCTCTAGCATGTAAAGTAGTCCTACGTAGCCATGCTGGAAGAAGGGATTTTTACAGTATAATTTCTGCCAGTTGTTGCACAGTGTGTAGCATTTCCTTGAATTTTTCCTTTTCTGCCTTTCGACTTTCTGCTTTAGAAAACAGGATGATTGGTATTAATATTTTTCCCTGATAAAAATAGAAATGTCTGGTGAAGATGTTTGTGAAGATCTAGATCAGAAGTCTTGCAATGGGATTCTGTTAAAAAGATTATCACTTGGAACATCGCTGTGTGTTGAGTTCATGGCTGTGTGCTTTGGCATAAAATGGACGTAAACCCGCTCCGGTATAATGCAAGACAGGAATTTTATTTCATGCTAGTCATAATAAATGTTTGTTTGGAAAGAGCAAAGTTTCATGTATTTCTAGGGTGCCAAAATAGCAAGGGTGTTTTAATGCGATATTTAGAAACAAGTCCTAATGTAAGGAAAAAATCAAGCTTTTATGTGATCACACAGACAAACATTGAGCTTCCACTGCCAGAATTATTTTCTCAGGATGGTTAGATGCTGTATGAGTCATCTTCTAATGAACACAATATACAAATAGACAGATGAAGTATGTAAAGCGTGCTTAGCTTTTTCATGACTCTTCTCAGACCTCATTTTTCTTTGTTTAATGGATTATACAGTTCTTTTGGCTCCACAAATCTTTTCATTTCTTGTGTATAACTTTGCACTCGTTACCTGAATTATAAGGAACAAATAAGTTGGCCTAATTTGTATTCCAAAATGCTTGTTGTAGAAATGAATTTGTCAAATAATTCTACATAATTTTAAAATATTTATGCCCTCTATGCATATTATAGGTGGTATATTGCTCTTGCTGTCTAGCTTGATTCTGTGTTTGTTGATTACCTTGTCAATGTTGTGATTGCTGTACAATGTTGCTACAGAGCTCTTCGCTTCCTTTTAGGTGTCTGTATCCTTCTCAGTCAACAAAGATGTGTGTGTCTGGAAGTTTGAATTTCTTATTTATTTATTTATTTACTTAATGAAGATTGTAAATATCATAGGAATGACAGACCAGATAACTGGGAGAGAGGTGTGGCCATAGACAAGAAGTTTAATGCCTGAAGAGGAACAAATCTGAAAAATTGTTCGATCTTTTTCTGCTGAGCATGATGTTATACGGTATGGAATGTCTCCTTGGCCAGTTAAGGGTGTCTGTCCTGGCTGTGTTCACTCCCAGTTTCTTGCTCACCCCTGGGCTACTTGCTAGCAGTATGTAGAATGGGAGAAAAAGAGAAAGCCTTGTTCAGCAATAGCTAAAACATTGGTCTGTCATCAGTATCGTTTTAGTCACAAATTCAAAACGCAGTGCCATGCAAGCTACTATGAAGAAAGTTAACCCTATCCCACTCAGATCAGTATAATTAGTAACTAGGTAATTTTCATCAGGATCCATTCATCAGGCCTCCATCAGGTTCCTGTTCATGATGCTATTAGTGTTACCTGGATTGTGCTGTGCTCAGGGCAGTGTGTAAACCTTGTGTAGACATGCTCTTGGGTCTCCTGGTGTAAACCAAGAGCTACAGATAAGAAGTTGGAGAAGAAGAGGAGGAAGGGGCCATTCTTGTCATGGTCACTCCGCAGGCAAATCTGCTGTAGCAGCAGTACTGGAGCTTGTAGGTGCAAGGCTGTGAGGACAACAGTGTGAGAGCAGAATGGAAAAACAGCCTTGGTGGTGCTGGGAAAAGTACTGCTTCAGCGTGGGTGAAAGGGAACAGGTAATTTAACTTGTTTGACTATGCTAAGAAAACAGCACGATGTTTAAATAGTAAGAATTTTGATGTTTTCTTTGCTGCTAGATTAAGAAGGTGAAGCCACTTGTAGTGGATTCAAGTCCATCATAATCTGTGTATGATGTAAGAAATCACTCCCTGTCAGCACTGCCAGGACTGGTTGCATGCATCACATTTAATGGGCTTTCTGTTCAGTAGCTTCTGTGGGTGGTGAAAATGGAAAACAATCTACACAAGCTTCTCCCCTCAATGGCATGTAGAGCATTAAATACCAACCCCATTGAGAGAAACTAAGCTTTGGCTGTCAGATGCTTGAGCACCTTTCCTAGTTTTATAATAATTCTTGGCTTTTTCAGAACAGAAATAGCATTGGGATGCTATATTTTTTCTGGCAGAGACATAGTCTTTTTTCGTTGTTTTATTTTAATTAGAGGGCTTTTTCTGAAATTGGAAGAATTCAAAATATATAGTTAAATCTTGTACAAGGGGAGAAGTGGAGGATGCTGAGACGTAGCCACTGTAGGCAGAAAGGCATAGTAGAAGAAATGAGTAATTTTAGAATAATATTTTTTTTTGTTGTTGTTAGTGTTTTTAAGTTCTCTTTGATCAAAGTGGCAAATCCTCACTACTAGGAACAAGAAAATTCATTGCTATGTGCTTAGGTTAAATAAGTAATAGCCTGAACTGTGTGGATTTCATCTTCACAAAGTAGCAGCAATGGGAGGGAATAATTTAAAAAACGCTAAAGCACAACGAGAGGAGATAGCATGCAGGGCAGTTCTTCATTGTATGACATTCATTGAATGTGGTGAAGAATTCAGATGTCTAAGTAGAAATATCTCTCTCTGCACAATCACACCTTTTAGAGGGAAAAATTCCAAATATACATTAAGGATATAATTGTGGGGGATAATGGGCAGCTTAGGAAATGCCATAGGAAAATCTGAAGTTAGCCACAAGCATCATTAACTGTAGATGATATGCATCATTTAACCACACAGCACAAGTTGTCTTATCTTGTAGATTAAAAAACAAACAAACAAAAAGACTTTTCTTTTTTTTTCCCATTTTGTTGTGTTTTAACATTGAAATTGAGTAGCAAAATAAGGATGGTCAAAATTAACGAACAGGTGACATTAATACAGTACAATGGGAAATGTTAGATTAAACATACTTCTCACCTTGTTTCTGAAATATTCATATACATTAGAACAGAGAGATAATGGTATTATAATTGTCTCTTTTCAATATACACATTTTACGTGAGCAGCCCATTTTCCATTATCTTATGTTCTGTCCTCACAAGCAAATTTGTAGCTTCTCTAGAACACTGCTAATGCAACTGTTTGGCACAAGCCTTGAATTTGGTTCCCAGCAGGTGGTGACCTCAACACCTCCTAGCTAAGAACAATTAACTGTACGATAAAATAAAAGGGCATTATGGAGTACTAGCACTAAACCCTCAGCCCCCCAAACCAAATACATTGGGAGAATTGACACCTAAGTTTAGATTTCTTCTCAAAATTGCATTAAATGTATGAGTAGCATTTGTAGAGGCTGGGCAAATATAATATGACTGTTCTTGAAATTTTACGAAACTAATAATATTTGAAAATATGTCAGTGTATCTCATTTTTTTTCTTAATTTTAACACTCTTACTTTTTAGGGTGTAATGTAGAATGCCAATGTAAGGGTCTGTTTTGTTTTGTTTTCGTTTGTTTGTTTCTTCCCTTCTAGTAGAGGTTATACAGATTTGAGATCTGTTGTGACTGTAAAATTAGTCCACTTGCTATATTAGCCTTTAACACTATACTCCCACCTACAACTACAGGAACACAGCATGAAGGAAATTTAATTAGGAAAATGAGGGAGATGAAAAAGGCAATGTAATATATATGCACAATATGAAGAAGAGTAAATACACTTTTCATCTGAATAGTCAGAATAGAAACTGTGTTAAACTGAGCTGAAATTTTCTTTTATTAGAAATGGATTTCTTCCATTTTTTAACATTACTACCTAATTGTCCTCCTTATTACTGGGATTAGAAAGACTACTATCATTAAAGAAGAAACATCTTTCACAAATTATATTTAGATTATGGTTTTAGCTGGCAATGACCTTCTCATTATGTGAAAAATGGAAATCCCCAGGGGAACAGACTTAGTGAGGTGATTCCTATCAGCAGGGAAGCCTTGTGCACACACTATTTGCATCTCATGACCTGCATGCATACACCTGTACTGTATCAATTTCTGCTTGTTTACAGGTCATTCAAGCAGTAAGCAGGTAGAATTCGGATGACTGAGAACCCGCTCTGCTGGTAGCAGTTTCCTGCCTCACTGCACTCTGGAATATTCCAGCCTTGCTGCAGAGTGCTGCTACACAGCCATGAGTTTTTCAGTTACAACCGTTACTCATTTCCCTATTGTTTTTTTAGCATTTGTATTGGTACTAAGCATAGATGATCACGTTTTACAGAAAAAAATACAAAGGATCACTAAGGCAGAAAAGAGCTTAAGTAATATCTAATAGATAATGAATAATTGTTTAAGATAAGAAATCCCATAATCCCCTTTCATAATTGGAGAGGAGAGCACTGGGGTCTGCAGGGTTACACAGTGCAACCAATACAACCATCATACATTTGAAACACGTGTTATTTATTTAGTCTGAATCAAGAGAAAGAAATACACCATTCAGGTACATTATTATATGGTAAGCAAATACAAAAGCATTTAATACATTACTTTCATGCATGAAATTTCAAAATGTTCTAATGATTATTTCATCTCTAGGTTCTGGCTCAGACCAAGTGTGCTGTAACCTGATTTTTCAGACTCTTGCTTAGGGAGGTGTGAGGCCAGTGTTTTTATTGCACTTACCCTTCCTGGATGCATGCAGTAGGTATATTATGAACACGTGGTGTGGTTGATCTAAATTCTGCAGGCTGCAGTTACTGTGTGTGGATCCATTTAGAATTTTCAGAAAATGCATTTTTATTGCTTTTAAAGAATTGAAAATATTCATTAGGATTAGAAAAAGAGCAGTGGTGAACCAAACTCTATGCCAAATAGTGCTGTGTATGTTTATTTTGACAAATGTGTTGAGTGTATTTATGCAGGTTGTCAGCTCAGTATCTCCCCCAAAATAAAGTATCTCCCCCAAAATAAAGAAGGATATATGATTTATTTATTTATTTATTTATTTATTTATTTTTTATATGACCTTTGGATATGTATTTCTCCTAATACAGCTTATGGTTAATTTTAATTAAAAAAAAAACATTCCAGAGTTGAAATTATGGTCAGTATCTGATAAGTCCTGAAGAGACTTCTCCTTTACAGTGTTGCTGTGTGTTGCAGACATAACCTCCACAAGATCACTGCAGGCTGCACAGACTGCCTGTGACAATGTGGAGAGCTGCATAATCATGGCCTTGGTTTCCAGTGGTGACCGGTCTATGTAGGGCCAGGGTAGGAAGAAGGAAACTCTGCCT
Organism: Oxyura jamaicensis; assembly: GCF_011077185.1. NCBI lineage: Eukaryota > Metazoa > Chordata > Aves > Anseriformes > Anatidae > Oxyura > Oxyura jamaicensis. The sequence goes on along the minus strand of NC_048904.1, from coordinate 13,618,363 downwards.
CTTCCCTGCCTGGCACGGGTTGGCTGCTGGAGCAGTACCAGCTGCCTGCAATGCATCATTTGACTTCAGGTAAACCCAAATGTCAGTTTGGGAATTTGGGCTCCGTTCCATCACAGTGGTACATTCTACCTAATCCCTTGCAGTACTAGTTGTTTCTATTCTGAGATATTGAATGCTTAGCATTTCCCCTGAATTTAACGTCTTTTGAGTGGAGATGTTAAACAGAGGCCTTAAGGTCTGACTAGTAGTCCACTATTAAATCCAAATACAATTCCTAATCCTCAGAGTTAGAGAGGGAGAGGGAAATACATTTTTATTGTATGGCTATGTAGTGGGTTTATGTGGCAAGGTTTTGGTAGCCGGGAGCCATAGCTGTGGCTTCTGTGAGAAGAATCTAGAAGCTGCCGCATGTTAGATAAGGGCCCCACTGCTGACCAGAGCCAAGCCAATTAGCGATGTTGTTTGCACCTCTGTGAGAGCATATTTAAGAAAGAAAAATAAAACAAAACAAACAAAACAACAACAACAAAATACTGCTTCACAGCAGCTAGGAGAGTGAGAGGAGTGAGAAACAGCCTTGCAGGTGCCAAGGTCAGTGAAGAAGGAGGAGGAGAGGTGCTCCAGGTGCTGGAGGAGAAGTCCCCTGCGGCCTGTGGTGAGGACCATGGTGAAGCAGGATGTCCCCCTGCAGCCCATGGAGTACCACGGTGGAGCAGGGTTCCACGCTGCAGCCCGTGGAGGAGACCACGGTGGAGCAGGTGGACCTGCACTGAATCAGGCTGCAGCCTGTGGAGGGCCCCTGCCGAGGCCCCGGGCCAGACCTGTAGCCTGTGGAAAGGAGCCCATGCAGGAGCAGGTGACCTGGCAGGAGCTGCTGCCCATGGGGGACCCAGGTTGGAGCAGTTTGCTCCTGATGGATAGACCCCATGGTATGGACCCATATCTGGAGCAGTTCTTGAAGAGCTGCTGCCTGTTGGAAGCCCAAGCAGGATCAGTTCAGGGAGGATGGCATCCTGTGGGAGGGACTCCATGGTGCAGGGGACGAGAATGACCAAGAAGGAGTGGTGGAGATGAAGAGCTATAGACTGACCACAACCCCAATTCCCCCTTCCCCCTGTGCTGGTCAGGAGGAGGAGGTGGAAGAGGGTGGATGGGGGGAAGATGTTTTTTTTTTTTTTTTTTTTTTTTTTTTTTTTCCCTTTGTTTCTCACTTCTCTAGATTGTTAGTAATAGGTAATAAATCTTACTGTCTCCCTTCTCTGAGTCTGTTTTGCCCATCATGATAATTGTTGAACGTTCTCCCCGTCCTTATCACAAACCTTGAGCTCTTTGTGTTGTATTTTCTCCCGCTCCTCAAAGAGGAATGGGGAGTGAGAGAGCAGCCGTGGTGGAACTCGGCTGTCCACCTGAGTAAAACCACCACAGGATATTAATGTATTTGGTGGGATAGTAGGATATTTAGGTATTTAGTAGAAATACATAATATATCTAATATGTATAAATAACAAGTATATAATTTAGTTGAGTACTTCTGTGGAATCAGCTGAAAAATCTGGGTCTTCCTTCCAAGAACAAGAATGTTTCACTTCCCAAATACACTTTCCAAGTGCGTGCACTTTGATGGGTTTGGTGTATGTACCTGTACCTTTTGCTTGAGCAGATAGAAGGAGTGGGACACTAAATTACAAGAAAACGTTTAGATTAAGAACCACATGAAAATGGAATCCATGCCAAGGACCTGAAATGCATATATCCATGCATTTGAGTCTTACTAAACACCATAGGCTTGCAAGAAAAAAACTGCAGCCAAAGACTCCATTTGACTCTAATAGCGTCTTTTCCTCCATCAAAGTAACTCATAAAACTGAATTTTCTGATGAGTCACTTGGTTCAAGCAAGGTAATACAATTGTAATGCTTTTGATGTCTTTGAAGTATTGTGTCACATGAATTTTTTCATAACATCATATTTTACTCTGCGGCATCTTGGATATTTCTGATAGAATTAAATATGTTAAATAATTTAGGGCTTAAAGACCTAAAATAGATACTATTAGGATTATGCCTTAGTTATTTAAGCATGATTTTCATTCTCTCCAAAAGACAAGAAAATTTTAGTGAATGAAAGTGGGAATCTTTGGCTCTCTATTTAAGAGAAAAAGTTGCACATAGCTATTGATCTTCGTGTCAGTTGCTCAGTTTGGAAAGCATGGACAGAAAATGACCAACTAATTTGTTTTTCTTAGTTCACTGGTATTTCTTCAGTTGAGGTATTTAGTGGACAGGTTGATTTAGAAAATGTAGTTTCTTTATTTTGGAAGCCTCTGGGTGCATTGGTTCACAAGGGGAATGTGAAATATTAGGGGGGTTGGACCCGATGATCTTTCGAGGTCCCTTCCAACTCCTACAGTTCTGTGATTCTGTGAAAAATAATTATTTGTGCTTTTCTAAGCACATATGACTCAAAATGTATATAACACACAATGCATGAAAATGGGAAGAAGAAATTAACTCTCTGTCCCAAATTTTGTAGTCCAACCAAGATGATTGGTTTTAGAAATCAATGTAAAATCATGCTTTGGAAAGAAGTCACCCCTCCACATGAGTGATATTTTTGGAGAGGTTGGTGATGCCTTGGTGAGCCCAGGAGGTACTTTTTTTCAGAAGCAACCCAGACAACCTGGCTGTCTTGTTCCTGTTGCTCAGAAAAACAAAGTCAGTCTCATAATTATCTTAACTATTGTCTCTTTCAGAGCCCAAAGATTAACATTTATCATGCTGAGATTTGGGCAGCACATCATCAAGCCCTCTGTGGTCTTCCTGAAAACTGAGCTCTCCTTTGCTCTTGTGAACCGCAAGCCAGTGGTCCCAGGACGTATCCTTTTGAGCAGTGCCTTGGCCTTGGGTGCCCGTACTCTGTGGAGAAGCTGAGGAAGGTTGGTGCGTGCTCTGAAGGCCAGGTAGGATGTTGCGCGGATTTATTCTGAAACCAGGCGGTGGAATGTAATACGCTTGATTGGTGTTGCAGAACTGCCGAAAAGAGTTGCTTAGCAACTGTGACCTTACAGGTGAATTTCTATTGACCTTTTCACCACAGAAGATGTAAAAAACAACCAGGTGCTACTAAAAGCATTTTAAAGTGTATTGGAGAGGGTACTGTTTAAATTCCATATTATGCTAAATAATACATCCTGCTTCCCTTTTAATAACGTCACTTATTTTTAGATGTGGTAACTTCTTTATGGAGGATTTTCAACTTCTTGTAGCTAAATGTACACAATTTGTCAAATGGCAGCAGAATTCTCTATGAAGACTATTATTTTTTGGGGGGAACAGATTGCTTTGATTAGTTTAGGTAGAAATGAATTAAATAAACCATCTGTATAGCAAACAGATGCTTCCTGAGGAAAAATGAATCCCCATGTTGTAAGGAAAACTTAGTTTTCTGAAACTTTAAAGGAACATGATTGTGAAAGATGCTAAATGCATCTATTTAGTTTATTTTATAATGTTGTGTATTATTTCATAGTCAGAACTCTGGTGCTGTGTAACTTGTGCTGATTTCAGTGGCTGGAGGTGGAACTTTTCAGAAATACTCAGGACTGATCATTTCCACAGAGGTTTATGGTAAAATTTTAGTAGGAACTGTTAAGAAATGGCTGAATGCATGTCGGGGAAAAAAAAGTCTGGAGCTCATTGAAAGCTTTCTTGTTTTTCTGTACTTCTTTGTTGTTTCTCAAAATTTAATATATAATTTTAAATTTAGTATCTTTTAATATCATTTTATATCTATAAATGTATTTTATGTCTCTGAAATTTTGTATGGCCCTCTCCTCTCATTACTTCTGTATATTATAATTGTTCAATATCTAGAACTTCTTGGCGTACCTGTTTTGAATGTTTCTATTCATTCCAGAAGTCAGATCACTTGGTAATATATGTATGACAAATATGCACAGACTTTATAGAAACTAAACACATTACTATCTCACCCAGATGTATTAACGAATTAAACTAATTATTCTTCTCCAGTAAAAGTTTCTAAGCTATCTGATGTAAATCGACATGGTTTACAGAGACATCATATTTTTAGGCAAAATACATCAAAATATGTTCAAAGATATCTAAAGATACTATCACGTTAATCATTGTGAGTTGAAGAGCCTGTAAAGAAGAGCCTGTTTGACCAGCGTGTAGGTTTATGCATTGTCCAGGTCAGATAGTAAACAAAATGTTTTCTGTACTGTATGTGGAAGTTTTTAAAACAACAGTTAACAATTCTGTTGGTTAGTTAAGTGAACAATCGTATCTGTTATTAGACAATGAAGAGGTATTTCAGATGAAAGAGAGTTGTTTTAAACTTTTGTTAGCATCTAGAAGTGACAGTTTAAGGAGCCTATAAAACTTAATTATTACAAGCTTCTTTCCTTCTTAAATAATTAAAGATTATAAACTCTAGTTGCATAGTTATTGCTGACTGTTTGGCAGATACATTTATTTGTTCAGGCTTAGTTTTGTTATCCCTGTAATGAGTATTGCAGCATATTTTATAGTGTCACATTGTTTTAATAGCTTGAGTGTTGTAATATATAATATAGTCTTTGTTTCTCTGTTGAATAAATGTTCAGGTAATAAAACTCCAACACTTCCCCTCTCTCATTACACTAAGAAAAAAATTAGAAAAGATCTTAATGCAAAGGCTGGAACACAGTATGTAAAATAGAGCAATTTGCAGTTGTAAGCTTTTAAAATGTCTGTATAATGCAGCATTTGTCTCGAGACCTGGCAGTAACAAGTGTATTTTCTTTGTTTTATTGCAATAATTTTATCTGCCTTGTCTTTGGCACACTTATGACATTTTTTTTTTTTTTTCTGTAGAAAATAAAATATTAATGCATGTGAATTAGAGAGACAAAGGAAATCAGTTTGAAAGCCAGCTCACTCCAGGTGGTGGCTTTAATTAACTTGTAAGGTTGAAATTCCATCTTGAAACAGAACATAGGATTGGAGTTGTGAATTTGTTGTAATAGTTTTAAAATACAGCTGTGCTCTGAGAAATTTCAGTAAAAATGCTCTCGTAGAGATCATTGTTTCGTGATTTGAGCAAACCTAAAGAATGTTTTCTCAGGTAACACATTAAAAGTTTTGTTTTATTTCTATCTGTCGGTCCTGTGAATTCAGCTTGACACTTGAAAGTCAAACTGTGCTAGTTACCAAGAGTAGGAATAGCAAGGACTACTATTCCTGATAAGGGAAGAGCTGCCCTGTTCCTGGAGAGAACTGCCTTATTTGATGCAGCATTAGACTTCTGTCTAATGGGTAATGAACTTTTTTTTTCCATCAGAACCCTTTGAGGGAAGATGTAGTAATTATTGCAGATTGTTGAATAAGTAGCTGGTATCTTAGTATGGAGTAGGGGGTATGTAATGTTAAACTGGAATCTCTGCTGTCCAGGCAAAAATGTGCTCTTTTGGTTGATGCTAGTAGCAAACTTATTCACTTCATTTGGCACAACCAAACTGAGACGGAGAGCTATGCATGGTCAGGGTGCAGAATTAGTGTTTTCCCCCACCCCCACCCCGCCCAAGGGGCTCAAGAGGTCTTGATTAATGTCATATTGTTTTGGGGGGTGTTTTTTTCCCCCCTGTTTTGTACAGAAATGCTGCAATATTGTTTCAGTAATCCCTGTGGATTCTCACAGAGACAAAAGTCTAGATGGTAATACTGTATGCAGCGAAAATCTTAGCAGTTAGTTTGGGAGCAGGGAGGAGGTGAGCCACACACTGTGCATCTCCCAGCAAGCTTACACAGGTACAAATACCATTTTTCATGAAAAGTAGAGTCCCTGTTTCCTATAAGTGCTGTTAACTTGCTGCTCTGTGAAGAGAGATTGTGCAAGTAGTCTGTTGCTGTCGTAACAACTACTAGTTGTATTAGAGAAGGTAGCTATTCACTAGTTGCAATAGTTCCCGGGGTGTTGATAGTCACTGGATGCAGCCCTTCCTTCGCTCAGAATGCACCAAGCAAGAAGCTCTAAGAGCAATGTTTCTGGTTGTCTTCTCAATTCATTTCTTTCACAGTCTTGCTGCTTCCATAGATCAGAGCAGAACTGTAGTGTGTTTTTAAGAAAATCCATCTGCTCCTTGACGTGGATTTTTTACTCTTTAATATGGCTACAAATACTTTGTGAATGACCTACCATTTTATTGATGTTTTCCTAGCCATACACCACGGCTCTACATGGTTTTACTCATATCTTCAATAAATATGATCTGTGTTTTTTAATCACTTTCTCACTGTATTGTGCAGGATGCTTGCTTTCATCTGGTGTTAAACATGAAAAATGAATTTGAACATTAGTAGAATCCATTTGGGAACTAGAACTTTTTTTTTTTTTTTTGGTAAATAAAATTTTTTCATTTGTGATGTCCTACTTTTTTTTTTTTTTTTTTTTTTCTTTTTTTTTCTTTTTCATCAGACAAGGTATTGATCTTTGGATTTCTATTCAAGATGCCATAAGGAGAACTAGCAGAACAGGAACACAGCAACATTTGTAAATTGATTGAATGCAATAGGTAATGACAGAGACAAACATCAGATCTATGGCAATACTATATTATACAAAGCATTTTTCAACAGTTTATTGAATTGGTTATTAAAAGAAAAAAAAACCTATATACTTTCCATCTGGGAATGATGAGCTGAGGGCTATCAGAACGAAGCAATTTTATAGTAATTCATGGTAGACACCTTCAATAAGCACACACGTATGTGCATATAATAAATTAGTATAAATGCTTTATAAAAAAATCATCTAGGGTTTATTAAAAAGGTTGTTGCACTTAAAAACAAAACAAACAAAAAACCCACCTCACTGTTCAGCTGTTATATATTAAGTGTTGCTGGATTACTTGGTATTACTCTATTCCATAGAGATCTGCTGTCTTCCACCACAAAGTATTCTGATTATAGGGAATAGAGTATATATAAAAAATGAAAGTGTAGGATTTTTTTTTCTGTCAATTTTACCACTACATAAAGTTAGTGGCCATTCTTTGTTGCTGAGGCATTGCATTGTGCTGTTTTGTGAGTCACCGTAACTTGTTCTTTTCTTAATGAGTAGAGAAAACATGAGTTGGCCCAGATGCTCCTTCAAAGATTTGAAAACACCCTAAGCTGTTCTGGATCTGTTGCACTTGGGGGGGGGGGGATGCAATTTAGGTCATCCAATATAAGAATAGCATATGGTATGCTGTACAATGTATTTGTCTGTGAGCTCTCAAATATTATCGAATTGTTGCATTACTTGAGACTGACATAGTCTTAATTGTGGCAAAATATTTGAAGTTAAACAAATCATACTAATCAGCATGGTGTGTTAACATATATTCAAAGTAATTAATTTAGTTACAGTCGTGATAGATTTTTCCGTTGAAGATAGGACATTGGTACTGGAAAGACAGGTTCTCTCACAAGTTTGGTTGAAAAAATCGGTGCTTAGCATGAATATAAAGTTTTAATCCTTCCTGAAGTTACAGAGCCACTGTCTATTGTGATTTCGCTAGCTTGTACATTGAACATATATCACATCGGTATTTATGTTACATAATTATGAACGTTATGTATTTAAGCCCAAACAAATGTTAATATTTGCCATAAAATGAGGCTTTAAAAAATAAAATTCAGTTATTGCAGAATGTAAATAATTGCATTTACATATTGTGAAAATATACACTGCACTGTTACAACTACCCATTATACATATCCAGCCCTGTGGGAAAGTATTCTTCAGTGCTGGTTGCTGGAGCGTCATATACATTACTTTTGTTATTAGTTTGCATTAGCACAATGCTAAGGAGCAGTCGTGAAGCAGTGCCACGGTGTGTCAGTTGCCTTTCAAGTAAAGAGCTAAAAATAGCTGTTTTCTGTGAAGACTTTGTAACCTAAGTAGGGCATTGGGGATAGCAATGGTATCACATAAAGATAGAAAATGTTGCTTGGTACAATCAGGACTGAACTTTCTACTTGAATTTCTCAAATTTTCTAGGCATGCTGGAAGAAGAGAGCACGAGGAACAGGGATGCAGTAGCTTTGCTGGTGTAGAAAAAACTTTCTGAGTGAGAATAGATATGTGATGGATGTGGTGTGAAAATGTGGGGAAAATAGTGTATTTCTACAGCAGGAATGCAGAAGAGATTCAGACTTACTTTCTATATTTTCAGTATCTAATAATTTCTTTTTGAGATCCCAGGCTGAAGCTGTTCAACATCAGTACAGTTTTTTTTTTTTTTTTTTTTTTTTTTTTCCCCGTCAAATCCCAGATAAAGCTGTTCCATGACTCTTTTTTATATGAGCAGCCTTGATCCCTTAAGTAGGACTTACTAATGCTGTAATATTTGCATGCACAAATGAGAGTGAGAAAAACAATTCCTATCCTTACTATTTTTTAGCTAAGTTGAACTATCTTGCACAGAAGGTAAGAAGTGAGAGCGAACCCCTGGCAGCAGCAAACCAGTAGGTCAGCTTCATTGTATTCTCACGCTACCTTCTGGGAAAAAAAATGTTCAGCTCAGACAGCCCAAAGAATAACTGCTCAGCTCTGTCTATGCAAACCACTTGAATTTAGTGGTGATAGAGAGGCCAGTTAATTATCTCAGGGCTGGAGTCATTTTGTTTGCAGTCTACAAACAAAGCAATAGTGTTTGACTCGCATTAGGAAATGCTGCTTCAGAAGATAATAGATTCAGGCTTGTATGCAGAAAAGCTTGTCTGTCAGTCTGTCTGTTTCTCTTTGTTTCTTTGTATTTTTCAACTGTATCATTTGATCTAATAAAAACACTTTCTCTCCCTTCAAATCTTGCCTCACTTGAAAGGTGCTCATTGTTGAAGGAGACATACTTCATGATAAGGGTTTATCTATTCTGTTTGCATGGTTAAGGTAGCATTAATATGATGGTATTGATGAATATCCCATTCTAAATGCTTTGTGCCAGCATTTCAGGAAGAACGAAAAACTGAAAGTAATGAAATCAAACATTTTCTTTGCTAATTTGCAAGCGGACTAAGTTACTAAATAAATTACTCATTTATGTGCATTCAGCAGAATAATGATAAAAATTTCTCAGGATGTAGCACAACCTACTTTGGAAGAATTATTAACAAAGCTGTTTTAAGGCCACATTTGGGAGAGGCAGTAGCTCCCAAGGTAGGACCTGGTACTTCATATAAAATCAATCTTACCAAATGCCATAGAGGGATTGGCAGTCTCTTATTAGTTATGTGTTCAACTGACCTTCAAATCTCACTATATAAAATGTGATCTCAGAAAAAAAGAATAGAAAAAAAAATTAGGTGTGTGTTATAATAGGTTGGATCTGTGCAATTAAATTTCTTGGCGACAATGTTAACATGCTGATATCCAACTAAAAAAGTATCATTCTCGTCTAATCTCTTATTCACCTCTTCATTTTCATTATTGTTTGAAACTTATAAATGAATTAGAAAGAAAACAACAACAACAAACCCACCACCACATTATGTATGAACTTCCTTTATGTATTTCAGTGGCATGCACTATATAGTTTTGAAGGTGTGCTACTAATGTATGTCCTCTAAAAGTGAATTGTTTGTCCTTATAAGCTCCAGGCACATGCAGAAGAATTCTGAAGCATAGTCTGTGAGTACTACTACTGTGGTACCTATTATGCATACTTATACCGTGCCAATATTTAAAGAACAGTATGAAAAGGCTGTTCTTGTCATCATGAAAAAATGTAAAACTTCTATATTTTAGATCAGTTGGCTGCTGATTGCTATGGAAGGTCATATTTCATAGCTGCTACCTAGTGTCTTCCCCATGTTGTTTTTATTTTTTATTTTATACATTTTTACATAATTTTTAAGAGCCAAATTTATATTGAATGCATGTATTTTTGAGTGTTGAAACTATTTAATTGAATTCACATTCATATGTAAAATTATTTCACTTTTAGGTTAGTTACAGCCTCACATTTTCTCTTCTTTAACATCATTCATAATTTGCAGAGCACATTAACATTTGCACATCAACTTATATCTGTAGATGTACCGTGAGACTCCTGTCACTGGGGTAGCAGAGATCATCTGGAAAAAAAGTAACAAAATGAAATAAAATAAAAGTTTACCCACTCCTATTTTAGTATAGCAAGAAACCAGGCTCAATGTTCAGTGAGAAAAGCCTCCTTCTAAGGAGCTGTAAGAAGTTAAGTTTAAAAGAGAAGCAAAGCTTTATAAAAGGAAGTATAATTAAGAGGTAGAAAAGTTTTATATGAAAAAAGGCAGGGAAACAGACGCTGGATTCAGAAAAGGTAAATTTTGAGTATTTCCCTTGAGTTTTAACCCATAATTGGCATTCTTTTTACTGAAGAAGCTGAGAAGTTCTGTTCAGAGATAATGAATACTTTTAGTCCAGCAGTTATTTTCTAGTCTAGTAGAGAGCAAATTTGTAATTGGACTGGTATTGAACAAACCTGTAATCTTATACTTTTTATCACATCAGTAAACCCAAACAAATTCAACAGCCATAAATGGACAATAGATAACAAACACAAAAGGTTAGTGTGCTGTCATTGCAATTTTGTCACTACAGAAACTTAAGTCCCTGCGTCAATAGCAGATATCCATGTGCTTTACATTTGGGTACCAATTACCAGAAACTTTATAAAAGAAATGAATAAAAGATTTTTATTTTATTTTATTTTTTTCTCATCACATGACTGGACTTAAATTCAACTTTTTTTATTCCTTTTTTTTTTTTATTTTTTTTAAGTAGTTTCTGAATAATGAAGGTGATGACAGTTAGAAAACTGTTCCTGTTACAGTTTGTGCACATCTAGCACCTTTACTCCTCGATGTAGCCATCAGAATGTCTGGGCAAGGTATTGCATGGCTTGCTCTTGTGGTGGAATAGAATTAAAAGAGATGTTTGTAAGACATGGTTATTCATAATAGATGTCACACAATTACCACAGGTAATGCAATATGTGCAAAATCTCCATTTGTAATGAAAAAAGATTTGCTGGAAAGTCAATTGAAAATTTCATTTATTCCTTATTGTTTCTAGCATATTGGAATATTTTGTGCTATTCGGTGTGATACAACATTCAGTGTTTTCCTTGAGTACATCTTTTTGATGATCTTTTTGAGAGGCATCTGACATGAATTTCTTGTTGCAACTCCTAAGGGGAGATCTAGCGATACATGTTAAACTGTCATTCCTTTTCTGCTCCAAAGCTAGAGTTTTTGCTGTGAAATATTCTTTGATGGACCACAATTATAACCTAAAGTAGATAGTTCATAAAATCACCAGTAATAAGCTTTTACTCCAACAATGAGGAAGGGGAAGAAAAGGCATGCCACATACGTGAAAAATAGTCAGGAATATTCTCTAAACAGGCAGAAATGAAGGAGTAGTGCTTTGTGGTGTGCGATCCCAGTACTTTCTCCAGGGCAAAAAGAGCAATAAATAATGCCATAGCGTAATCTCTTTGCACTACCTGGTGTAGATGTCAGTCCTTTGAGGGTAAATCCCACTTACTGTATCCTGCTTTCTTTTGAGGCAATACAGGGAATGTAGTTTACAAAATGAGTATTTTGAGCACAGTTGCTTTGCTCTAAAGTAGTACTAGACTTTTGGATACCTATGTGTGCTTTCCCCCACTGCCTGCTCAGGAAGTCAGCACAGATGGTCTCTCCTGCTTTACTGTGTGCCCAAAGCTGCTCAGTCGTGCTGCTTTGTTAGTTTAGGAAATGCTTTCTTCTGTTGGTTTGAACTGGCAGGTGCGACTATCAAAACAGTGATTCCAAATGGCCCTATAATTGCTTCACAGAACTTCAGCTGCAGGTCAAGCACCTTCTCCGAGCAAGATAATTGGGTAAATTATGCTTTAATAAGTTGTACAAAGTTTGGTATGAACATAACACACAATGGAGGCTTTGCTGTAACATGAGGTTACAGTAGAAAATTGAGTGCCTGATTGATTGATATGGATGTATTTCACTCTCTCACTCATACCATGTCTAGGTTTCTAAAATTGCACAAGTATGTAGTCTGCTATTTGTTTGCTAATGTATTTTATTATTATTATTATTATTTTATATGTATTTTTCGGTCCTTATAACCTGCTGACTTCTAATAGGTTTCTGATCAAAACATATAAACCTTAGCACTCTCCCAGTTAGATAGCTGGAGCAGATGTTCATATAATACAATAGAAGTTGAAAATTCCCCTATTGATAGTCTTCATTTTAACAACATACTGTGTTCAGAGGAGTGACCTTTACAGAAACTACCTAAGAGCAGTTAATTTTCCATCGATACTAATTTTATCTCTCTCTCACTTTTTTCCTTTTTTCCTTTTTTTTTTTTTTTTTTTTTTTTTTAATACAATGACGCATTTTGACATGGTTGTGGTTCTCAGAACATCTTTAAATTTCAAGGTTTTAGTTCAGGATTTGATATCTTTACCTGCTAATAATTGAAAATGCATTGAGATGACATTGCTGTTTGCATCATAAAAATGAAATTTGTGTGTAACAAGTTCAAGTTTAAATAGGTGAATTTGAAAATACTACTTTTTTATGCAGTCTGGTCTGATGGACTCAACACAGATGAATACAAGGTTTTGCTTTGATGTGCAAGTAAAGATGTAACTATAAATGTAGTTTTACAAATGTGTCATTGTGTGGTTCTGTATTTCTTTTTCTGTTGCTCCCAGTTAAAATGTGCCTGGTTGCAAGGAAAGAAAATATCACAGAATCATAGAACAGCTTGGGTTGGCAGGGATCTGGAAAATTACCTGGTTTTAGCCCTCTGCTGTAGGTAAGGATGCCACCCATTAGATCAGGTTGCCCTGACATGTTTTATGACATGTTACATATTTATATTATGCCATAGAAATTATTGTTGCCAGAATTAATGCACTGCAGTTTAGTCACTGAAAGCATACATTTCAGCAATGCTTTCTTAGACTCGGTTTAGTTAATGATGATTTGGTGTAGTACTTTTACAGCACACTTATTTTTTTTATTTATTTTTTCTTTTTTTTTTCTTTAAAGGGCAGGAGGGTGAAGGTAGAGTTTAAGTACTTCATGTAGTGTCTTGAAGAAGCTTTAAGAGCTCAAAATTTAGTGAGACTTGCGATAACATTTCAGGAATATAAAAGAAGTTGCCAGAGTGTAAGGTTTTACCAGAGAAAGTTGAAAAAGTGATTCAGGCATGCATGCCTATATGGAAACACAGTTTCCAGGAATAAAAACGTTAGACTAACAAAAATTTTAATAAGAGCAGTCGCTGTAAATCTGAAGCTGGATATCCATGAATTCTAAGCAAAATATTTTTGGTGGTGGTGTGTTTTTTGTTTGTGTGTTTATTTTTCATATTGAGAGCAACTTAGTGACTGAAACAAATTTCTAGGAGCATTTGGCATTATTTGGTACCTTGAAATCAAGACTGACTTCTCTTTAAGATGAGTAGGAAGTTACTGTTTTGATGGAGGAGTGGTAATGATGGTATCTGTTGTTTTGCGTGGAGCAAATCAGAATAGTTGATCTCCTTTTCTTTTACTGTCTGAATGATAAGGACTGTCAGTGGGACAACAATGAGCTGTGACATTTTTTGCTGTTCTGAAGTCTGCAAAATGAAATCTTATCATCTTTAGAAGGAAGATTGATACAAAAAGGAAGGAATAAATGTACGTTAGGCAGTAAGGTCAAGATAATTGCATAACCTTTCAAAACAGAGGGTGGGGGGTCTTATTTTCAAAGGGAATGTCATTAAACTTTGAAAATAGTAATGGAGAATTTCACACAAAGGAGCATTATTGACCTATGATTTGATATTCCTGCAAGGAGCTTGAAAGGGACCATAAAGTCACCCCACTGCTAAGCATCTATTAATAGCTAATTTAGAATTTGTTAAAATGCTATTTAACTTAGGTATTATTGATTGATTTCTTTAAGTCTAAACATTTACAACAGTCTGTGAATTGCGTTCAATATATAGTAAAACTGAATTATTTTGAACTGCATCTGAAAAATGCTGATGTTTTAACATTTTCATTTTGCCTGTTCATGAGGATTTAGCAGGATACCTCTGCCAACTGCTCCTTAACTGGAGAATGTTTGGATTCAAGTACTGTCATTGATATTGAAAGCAGCCTAAAACTTTCTAACTAGAGCCAAAAGCTGTGTATTTCAGTGTTTTACTGAAATTATTGACAGAAAGTCCACCTAGTGCAAATACAAGACAAAATGAAAACAAAACAAAACAAAACAAAAAAAAACAATTTGAAATAAGATTAATGTATTTGTCAAATGACTCTCCTTAAAAATTTTAGTGGGAGACTTCAGACATGGCTGCTTCTGCTGAGTTGCCAAAGAACTAGAGTACTTAAAGAAGGCTTGACTGATTTATTTTTATTTTTTTCCCCTTTGGTCATTTTGAATGCATATACAACATGGATTTGCCACTCTTAGCAGGAAGGCTTAAAAACCAAACCAAACCAAAAAAACATACCTAATTAGTATCTAGTCATGTGGAAAGATGCTAATGGCATCTCTGCTCAACTAATGTTTCTCTACTATGACCCTATCAATATTAAGGAAATAACTTGCACTTTTTTGTCTTCTAAAAAAAAAAAAAAAAAAAAAAAAGAGAGAGAGAGAGAACTTCTATTTTTATCTTAATCAGAAAGCAGCAGCATTAATGGAACACTGCTGACTGAGCATAATATTGTGCAGAGGTTTCTTTCATTTAGAAAATAATGAAAGTATCCATTTTTCCTCTCCAGTTCCTTAACAAAATAAAGCTAAATGCATTTAATATTGATTGTAACTTGCTTATAAATACATATATATACACGTATAATTTCAGTGGTATTGAATCATCTTTTTTGCATGTGGAGAAACACACTTCTTACACGAAGGTGAGCTGAAAGGATCTGATAAAAACAGATGTGTGCAGAAAGCAAAACCTCAGAAACAGCTTGCACTAGCATTTATATGTTCAGTTAAAAAAAAAAAAAAAAAAAGGGGGAGACATTTTCAACTAAACTGAACTGCTTCCCTTAATGCGTGCAACATCTATCTTAGTTTTTATCATGTAGATAAAATTGTGATTTTTCATTGTGATTGGGTAGTCACCCTTTGTATAATTTTCTTGATTTTAACACAGTAGACAATTGGAAGAAATGTTTTATTTTGGTTATAATGGCTAATTGTTAATAAAATTGGTGCAGATTTTATTCAAACCTGGGCACTAGACAGAGAACAAATTAGATTGTTAGAAAGGTTAGTCTCTGAAGAAGCTTTACAAGGAAATAATGAGTATTATGTAGAGACTGAGGGGCTGTAATGCTGTGTACAGACATACTTATGCTTTGCTCCTTCAGCTTCGTACAGAATTTTCTCATGTGATGATTGTTTTCATAGCATTTATTACAACAAAAGTCTTTCTATACAAACATTAAACTTGTTTGACCCATTTTTAAACTATGGAGACACAAGATGTCAAGATGAGATTTATTAATTTTATTTTTTTTCCGTATATGTGAGTTACATACTTAATCCAAAGCTCTAATGAGTGTCCAGATCAGGTTTTATTCACCCTTTAAACAAGAAACATCAGATCCACTTACACGGCATTCACAGCACCATTGTTTGTATTGGCCTAACCCTGATTCTTAGTGTGGATTCTTTTTTCTAGTGGAAGAGTACATTTTTCTTCAACATTCATTGGTCTACTAGAAGCCCACAGATTTATATGCTCATTTGTATATATTACAGTTCATGGAGAAGTTAAACTGACTGCTAGAAATAGAGGTTCTCAAGTGCAAATCAAATTGATGATACTTAGGTAGCCACCTTAGCTCAGAATCAGGAAAATTATATGTAGGATGTATTTGGAAATGTAATGGCTTTTAATCCTCCTAAATTAAATAACAGGTTGCATAACACTGAGTATTTTGACATGAAATGAATGCAGAGTCTGGCACTGAAAAACAAAAGTGAATAAATTCATAAGTTAACTAACCAGTAGAAATGTAAGGATCCTTCCATGCAATGGTTGGATTGCTGTTGTGCCTATTTATTCCAAAAAACTACTGCTTTTGTTCTTCCACTTTTCCCAACATCACGCGTGCGCTCAGGGGTAAGAAGATGTGCAGTCCAGCTTTGTGTATTTTCTCAGACCTTCCTTGATCTTAATCACATTTATAGTACCTGAACGAAATTAACTTTGTACCGCAGCTAAAGTGCTGGTCAAAAGAGATCATTTTAAATTACAAGATTTCAAAATAAAAAGTATAATGCGATTTGATGATTGTGTTTTCTTATGACTGAAAAGACACAGATACTCTATTTGTCTTTTTAAATAAAAAAAGTTGAATCTGATCTGTCAGAGGATTCAACAGCAACAACTGTCTTCCATCTTATTAATTCCCTGTCCCTTTTGAAACTTTTTAATTTTTGCATGAACAATTGTCAGCTGTGGTGCACACTTACCGTACAACTTCAGGATGCATGCTTGCTTTTAAAATCTCTCACCAAATTGGTGAATTTTATGAGGAGATTATATCATTCTCAATTGTCATAGAGACCTACTATGTTCCTTACCTCTGGAGGTTTGAGGAGAAGGTGACTTATTCAATCCATGTTTTTAGTTTGTGTGGTTGTTTAAGATGATGGCTAAGGTTTTTATACAGGTATTTGGGAGCAGATGACTTTTAAAGACATGTATTTAAAAATGCTTCATTTTAAAACTAAAAATATCAGTACAGATACTGGACAGAAAAGGAAGAGAATGGCATAATGGTATTATATATATATATATTCCTCATGAGAGAGAGAGCTGCTTGACTCATCAAATTGTTAAATCATTTAAAAATCTCACAACCTAATCGTTGAGGAAAAGAAGGACTGAAAAAATAACATTTTTTACAAAATAATGCTGCATTATATTATTACCCATGTATCAAAGCTATCTTCAGAGCTGGTTAAGTGTGAGATGCACACTGGAAGGAAGTCTACCTGTTTTTAATGACTTTGGATGACAGTGCTCTGTGCTGATAGTTTCAAATTACTTTAATTTGTGAATACCATCCCTGAAGAAAAAAATAAAATAATTCCAAATTGAGAAGCCAAATTAACATCTGCTGATTTATTTTATTTTCCACATACATGATTCTGTGTGTGGAAGGTTGCAAAATACTATTCTTTGAATAGAAATAACTTGAAGACAACTGGGATCATCCTATGCACAAAATGGAAGCAGAAAGCAGAATACTTAAAAAAAATATATGTATTTATTGAATAACTTATAGTTGCAAATTGAATTGTTCATACCCTTATAAAAACTAAATGTTGAATGATATTCTTTTCTTTATAAAATAATAAACTGATGAAAGAAAAAATATACTTTAATATATAAAAGTTCTGTTATATATATAAAAGTTCTCTCATTCTGAAGAGGATGTCAGAACTAACTATAATGCTAATGTACACTCCATCAACTGCAATGCACTGTTTGTAATGGAACTATGTAGTTACATACAGCGTGATTTCATTTTTATTTTAATTAAGCACACTGTTTTGGCAATGATGGACCACACCTTTTGACATAGATTTGAAACTTTCAGCTTGACAAGAAATATTTCCAGAACCTGGAGAAAAATGGGAGAAGTTCTGACCTGTCTTTCATCTTCTTTTTGGAAGGTTCTTGAGCAACCTTCCTAGATCATGACAGTAATGGTTTTCCATTAATGAGCCATCATTAAAATGTGCCTGAAGAGTTGAGATGGAAGAAGCCAAAGCAGTAAGAGCACTGCTGATGATATTGTAGGGCTGAGAATGTTCCTTGTGGTTTCCTGGTCCCATGGAACTGGAGTGCAATGAAAGCCAGCAGACTCATATAAATCTAATGTTATTCCACATCTTGAATCTAATTTTTGTTCATTATCAGTTGAGCTGCTGCACTCTGCAAAGTATTTGCTGTCAGAGCCACCGAATTCTGAGTATCTGTATAAGAAAATCCTTTGTGACTTGCTAATTATATTTCATGACAGTCCTGCTTTCTTTGGAATAACAATGAAATGGAAAACTTTCAAATTTAGTTTTAATAGAAACAAAATATATGCAACACGGTGATAAACCTTGAAAAATTGCCATTCACACTGAGTAATTAAATATCATTACCTTTAGTTACTACTGGATTATCTATATTTTGCCTCCTAAGTAAAGGGAAGTATAAGCGTATTGCATATACTGAAAGCAATTTAATTTGCCCAATTAGCAAAGTTTGAGATTGATTGGTATGTTTTATCTTACGCTATTAGTTGTTTTGTGATTCTTGATGTAAAAAAATGTTTTTTTCTTTTTATATTATTGAAGCTTAATTGAATTCCAAAACTTTCTATGCATATTCAGTTGAAAATCAAGCTTAAGATATCCATCCAATAAAAAAGAAAAAGGCAGTCATCTTTCTGTCATGCTCATTGAAATTAGTTGTGCTAGCTACAGCGAAACTGGCGTAACATTGCGTGCAGTTTTCTCCTTTAGAGATGCCTGCAGACTACAGTGTCTTAAATCTGCTGTGTTAACTGTTGCCCAAGACCTGTTTTTCACCACTGTGCAGTATTTGGTAATAAGGATGTGATAGTGCATTTGACACTGACAAAAGGAAGTAGAAAAGTAATTAATTGGGTTTGACTCTGCAGATGACAGTGTATCTCAGCTCACTTCCGAATATAAAAATACCACAAATGATGGACATCTGGAAGTAGTTTCCAATAACTTGAAAATGTCTTTTATCGAAGCGGTAAGGAATAACTCCAAAACTGGAGGGGTGTTATTGCTTATTTCTCAGTTCCTTCCAATACCTTTTGGCAGCTACAAGGGATGTAGAAGAGTGAAAGATAACCTAAATGAAAGCAATATTTTCCCCAGTTCTTCAGAAAGCAAAGAAAGAAAGATAGCTTAATGAAAGAAAGATAATTTTAATTCCCATTACTCCTAAAATCATCTAGGTCCATATGACAGCAGTAACTTACCAATTAGCATGCCTGAATTTGTTCTCCAAAACTATATTAGTTAGGCTGTTTCAACTATATTTCTGTAAATTAGAGGTGTCAACATAAATATGTTGCCCTATAAGCAAGGCTAAGACATTTATTAAAAAGCAAACCTTATTATTTCCTTAGGTTCTGTTCAAGAGAATTCTTGAAATCCTGAACTAATGATTCAAGCAAAACCATTTTTTAAGAATAAGCAAGAATTAATTGCTTTTTTGAACAGACCTTTCTAATCTGGTTTTCATCTCTGTAGCCATCAGACTTAGGTCATGAATGTACTCTGTGGAGAAAGGTGTGGTGGTGGTGAAAATTTTTTCTTCTTGTAGTGTATGGTCACTTTTTCTCGAGTTTCATACATGACTGAGTTGATTCTGATTGCTTAGAATCACATTGCCTATCAGTGGTTCAAGACAGATAAAGAACTGAAGATCTCAATTAGTGTCTGCTGTAATCTAACAAACTTGCCTTTTTTTTTTGTCATATGTGAAATAAGATAACGAATTAAAGAAAATCTGTTGAAGAGCTTGTTTTGTTCTATTATTATTAGACTCAAATACTTATAATGGCTTAGGCTGTAACTGTTTTGTAGCTAAGAGGAAAGCAGCATTTTAATAAGATTTTTGTAAGCTTGTAAACTACATTAATGAAGGTCTTGTCCCAACTTATAGTTTTGGTGGATTTAAAACATATTTTTCCTTGTATTAATCTTCCCATTTCTGCAGCTATTGTGAATGTCTCGTTTAGAAGATTGTTGGAGATTGTGATTGTACTGAGCATCTCTAAAGGCTATGATTTCTTTAAAAGTATACTTAAATCAATACACAGCTTCTGATGGCTACTTAATGACTATCTTGGAGCCGCTTTTTGTTTTTCTTGTCAAGGAAAATGGTTTTGATGGGGAAGAAGAAAATGTATTCATGCAAAACAAGTCTTTTAGATTACTTGCGATAGTAGTTTGTTAGTAAATAATTACACTTACAACTTTTCATGAGCTTAGTGGTTTTGAATATTAAGTATTATTAAAACAGCACTCTTTACAGCAACAGGTGAGTGTGTTTCTTTTTTTCTTATGGTTTTGGTTACCACAGTAGGTTTTGAGTTGTTGTGTTGAGATTTACTTCCAAAGTTAATGTAGAAGAAAAGATAGTTGTCAAATTTTTTTCCTTCATTTTTTCCTGCCTGTATATTTTACAGAAATATATTCTCATCTGTTTACAGTTAGTTCTAGTCAGTAATCATTTTCCTATATCAGTCATGGCTCTGAATTTGATCCCTTGGTAGGATCGCAGCAAGTAACACAGTAGGAAGTATGATAAACTTTCATAGACTGTGAAGAACGTTGTGTTTAGGTGTATCAAGTAAACTCATCATTACATCAGGATTTGACAGCGCTTAAAAATGATTGTTAGAAGTTTCAGTATATCTCATTGTCACCAATGAATATTCAAAATCATGATCCTTCTTTTAAATGGAGATGCATCACATAGACTCTAAAATCTAACTGATATGTGCTAGTTTCATTTGGAAGTATAATTAAGGTATATAATGTCATTTAACTGTTTAATGAACTCTGCATAATGTAACAGAATACAAATATTTGACCTTCTTGACAGTGACTGATGGATTGAAGTTGCATAGCATGATATCATTAGAATGTCAAATAACATCATTATTCATGATTATCAGGAATTATTCAGGTGAAATGGCAAATGTAATGGAAAGCTATTATTTGCGTGTGGGCTGCAGATTGACTTTCTTTGTCAGTGCCAGTCTCTTGATGATACAGGGGGAAGATACTCAGATTTATTGAGCTACAAAGAATTAATGTCATAGGTTAAACAAATGTCAATAATATCAGAAAAGTATTTTCAGTAGGTCAGGTCATGTATTAAATGCCTAAGAGTAACTACTAGTGATAGTATTTCAACTTTAATTCTACTTTTACTTTTGCTAAATATTAAAAACATCTTTAGATTGGAGGGATTTGCTGCATAAGCATATATCAAGTGTGTTTTCTGTGTGACTTTTTTAATAGCAGAAAGGAAAAAAAAAAGATACACTTTAGGCTGTGTGCAGTAGAACTGCAATTTCACTATTTTTCTCTATTCTTTGTAGCTTAAATGCAGAATGCAAACTTTTTGTTACAAGGGGCAATTGTTTGGATGGAAAACTGAAACCATAACTAGATATTTTCTCTTCATCTAAATCCACAGATAGTTTATAGCTTGAATCAAGAACTAATATGTACTTTCAAATGGGGAGGCTATCCAGATGTTTAAAGCTGAGCACATGACTATGCAGTTTGTTGAATTACGGCCCACAGAAATGTAAGACAAGTAATCATTTGTTTTTGATTTGGATAATTAAGATCGTACACCTGAGACGTGAATGAGATGTGAAAATTAATTTTCCCTATCAGGACAAACAACTGAAGTAGTGCTTTATAATGTGCTTTCTGCTGGGTCTGAGTCATGCCTAAAAGTAATTTTGAGATGCTGACCTGCAGATGCCAGCCACATCTCTTTCATCAGTGGGAGGCATGCTCGAGAAGTGGCTGAAGGATCAGCTGCTATGTTCACAGTAAAAACAGAGGATGGTGTTGCAAATTATTCAGTTGACTGCACAAAACAGACAGGTTTCTCAGAATTGCTAGAGTTTTCATTGGATTTGGGTAGTCAGTAATGCATGTTTGATACACACGTTGGCTTGTGTTAATAAGAGTTTTCATGCAACATGTCTGTATGCAGCATGGTACGGTCAAGGGTAAAGCAGATACAGTGAAGAGGAAAGCTGTGCAACTGCAAATGCCTTTTGTGTTGTAGGATCTCATACCTTTATGTCATTTTGAGATGGGGTTGTGCCTTGGCTTTGTGTTATGTGATAGATATTCCTAGCTTTAGCCAGGGATAGGTATATTTTTCCTACTGACTTCCTAGCACAATTACTATTCCTGTGCTTTGGAGCATTAAAAAAATGACATAATGGCCCATGACAGATGGCTAAGACTAACATCCATTCCCTTTAGCCACATAAGCAAGCACATTCCATCTAAGGATTACAAAACTATTGTCTTAGTGAAGTATTCTCATAATTTAACTGTATACAGCACTAAGTTTAGTAAGATTGGCTTTTGTCTGACTTCACTGCTGGGTTTTGCCTTTTGCTAGAGATGCTTAAAGTCCTAAAACTTTAAGTGCTACCTCCTGACCTTGCAGCTGGGATTTTATGTGAAAGAATGTTTTCCCTTGAATCCCTGTGCAACATCAATGTGCTTGAATGGGCTAACAGAAGGCTAGGTGACTTCCAATGCTTATTTTCAGGGTTTAAAAACTTCTGCGTTGTATTTACTCTCTGTTGCTCTGGGCTTCTACAGTCAACAGGTTTTCAGTTTCACCAGAACTCCCACTTCACAAATTGTCAAAATACTGCTCAAGTAGTAAAGGGAAACCTCAAACATGGGGAGTCTGTGATGTTAAGTATGTTATTAACAGCAAACTGGAAACTATCCTGGCCTTTACTATGCAAAAGATGATGAGACATAATCCTTTACTGATTATGAAAGTATGGCAAGGTGAAAGAGGTATGTTATTGTTGCCATTTAACTTTTTTTTTTTTTTTTTTTTTTTTTTTAATAAACACTGGAATAGAATTCCAAAGCTCTGACAGAGTTTAACAGTTGCTTGTTCTTCCATCTACTGAATGGACAATCCCTGAATTTACCTACCCAAACAAATGCAAAACAATGCCATGGCTTTGTGACAGAATGCTAAGTGTTTATCAGATGCTTGCAAGTTATAATGTACATATACACAGTGTATTGCTCCTCTCTATGTAGAGCACCTTGGCTTATAACACAGTTCTAGAAGAAAAATTCCTGTGCCAGTAAACTGGAGGTCAGAGTGCAGACCCTGGCCACAACGTAAACAAATTCCTGTGTGATTTTCAACATTATGTTCTGTTATCTTATTGCTGTTATCTCCAAGAGCAGAATAAAACAAACAAAAAAGAGCAGTAAAGGTGGTGCTAATTTGACCCTCGTGTACTTCTGTGAATAGTCCTTGTTAATCTAAACTCTTACTAGTGATTTATATGAGGTCACTTTAATAAAACTAACTTTGAACAAGACTTTGTAGGAGCAGATGCTAAATTTGTACAACAAGAATACCATTTAAAAGTTTTATGAAATCTTGATAGAACAGCCTAAGACCCGATTATATACTACTGTGTTTGGTTACATGTATGTAATTTATTCTAAATAACATGAATGATACATGTGTGGGGTCAATATGTTACTGTCTCAGAGATTCAACTGTCTTTCCTAAGTGAGGTTATCAGTTTTGACTAAATTTGCAAGTAAAGTAGAAGAAAGGATTTTGTGTTTGTATGTGTATATGTGTGAACAACAGTAAGTATTTATAATGTGTCATGATAGTACTTAAATGTTGACATTTATCTTCACTCTGGGACAGTTCCTTCCTCATTTTTAATCAAATATGGCACAGGGCAGAGTGTATGTTAAATATAAGTAGGTAGTAGACTGGAGGAGAGATACTAATGGTGACCCAGTCAATGTGAAGATTTTACAGGGTCTTACCTTTTACTAGGCAGCAGAAAAACCTTAATACATGGACTGCTTGAAGAATAAATCAGTAGGCTTATTTATTTATTTATTTTAGTTTTCACTGCTAATACAACTTTTTGTTTATAGGATCCTTAGTGCTATGGAAATGAAGAAAGTATGTTCCCATTTAAGAATATTATTTCTCTTATGTCTTTGAAATGCTTTAATAATATGTATATAATATCATCATTGCATTATAGCTTAAAATATACATGTATGAGAGTGTGATTCATACATTCATATAGTCCTGGTATTGCTTATCAGGAACATATATTACTGCTGCAGATTATCAGAAATAGAACAAATGCGCTCATATAATTTAATTTAAATGATTCTATTCTCAGGTTAGTTTGTTGCTGTAGTCCAATAGCTTGTGCATATGTTACCTTGCTTGATGAGATGGGGAAAATTGAAATGGATTAAAATGAATTGTAATGAATTATAATTACCTGTATTCATAACATATATTGAAATAGAAATAGCTTTGTGAGCCATTAGAGTTAATATTAGCAGATCTGAATTTTATAAGGGTGCAAAGATCTATATTTAGCTCAAGCTGAATGATAAGAAGAAGTATGTGGTGATATGGTAAATAAGGATGAGATTTGGTTTACTCTTTTCTCCTTTCAAGTGCAAGTGACTCAGGTTTTTCATATGAGCATGCATTTCCTGCAGACTTTACCTGGAAGAAAATGAATCATGCCTTAGTGTTCTACTTGGTGTCCTTTATTTCTTTTTTGTATGGTTGTCTTCTTTTCCTTTGGCTATACATGCATTAAATTGACCCAGGAAAAAAAAAAAAAATGCCTTAACCTTATGATGACATGCGTTCCTCAAAAATAAGAGAATGGAAATGGCATCTCATCATTTTTTCCAGATGTTATTGGAGTCAGGTCATGTGTTCAGCGTGTACTTTGTACTTCAATTCTTAGCAACTGTAGAAATTATAAAGCTTTTAGGTTATACATGCTTATGAGTAGGACATGTATTTCCCACTACAATGCCACAACATATGTTTATCAGAAGAATGTGTTTATGGATGAAATGTTCTTTTTAAGGTTAGTAAAACTACTTGATTAGAATGAGATTTGTTATCTATCACTGAAACACAATTGTTGTTTGGTTTCACAATAGTACTCTATTTCAAAAGAGCTCTTGTTGCACAAAGACAATCCAGATGTGTATGTTAAAAAAAGGGATTGATGGGGACCAGTATGTCTTGATGTCACTTGTGGGTGGCAAATTCAATGAGCCTTTGTCCTTAAGGCTGTTATGTTCATCTGGATCCAGACTCCAGATGTTCGTCCTGCTAAGTGCCCCCTATGTTCATCTGGATCCAGACTTTTCTAGAACCTGAATTTGTCATATCATGTCAAATGAACTTTTGAATAATAACTTTCATTCAAATAGAGTATTATTCATTCAAATAGAGTAATAATAAAATTTAAGTGAGTTCAGTAGTTCATTGTTTCAATGGAATTGTGGGATAACAAGAACACTGCTTCACCTTAAGGATACTGATGTTTGAATGTAACTTTTTTATTTTTATTTTTTGTATTAAGGGAATGTTGATTTTCCAGCAATGTAGGGCTGTGCATTGGAATCATAAAGAACTGTTAAAAAAAAATACGCAAAAGTACTTATAAACACCTTTTTTTTTTTTTTTTTTTTTTTTTTTTCTAGTTTCAGCTTTAAAGCAAATACTGTTGTAATGGCACATGCAGTTCCATTCCTGATGTAGTAAATTTTAAGGAAATCAATAACAGCATAAAGACAGAATTAGTAGCTACCTCTAATGTCTCCATGTGAATGTAAAGGCTGCCTTATCAGTAAGGAGCTGATGGCTATAAAATGAAATGCATTTAAATACATTGCTTCAGATGATTAAAATATCATACAGGACCAAAGCACTTCAGCTGTAGATATTCATTAAATTGACCATTAATAACTTGTGATATAAAGGAATATTACTGTATTCATAAATTTTGTATGCAGATTTTATTAAGCTGGCATGTTGTATGGATTGATTCCCTGACATCTTCTGGCTGTGGCTGTATAGATAATAGTGTCTTGTATGAGTTTACTATAATCCGGGAATTCTGATTGACTGTTTCTAGCTAGAAATTACATTTTTGTTCTGGGTGGCAATTCTTTCAACTAGCCGGCAATCAAAAAATATAATTACAGTGTTGTGTTTGGAATGGACATAGTCTTATGTCAGCATTTTTGTCACAAACTCATTTTTTCCAAGGATTATAACTTGGGCATAAAAATATGCTCAGACCTGACAATTACTGTTATAATGTTTTTAACCTGGTAATTAATCTTTCTTCCCTCCACTCTTTTTCCTTTTCTCATTGAAATATAGGATTTCATTCTGTACATATTATTTATTAATTAAATCATTAACCTATCAGGCCCTTTATTGGTAAAATATAAAACTAAAATCCTAGCATTTTAGAATGTTGCCCTCCTGTGTATTACTGCTTAATAGCTGCTATGTTCTAGGGAAGAGCATGAGAAAACAAGTCAGATTTTATAGGGATTAATTACTTAAGGAAATAACTTGGCCAGGCTGACAAAAGTGGAGTATGACTGTGGATATAAAACTTGAGAAATCTTGTGTTCTTGTAATTTGACTAAGAGGGAGTCAAGGGGAATAAAGCAAATGGGCATAGTGTAGGTTCCATGACTTTTTTATACAAATGCTCAGTGCTTACTGTACGAAATCATCTATTTTTAATGGAAAACTCTAGAAAGCCAAGGTACCTAGAGGGATGAGAGGTAGAGAGTTATTAGTTGGCAGTTCACAGTTTAGGAATCTCTGGTCCAAAAAAAAGATGGAAGTACACAAACAAGTCCCCAGTCTTAGATAAAATTATGCGTATACTTAGATGGTGTGTAGCTCAGTTTTTAAGTCCTTAATGAATAATTCTTGAGAACTACGTAATGTTGTGCTATATGGTGGATGAGTAAATACTGAGATGATCTCTTAAACATCTGCATTTTTTTTTTTTTACCTGTTGTTTGGAATGGACTTACAAATTTTAGAGCCATGTGACTTCAAAATCTTGTCAGTCTAAAGATAACTCAGTATTTCCCAGGGCAAAAAGCTTTTTAATATCTAACCAGAATCCCCTGTACTCATTTTTAATCTGCAGAACATCTTAGATACTAAAGCCTTTAATGAGTTTAAGCCTGACGTCTTTATTTGATCATCATTTACATTCAAAAAATAAATATAAGCAGTGATATTTAAATGAAGTAATTATCATATGAACCTTTCTATTCTGGTTTCCATTTAGATAGTAGAAATGTAGAGAGGTTTCCTTTCTAAAGTGTTAAGGCTTAATTCTCCTAAAAATATGCCTTAAAATGGGAATTATAGTAACGCTATCTGCAACCGTGAATGCTTTATTTTTACTAGCAAAAAGGTAATTTTTGGTGCTTGTCTGTTTATAACTGCAGTTGAATTATCTTTGTAAAAAGATAGGCCTGTAAGCTTAACCATGACTTAATGTATGTCCAAACAGGTCCTTCTGTGATAATGGTAAATGCATTTTCAGCAAACTAATGATTCCATAGATTTCTTGCAAAAGTATATTTATTTGAGAAACTGGAGTATGACAAAGGTTGGATAAGAATGCATCTGAAAATACATATTATACGCCAGCTTATTAATAACATTATTGTTAGATATATTTTGCTTTTGGTGGGAGTTCTTGTGCTTTGATACAAACTGAAAATTATGAAACATTCACTATCCATTAACAAGAAAACCTCTAAGTTTTTCAAAGTGAATTATTTAAACTTTTAACCAGAAGTACAATATTGAATGTAATATTATGAAAAGTGATTTGTCAACATTTATTCTGAGGGTGCAATTTAGCTTTCTTTAATAATATGTACAAAGCAGCTTTGCTATGGCATAAGTAATTATGAAAATTTAAACCATAATTCATATCAGTGGTTTCGAGATAATGAGATCAGCAAGTTTAGGGAAGAAATTGAGAGACTTTTGGAACACAGCATATGTTTTAGACTTGATGTAGATAAAAGTAAGGATGTTTCACATTTTGGAATAAAAAGAAAGCTGAGAAAACACTAAGGGCTTTGTTCATTAAAGAGTTGCATGCTGCTGCCCATGCTTGACCTTTTCACAAGAGAAATATGAATTAAAAGCTGAAAATAGGACTACCATACCCACTTCTTTTTTCTGCCTATTGTTAAAACGCCTATCTCACCATGCTGCTTCCAACAAAATGAGCTTTCCTTTGGTTATTACAGCTGCTCAGAGAAGTGGGTAAGCTCCAGGCTTTAATTATTGACTCTCACACTCTGAAAATAAATAGAGAAGCCATTTCTATTAGCCAGGACTTTATTGCCCTAGGTAGTATCAGGATTTCCTATGAATTTTGTAATTAGACAGGAAACATTATGTTCCAGAAAGCACAGATCTGAAAAGGACGTTATACCACTTAGTGGTATAACAGAAAGGCATTTGTTAAAAAGTTATCTCAAGCAGAAGCATCAAGAAAGAAGATGGAACTTTTGCTACGTGAACAGAGGAATGAAATACGTGAAAGAAAATTGTACCCATTTCATGGTCATGATTGCATGTTTTACCTTCTTCTGGCAGACATGCAGAAATTTTATTTTTGGTGCACCTTCTGTTCTACCTGGCACTGAGTCCTTTCAAAGCTATGTTGTAGACAAGGTGGGTTTTTCAGTAATGCAGCTGATAGCAGTGTGTTCACTCTGACAAATTTTATTTATTTATTTGGGAAAAGTATATCTGAACCTTTTCTTTTTTTTTTTTTTTTTTTTTTTTCCCAAATTGTTGGATATGTTCTCAAACAAAAGGCCGAATATGTAAAATAATTCTTTACTAGAAAAAAAAAAAAAAAAATCCACATGCACATGTGAGCTCATGCACACACAGATGCAAAGAACACACCCTTATTATTCAGAGAACTTGTTTTACACAGAGTAGTCTGGTCTTCACTGACACTATTTGTTTATATAGGATTTAAAAGCAAATATGTTGATTTATAAAATAGGTAATGTATTATAGGTAAATAGTACGATAATATCAGTGTAGCATGCTGTTAACACAGCTTAGAGAGAAATCTTCAAGGGAGGCAGAAACACTATGCTATAGAAAGCTCTGCTCCTTATTTAACAACAACAACTTAGTAGGAAATAAATCAGAGTGAAAAATACAAATCTGAAATGGCTGCAACAGAAACTCTAGTTTTCCTGTTATGAAAATATCTTCTGGTGATAAAGTTCATCCTTCATATAAAGTATCAATGTTCTTCAGCTGTAATATGGTTTAGTTTTTAGAAGAACCAAAATAAAAGGAATCAAAATGATAAAGCTGAAGAGTGTAAAGCTTATAATAAGGTAAGAATTCATTTGAACTTTAAGTTATAGGAAATGTTACTCAAACCAACCTGTTCCTGTGAAATGTTTCCATTTTAATACAGCTCCTTTTTTTTTTTTTTTTTTTTTTTTTTTTTTAATGGAATATGTTTCCATTTTAATACAGCTCCTTTTTAAAACAGAAAATAAGTTTTTCAGAAAAATAAAATTGCCCAGGTTTGCTTAGAAATAGCAAGTTGCCTGAAAGTTGGAGAGGAAGCTCCAGTCTTTGTCAAAAGGCCATTTGTTCAATGTGTGTGTTAGGAATTTTTTTTTATCAGATGTTCGTCTAAAAGTCTGAATTATTTAGAAGTAGAGGCTTGTTACAGGAACTACTTGCAAGTTGCAAGGTGGCGTTTCCTTCTCCAGACTCACAGGTTATATGTAAATGCGTATTTCTACTCAGAATTATGATACAAAACAGGGCCATTTTGAAGGATGTAAATGAAAACTGCAGTAATATAGAAAGGGAAACTTTATACATGTAAAGTATTTAAAAGTAGTAGTTTTTAGTTATTTTTCAGTTTTAGACTTCTTGCATTAATATTAAAGACTGATCTCTGTGTTGCCAATGACTGATCTGCTCACTGTAGCACCACGTTGAATGTAGTGGTGGGTACTTAGCAGATGCAACTCAGAGGCTGAAGATATCATTGGATGCTCTGGATGAGGGTGATATGATGCTCTTGACTTTATAGATCAATTATTCAGTCATAAGATGCTTACAGAAATTAAACTAAACTAAAATAAAAAAATCACTAGTGCCAAACTGCCTTGCATAATTTGACTGTGGGCTGCAGGCTTTTTTTTCCAAGCTTCTTTAGCCTAGAATAGCCTAAACCTCCTTATCTGCTCGCTTTGCTCAATACAGAATTTCCTGACACCCAAGTACACGCAGAGGAACGCTCACAGGCAAATTGCCATGGCAACCCTGAAGTCACCTCTCAACTGACTTGATGCTGCTTTTCTGTCCAGCACTTTCACAGTAGTATTGGCAATAAATAAATTGATAAGTAAGAGGCAATTTCTCTCAAAGCATATGTTTGACGCATAATTTGTGTGTCATAGGGCTGATGTAAGAATCTGATGGACTCTGAGTTATTTGCGTACCTTCTGATTTTTAATTAAAAATACATTAAATTGCAATGATTTAGTGACTTGTAGATAAGAAACTAACAGAGACTATTTGAATTCATATTTCAGCAAATAAAATGTAGCTGGAAGTCAATGAAAAGTGCTTAAAGTTAAAAATGAAAACATAAAACCCAAACACTTATCCTTACTCACAAAAGCAAGTATATCAAAAATACTTGGGAACCTGTTCCCCCCACCCATATGCTTCTATATATTTTTCATCTGACAGACGCTGCCTCAGCTTCCTACGGTTAAGGTATTAATTGTTGATTATATGACCATTACTAAAGCATGTCCTTATTGCGTATTGATGGAAAAAATATGGTGCTGGAGCTGTTTCATGCTCTAGTGTGAGTAGCATACAAGAATTCTGTACTTTCCAGAGGGTCTGGTCTGTGTTTCTCCAGTAGTCCTGGCAGGAGAGTAAATGAACTTTGAAAATACAAATGTTGGAACTGGCAGTATTTCCAGGCTAGCAGGGAGGATGGCTGCGGATAGGAATCTCAGAGGGATGTGTTTATTCAGCTATAGGGTTCTACAATAGGCAAGGATTTTTAAAATTTGCCGTAGGAATATTTCTTGCTTTTTGATGAAGACTTGCTACTTCTAGTGTTCTAAAACTAAGAAGTGGGCTAAGCAACCGAGACTTGGGAGTTTGTATCAAACTAAAACATCTAGAGAATCTACTATAGTAAGTAGTACAAATAAAAAGAGGAAAATGTGAGTAAATTTTAACAATATGAATATAAGAAAAAAAAAAAAAGCCTTGTCCTAATAAGCCTTGGTTGGGTGTTGCAGTTTTTTTCCCCTCAGCTGTAGTCTTTCTTTCATACCTTTCTTGATGCTTCTGTTTCCTGTAAAGAAACAAACACATATTTCACAAATGTTGTACATATAAGTCCCACTGAACACGAGTTTAGTCAGTCCTTGAGAAAAGCACTCTGTGTAATGTAGATATTTTTTCCCAGGGTTGGTGTGCATGTTTGTTGTAGCAGCTTTGGTAAAAAGGAGGGGTTTAGATTATGGTACTTGGATTGTAATCAGACAAAAATGCAGCTTTCAGTCCTGTTTTGCTTTGCTATCTCCCTTTATTTTAATGGCTAAGAGAACTAAGTGCAGCAATGTCAAAAGGTGCGCTTTTGAGTGTTGCATGAATGGTGCAGGGTAAGTTATCCAGGTGTGCCTGGGATGTGAATCACATTCACTCTCCTTTTTGCATTGCTGAATGTTAAGCAAAAAATGGGTGGATCATGAAGGTTTCCAAATCCTACAAGAGATATATGTATGTATTGAGTACATCAGATTAAGTTGATAAATATTACAAGAGGCCTTTAACTTTTCATTCCTCTTTGATGTACCAGAATGCTTCCTGCCATACAAGTTGCCCTTGATAAATTGAACTGATATTAGTCTTTGGCCTAATCTTTTCATTTCTATTGAACTTTGCAAGTAGAAACGTTGAATTTTAATTCACAATAACTTTTTATTCCCTCTTAAAAACAAGAACAGAGCTAACTAGTTAATAAGAAATCACATTTTGTAAATGAGATTGATGCTTGCCTTCAATTTTTTATCATAAGCAAAGTAAATATTCATTTTTTTCAATTGATAACTTTTTTTAAAATATGTTTAATTGCAATTCTAAATATGAATACATGAAAATATTTGGTAGCCTGTCGCTTAGGGTGGTGTATTCACCTGCCTGACTATTTTTGCTAGTTCAGCCAGCCTTTTGACGCTCTGTGTAGCCATTTGGTAAGCTAAGACCAAAAAGACAGGAGATGTTGAACATGAAAAGGGACGTAGTAAAATACCTTGGCAAATACTAGCAAAAAATCCTGGTCAAACCTTAGAAAGTAGTATTGGATAGTGGTTTTAACAACTGTAGCTGTCCAGAGCAACTTAAAATAGTTGACTAGAAACCACATTTTCCTTTTCATATTTAATTGAATTTGTTTCCTGTTGAGAACGGAATGAAAACTAATAAATGTTAAGTTTAAATTTTTCATAAGGCAATATTTTCCAAGCGTCTTTGTTTCTATTCCATCAAAAAGGTTTGTTATATTCTTGTGAACATAAAAGAATGTTTAAAGGATTAACAAAAATATAATTTAAAATATAAAAAACTGTCATCAAAACAACTAATTCTGAAAATTCAGAAATACTTTGCTTTATGTGTAAACAATATTTTAGTATATCTTTTCTAGGAATGCTTCCAACTGATTTTCCTTGAGAAAGTTTCCTTTTTCAAGGGAAAGTTTTCACCTCTCTCCTTTGTTGACATACTTCTCCAGCCATTCATTTGGGATGAATTTTTGTTCAAATCTGTGTTCTCTTGTTCTTAGCATTCATGTCTATAAACATCTGTCTTCATTCTTATTGCTGTTACATCTGTTCTGGAGGAACTGTAAGAATGATTGTCCATGTACACCCATAAATACAGGAGGGGAAAAGAAAAATAAAATCCTATACATTTATCCTTTTGTAATGGGGGGGGGAGGGGGGAATAAGAGCTTTCTTTTCCCACGCAGGAGCCATATTCTCCATTATCTATTTGCAAGCTCATAAATGGAAGAGAGAGGTGTTTTTTTAGACATTGGAAGGGCAGTTTATCTCTAGAACAGCAGAATTCCAGGAATGAGAATCTTGAAGTTGTTTTCAGCCTTCTCAACCAATTCATAATTCTCAGAGTGCATCTTTCAGCCTTCCAGCTGGAGGAGCATGTTTGAGTATCATTAAGCTGAATTGTGCTAAATCTGTTGTTGCCTCCCGGCAGAGAGGAAAAGGCTTTGCAGTAAATTTGTCCAACATTGCAGCGTATGCTTCCAGCAGATTGTTACATGGCTTTGATGGATAGGATACAGGTAGGAAAGATCCCCATAACATCTGGGAAAACAAGGATAACAGGCATAGATGTTCTTCTGGAAGAAGGTGACCACCTAGAGGTAATT
Source organism: Oxyura jamaicensis (assembly GCF_011077185.1). Classification (NCBI taxonomy): domain Eukaryota; kingdom Metazoa; phylum Chordata; class Aves; order Anseriformes; family Anatidae; genus Oxyura; species Oxyura jamaicensis. The sequence continues at coordinate 13,585,131 of NC_048904.1, read as the reverse complement.
ACAGGTGGTTAATAAACAAACTTGTCATGTGATTTGATCAACTAATTATGGTTTTGGACAGCATAGAGCAGCGACACCAAGCCAACAACAATCTATATTTGGTGCTTTTTTAAGAATACCTGGTATATTGACTCAACTTAAGAAGTGTGTAACTTCTACTTCAGCATTCCTTTCAGAGGAGAATGCTGTTCAGTTTTAGACACTTAATTGTCATAAATACTGTCATGAAGACTGTCAAAGTGAAAGACACTGGCCAAGAAGGCAATGAAGTTTTTCATTGAAGGACAGTGTATATTACAATCCTCCTGACTGAGAACATGATGGATTACTCAGGAAGTCTTGAATAAAAAGGGAGTTTTATCAAAACATAAAAAGCAATATGGTAGTTAAAAGTAAGATACAATGAGAAGGAAGAAAAAGAATAAGTAGAAATCTAGAATATCAGAAAAGTATCAGAGAGTAAGATGTCATTATAGTCTTTTGTGCTTTTTAGGTTTCAAAGTTAGGGGTTAAAAACACCGCTGAGACATAATAGGAAAAGAGTTGTGCACTTGTGGAGAAGTTATATTAGATGATTTAATAAGCACTTTTAAAATTCCCGAGAGTCTTTGACGTTTGGGAAATTAAAGGCTGAAGGATCTCATTCCTGAAATCTTCAATTCTCAGAAGTATTCAGCTTATATACAGCATTTTTTATTTGGCCTATGATTAAAAAAAAGAAAGAAAAGAAAAAGAATTAGAATTAATAATAGAAAAAGAATTAGAATTAATAATCCTGATTTATCTACTTTTCTTCAAAATGCAGGACTGTTGACTGAGTTTTTTTGTAATATGCACACATTATTAATGACACTTAATCTACATAAGATAACATTAAGGAAAAAAAAACACAGCCTTTTCTCATGTACACTGTAGCATTCAATGAGACAGGTGCTAGATGTTACCTATGTTTTTTTTTTTTTCTTTTTGAAGCAAATCATTTTTATTCAGACCACTTGATTTTCCTGCAATTTATGGAATACAATAATTGCTGCAATTTGAAGATCAAAAAAGCCATTCCTATTCATTTGAACACTGATGTCTTTTGGGATTTTGGGACACTCTATTAATCCAAGATGTACAAAGGCTTAAAAAACTCCCCATTTTTTGTGAAATGTTTGAAGGAATGCATGAAATATGATGGTTCTCTGTGTGAAATGAATATCATGGAGAGTTTAGTCAGTAGGGGAGTATCAACACTTGGATGGAAATCCATCAATTGCCAATACTGCAATAAAAATACCTATGTGCTGAATTTCTATAATGCCTCTAAAATGAAGAGGATCTGTATACATATACAAATATGTATATATATTTAAATTTAGAGATTAGAAAAGCTATTACATAAAAAACACTATGATGATAATATGAAAAGAAAGTTTCTAATTCTAATGAATGAACTCTAACATGCTGGTAATGCTGCTTCATTGAAATTGAAAATTAAAAAAAAAGTATGATAAGAATATTCCTAAAGTGGTATCCATGAACTAGAAATAAATGCAGTCAGCAGTAGGGCTGTACTTTAATCTTCATGTTTTCAAGAATGTGCTTTTTAAAATGCCTCTTCATTGTGAGTGTCATACAGACATCCTGTTGCTATATCCTGCAAGGCAGAGAAGGCATGATGTTTTTTCTGCAGCACTGGAGTGCTTTGCAGCCTTTCCTTGGGTAAGCTGCAGTTCCTTGTAAGCTGCAGTTCCTTGTAAGGCCACGTAGGGAGCCTGGATGAGGGCATGCTGGTCACACTTAGACTGTCTGGTTTGGTGACAATAACAGTGAAAAATGCTTCCTCCTCTAGCTGGTTCTGAAGTTTTATCAAGCTGTGACTTGTGGCTCAGGACAGCTTACTTATTGCTAGCTGCTCAGTGCATCCTCCTTCATATCCTTCCTGAAAGAAATTTTGTTCTGTGATTGCTCCCTTCTTCTCTTTGGTAGTAGGTTGCCATGAGATCTGTTTCTCAGTCGTACTATTAGGACAAAGCAAACAGACCCTTTAGGGTGCATATCTTGATCAGCATTGTGTGACTACCTGGTACCTTCCAAAGGATTTGTACAGCTACTGGGTGAAACGGAAATTTCTGCAGTATGACCAGTGAACAGACTCAGACTTGCTGAGGTGATATGGCCAGGGCTGGGCTCCATGCTTCAGGCTGTTGTGGACCATATACTTTGCCCTATGTTAAGGTTTTAACAGCATTTTAAGGTTGCCCTATGATAAGATTTTAATGCATATGATCTTATGTACTACTTCTTTTTCTTAGATTCTTTTTTAATATCCAACAAAAATCACTGAGGTTAAGCAATGGACAGTTGATAATGCTTCCCCTAGGAAGGGATTTCATTATGGATTAGGTCCATAGACTGTTTCCTTAAATGCTATGCCTGCTATGCCTGTTAGTGCTTGATCATGATTAAATATCTAGAAAATGAGCCCTACTCAGCACAACTAGATTATAGATTAAAACAATAAGCTATAATCAGACAAGAGTGAAAGCTTGTGCATCCAAGTCCTCCTGCAGGAATGCTTCTTTAGCTGATACTGCAGTAGTTCACAAACTGAGCAAGTTCAAACATGACAAATTAGCAACCTAAATTTATAACCCATTTGTTGATTGCAGTTAACTACAAATTTTCTGGAGTATTACCTCATTCCCATATGCCTATTTGCCAGTATATTAAAATATCAATTGTGTGAAACTTTCTGTATTTTTCTCGTGTCCTTAAGCAGGAAAAATACAGAATTCAGATGCCATTCATCTTTCCTGTGAAAAGAGAGTCCTTAATTAGTGATGATAAAACATGAAAAGGTCTTCCAGTCTGAAGAGCATTAGAAAATTTAACCAGGGCTAGACTGGGACAGAAAACGTCACAAAAATTTGGCTCCCAAACTAATTATGGCATGGGAGCTCAATAATTTTATGAACTGGCACCAAAATATTTTACTATGTATGGTTTTACTTTCTGCGGCTAATTGAAGCATCTTTTGATACCATAAAATCAAGGGAGAATGTCCTGGAAAAACAAACAACCAAAAAAAAAAAAAAAAAAGGAAGGAAGGGAGGAAGGGAAACATATTTGCTAGGCAATTGGAGAGGCATCCTACAGAGAAGCAACATCTGGTAGGTGTCATGTTTTTGATGAATTTTCTAGGGAGCTGTGTCACTGCAAAGCAATGACAAATGGGCATTTCTAGGTGTAAGAACTTCCTTTCCAGCCTGGGATAAAACCTTGCACTCCAAACTGAGGAACAAAGAACAACTGGCAAGGTTTAAAACTTGGTCAGTGTAGAAACTCAGAGGAAGGAATAGGTTAACCTTCCACAAAATGCATCTAGGTATTGCTGCTGGTATGTAATACCTTTTTTTCAAGAGCACACGCAACGATTTCAAGAACATATTTTTGTTCCTCTTCTGTATGTCATATTTATTTCATGCATCTATCATATTTATGTTTTATAAACTAAAGTTACACGTCCATGTTTCCTTAGTCACTCTGAGTTAAGAGGGGTACATATGGCTGACTTTTACTCATACTTCACTGTCTCTAAAAGTGAATCAGCTTGTTCTGCAGTTTGAGTTTTTTTTTTTTTTTTACTATAAAATCAGCAGTGAGTGAGCGTAGAGACTAGAAGAAAGGCAGAGAAAATCTGGTTTGATCACTGGATTCTCTCCAAAGAACTGTTCAGAACATGCAACTAGTAAACTGCTATTACCCAAGATAGGTGGTCAAGTTCTGGAGTCTGCTGAATTGTCAGTTAACTGGGGGATTTACTTCTCTTTTTTATTACCAGAGCATGGCATAAAGGTAATATGACAAATAAAAAACTAAAGATATGAAAGAGTTCATGTATTTCCTCATTTCTGTCTGTTGTGAACTACCTTGTTGAGAAAAAAAAATAGGATTTTTTTCTTTACTTTTGTAGTGGAGAATTTGGGAAATCGTTGAAGTGTTCCACTTGAATGCAAAGATTTTTATTCTCTGTTATAGGACAGCAGTTCTTTAAAAAACAACCCAGGAACTTTACCCAGTAGGTTTCTTGCTTTCCGTCCCCCCTTAAGAATGCACAGCTATAAAGTACAAAAATTAAGTCCAGGAGATATATAGTCAGTAACAACAAAAATATGAAATAACAACACCTTTCCTAAGGCTCTTTAACAAATGTGTGATCAAGTAGAGGCTGTGCTGCAGGGTGTGAAGAAATGAAGGAGTGATGATATCTGGAGGTAAGTTGCAACCTAGATTTCTCACTGCCTGGTAGTTTTCTTGCATGCTTATTGTCAGTGGATTCCTGCACAGGTATTGAACTGAAAAACTGAATCATACTTTGTGTAGTTTTTGAAATAGAAAAACATCTATATGAAGGAAGAAAAAACAGTTTTATTGTGTTCTGCTTTTCAGTTAGAACACATTTCTGTAGTCCCATATAAATATGTGAAGAGTATAATGTACAAACGAAGAAGTACTTGTACTTGATTTTAATTTAATGTAGTTTCTAGAAGTTAAAAGTAACTGTTCTATATTATGAACTGAATTACGTTCCTCTAAAATCTTAGGTTCCCTACCATGCATGTGGAAGTAAAGGGTGTGTGAGCTGTGACTGCAAGGAGTACTCATACCAAATTCAGTGTGAGAATTAGTCCTTGAAGTTCTGCATTGGAATTCACAGTGTTCATTAAGGGGGAGGCAAGATAATACGAAACAGCTTGTGGTCTCAGACTCATTCATGGTCTCATGTTGATTCCTGCTCTCAGGAAGCTGATGCATTCCCTGTCCAGTTTCTTTTCTGGCCATTTCAAGTGTTCTACTTTTTTTTTTTTTTTTTTTTTTTTTAAACACACACACACACAAGAATTATTGAATTATTGTAAATATATTTATATTTTAATTTCCCTTAATCTTTCACGTGACTTTCATGGATTATAGTTCTCACATACATTCACAAAGTGTGCTGTTATAGCTGTATGTAGGGAACAGTCTGGAAATCTAGCCACTGGAGGTTTTGAAAGGTATTTTAGGATATATATATATATATTTGATTTGCATGACTTGGGATCTTCATTTTTTGATTTGCATGTGTGATCTTCATTCTTAATGGAGTTCTCTAACATTCCCCTCCCTCCACGTTTCTTTTATACAGCAGAATATATTTTTATCAACAAAAATGGAATTTTCCGAAAGCTAATGGGCCAAAGAAGAGATGTTTCCTTTTTGTTACATTTTGATACAATGGTCTTCTAAGACCAGTCTTCTAAATAATTTTCAAACTATTGGAAAATTGTTATGTATATCTTTAGTCATCCACATACATTATACTTAATCTTTTTGAGTCTTTTTTCTTTCTATTTTCAAATCTGTGGCTCTAGCTTAATTTCATGTGCTATCAATTAAAAGAGGAGAAAATGACTAGAATTTGCAAGGAGGAACAAATACCTTGCATTTACAAGTAGTCTTAAATAAAAAAAAAAAAAAAAATAAGGTGAATTAATGTATTTCAAAATTAAATGTAGAAACTTTTTATCTCCTAAGGGAGATGTAATTCTGAACAAAGAGTAGTCCCTTTGTGAGAAAAGTTGAAGACATCTGCTTCCCTCTCTAGAAGCACAAACAGTGAGTCAGATTACAGTGCTATAATACAGCGGACTATGAGAACTATTGTAATATTGCTAAAAATAAAGAACACTAAATGTAATTTCTTTTAATCTTCTCGTAAGTGTTTCTTTAAATTTTTATTTCCTTGAGAGAGTCATACTACTGGCAGAACAACAGTAGGAATAGAGTAAGTTGGTTTGAAACTTGTATTTTACAAAGAACAAAATAATTTACTTCAAAAAAGCGTAATTGGTGAGTTTTTCTTTTTACCTTTGAACAAATATGACCTTATTAATGAATAAATATTGGGAACTCATAAGCTCTTTAAGTGTACCAAATCTCTTTAAAACAACAATAACAAATGAAGCAAACCACAAATTATGAGATTATGAGTATCTCACTTGGGGGATGGTAATCCCATATTTTACAATGCTTATTTCGATGCATTGCTTTGGATATGAGTATAGAACTGATGGAAAGAAAATAAATATTTTAGTGATACGAATAATCTTATCAAAATATCCAGCACTTCATTTTTCTTCCATGTCCTTTTTGATAAATATTATTGTCTTTAGTAGCGGAATTAAAGCAAACAAACAGGTTAGCAGCTTGAGCATTAATGCTTAGTTGGCCTGTGAATTGTAATGGTTATGGAATTAATAGGTGTTGGGAAAAGTGTTGGTTTGGTTAATTGTATGGAAGGTAGCACATTTTTGTAAAAACACCATAAGTTTGCTAGTAATTAGTTGCTCTACAGTGGAAATATGAGGATCTCACTTTTTTTTATAGATTGCTGTTTAGCTTCTGTTGTCATCTTGCTGTTTGCTGGGGAAGTTCTTAAAGCATTCTTACCATTCAAAGCACAACTGTTGCGTTACTGCAGAGAAACAAATCACTGGGGAAAGTGATGGTCTCATTGCTAAGGCAAACGATAAGGTCTTCAGAAGGCTGGATTCACTTCCCGGCTTTACCACTAACTTTCATGTTGTTTTATCTTTGTCTCAGGAAACCAGAATAGCAGTGATGTTCTCACAAGGTTGTGCAGATATTTTCTGATACCAGAATGTTTGTCATTTGATATCTCAAATAACATAGAAACGTTAATGCTTTATTAGATGTTCTGAGATGCGATTTCCTACCTATGACACAGTTGTTATAAGTATTCTTCATTACCGGAAAAAGAAAAAAAAAAAAAAAAGACTATCCATTTAAAAATAACATGGCACAGTTAAACAGGAAAAACAAACATTCCTTGAATCCATTTTTTAGCCAAAACAAAACCAGAGAAGGAAGCAGAGCATGAACTACCTCAGGAATCATCCCCAAAGTCTAACTTTAGTAGTGCCTATGTTTTGCAATTCATTCAATGTTTGCTTTGAGAGAAGAGGAAATATGTGTGCAGGCGTTAGATATGTTCTGTTGTTCACTGGAAAATTGGAGTGCTCAGCTTTCTGTTGGTATGGTTAGGTCATCTCTTATTCTTAGATCCATATGGTACTCTTTAAATATTAAAAATATTCCTGAAGAATAACTTTTAAAGTAAACTTTCACAGATGGGTTTTGGTAAGATGTCAACAAACATGACCTTTCAATCTCTAGTGCAAATGGCAATAAAAACCTAGCCTATCTAATCTGCCTGCAAATAGCTGTAGCTTCACTGATCTAGTCTAATCAAAGGAACAAGCCCACAGGGGTTTAAAAGATTTCTTGCTGTTGCTGCAGCCATTAATTTAATTGCTAGAGTACAGTGAACTCTCAGAGTACAGTAAATGTTTGGATCTGCAGGGAGATAAACAGCTGAACCCTTGGAAAAAAAAAATCTAAGGCAAACAGGGTTTTCTCCGCAATTAGTGTTGTCTTAAAATATGTTTTAAAAGCAGACCCCAGTGGAGCTGACATGAGTTATCATCTGCATTTCCATGTAATGTACCATGAGTTATTCCAACATGTCCTGCAGTAACTCTCGTGAATGGGTTGAAACTACCAAAGGGCATGCCGGGGGAAAACGTGTCACAAGTGCGTGGGGTTGGATATGGTCATTCTGTCGCCTGCCTTGCTGCTGCCATACTTCTTTAAAGTTATCCTTTGAGTTTTAGATACTTTTCCACCCAGGAATGTATTTTCAATGCGATGCTACACTTATAATTACATTTATATCTAATTACTGGACAGAGCAATGCTTAAATAATTAGTGGTATGTAAAGAACTGATAACTGATGGAGGAAAAAGGACTTATGTTAAACAGAAAGCACGCTTAACTGTGCAAGTCTGAAGTGATTCCAGCTTGAGAAATGTTTCCGAATTTTAATGTTGTGGTGCTTCTCAAAGCATACGGAATTGCTTTCCTTTCAGTTTTGAAGATAGTTTACTGTCAGTACTAATATTAGTACACATAGCTTTAGCAATGGAGATATAAGGTTTTAATCAAGATCAGAAAATTAATGCTGCTTTTACAAAACAAAAACAAAAACAAAAAACGTTCGTCTGTAAAAGTTCTTGAGCAATTTACTGGTCAGAAAAGTTGGGCACTTTCCCTTTTGGCAATACATTCCCACTTATGGAATGATGAAAGAATTTCATTTAATAATGAGAATTGGCTTGAGGTAAAGCCAAATTTAGAATAATAATAAATAATAAAAAAAAGTCTTATTGAGTTAGAGTTTAAATTGCCCTCTACCTGCTCTCTGTCTCTGTTCCAATGCATGTCTTCTCATTTTGTTTGTCCTCCTGCTGTCACCTCCAGGATTTAGGAAAGCTACTGTCAAACCAGTAGAGTTCATGTGAACAGAGGGGGGTTGTGTGTGGCTGCAAATGCCCACCTAGTGGGTGAGACAGTTCACTGCCAAAGGAGTAGATTTTAAAACTCTGTAGGTGGAGAAACATGGGATTCCCACTATATTTATAAATTGTTAACATATTTATGAGAGATTTTCAGACAGTTAGATGAGCAAGGATTTATTTTTAGTGTATGAAACATTGTTGTGAATTCTAATGAATTAACGAGTTACGCATACTGCAGATTTAACTTAATTGTAGCTTGCAGTGCTGGAAAATATTTAGGAGGAACAACGCTTGTCATGATACCTTTTTAATGCGGAATTTGAGGGTACAAACATACTAAGGCATTCTGACTGCTTTCTTTTTAATAGAAAACAGAAGAGTGTTTTTGGTTTCCAGTTCTCATCAACAGACCCCACTGGCTTTTCATCATAAAGGACAGCCAGTTTAGTGCTCCCTGCTACACAAGCAAGGTTCCTTGCTGTCTCATGTACTTAGGCAATTTTATGAAATGTGTCCCTCACTGGGCTTGGTTAATCCAGTGGAAGCACTAATGTGAATGTGTTTTTTTTTGTTGTTGTTTTTTCATTATTTTTTTTTTTGTCTTTCCTTTAATCTTTCTCTTAAGGTCATTTATAGATCAAGTGTGACTACAGAAATGCAGGCAAATTCTAGGAAAACTGTTAATGCCCTACTCTAAAAATGAGGTCCAGATTATAAACTTTTAGAACTGTACACTTACAACAACCCCTGGCTTGTCAACAGAACCACCACATGATGCTGTGCAGAGCCCTCTGTTGAATGATGCACAGTTTTCTTTAGTGTAAATGATTTTACAGTTTAGTCATTCAACAAGTAGCATTGCATCAATGTGTCTCAAAATGGAGCTGGGAAGCGTTCTTTGCACTATTGTGCAGTCCATAGGAAGCATGTTTTGTGTGTCAGAAACATTATTATTGTTATTATCATTTTTTCTGTAAAGCAATATAGGTGCTAAGGGCAGGCTTTAAGAATTGTTTAGGAACTAAAGATGCAGCTGTCCAACAAGAAGTTCAAAATTACTTGGGTCTCCATTAATTTTTAATGAAGATCAGTCATAATTTGGTTTGACCACAGGCAATATCTTCTAAGAAGATAAAGAAGTGTTAAGTATCGTTTAATGCCTATTAGCGACATTTACTGATGTGTACTTGTCTTTTGGGTATTGTACTTAGAAAGGGAATGAATTTCTATATGCTGACATTGTAATCTAGGATTATAGTGTACTTAAAATCAGCCAGGTATAAAAGTAAGAAAATTCCAACAGTGCCCTCAGATTAAAAAAATAAATAAAAAGAGCTTGCTTAGGCATACAGTAATTAAACTGTTCATGACTGCATGTAATTACATCATTATGTACACAGTCCTGTTTCTGTAATTTGGATCATTGGAGGGCAAAGTGTCAAAATCTCTGTAATGATGTTTAATTCTATTTTAACATTTCCTAGAGGAATTGCTTTGAGTTCATTTTCAGACCACAAAACTTAGAAAATCTCTTGAAGTTTGGGTGAACTATGTAAGTTACAGCTATTCTAAATTAGTTTGATAATGCAATCATTAGTTTGCCTTTCCTTCTTATCTCTCTTTGATTCTAAAAAAACATGCAGGAGTTATAGTTAACCTAGTTCTTTTAGATTTTCTTAGTACACTTAGGAAACTAAATATGGGATGAAGCTTTTTCCCATGAATATGTGCTTTGACTCTTATAATTGGTAGTCAGTATGCAGAAATTTTATGTGTTGGTGTGAGCTTTTTCCTTGAAATATATTCTGGGAAGTGCCATTTGACTTTTTAATTCTATAAAACAGTCTAATGTGGCTTTTATTGTCCATGCTATCCTTTCATTTGTTCAGATTTAAAAGAACAACTACAAAAACAAACAAACAAAACCATATAAAAATAAACAAAAAAACACACCTGGGGGTATTTTAAGAAAAATGATAATATCCCTTAGAATCTGTGAATATACATATGAATTCTTCCTCGTATGTTAAGATTTTTTCATTTTGTAGAAATGTTTTTTAAAATAATTATATTCCTGGGGTAGTAATTCTGAAGGTTTGTGATTAACTACTGCTGTGCTGTCATTGAATCTTAAGATATTTAAAGATACTGTTTCTTATAGTTGTATGTCATAAGACATGCATAACCATGCATTTTTTTTATTATTATTATTTTTTTCCCTAATAGCAGATTTCATCTTTGTTACTCACAAGACTCTGGCCATTGCATTCAGTAGGCCTTGAATTGGGATGTAAAACAGGCTTAAAAGCTTCCTACCAGACACAAAGTAGAGTTTGAGGTCTTCTACTAACAGTCTTTGACCTTGAAAACATTTTTGCCTCTTACTGCCTCATTTTCTCTGCTTTATCAATAGTGAAACTATCATCATAGTTGGTAGAACTCCAGTTTCACTTAGGTTCTGAAATGATGCAGTGGAAAAAGTGCCAATTTTTCCATGGATGATAGAGTGAGCCTAAAGCAGCAGGATTGCTAATTAGGCTGAATCTAAACCTCTGTGTCTCAGTTTCTCCATATACCAGGGCAGAATAATTGTTTTGCTTCCCTCCCATGTTTTTTAAGAATGTACTCATTAAATTGTAACCTTTTTGAGACAGACTCCCCCTTATTATGCATGAAACACAAAGGCATCCTCAAGGAACTATTTTTAGTATAAATAAATAATCTGTTTTTAAAAGATGGATAAAACTTGTTAATTTCTTTAGCAGACTCATGCTTACTCTGGAAGCCAGAGAGATTATTTAAATTTTGTATACAAAGGTTTTATGTTTTGAAGTGCATAAAATATTGGTTGCAGTTATCTCATCAAAAAGAAAAGTTAAAGCTAACTAGTACTTTGGCTTATTAATTGATTTGTTCAAGAATACTGGTAGCTAGCCATAACTGTCTATAATTGACCTCTTGGGATGTCTTTTTTATTGTTTGTGTAGTGGACAATGGGATCGTGCTGACAAAGTATCAACAAGCAGAGACAGTCAACAGACTAATAGCATTTTTTTTTTTTTAAAAAAAAAGCTTGATCCTTTTCACATTCTTAATAATAGAATGTGTTCATTCTATGCTAGCTCCTAGGGATCCAGCCTTGAAATCAGGAGTACTATTACAGTAGTTACAATGTAGGCACATAATAAAAGATGTTCCTGCCCTGAGAAAATGAGAGTGCAAATTATTCACAAATTATATGTAGTTCCTTTAATGGTGGTGCAGATGGACGGTAAATTCCCATTGTCCCTTGACCTTTCTGTAATGGAGCTTAGCCCATATCAAGAAAAGGATGGAAAGAACATGACTTTATACTACCAGATTTGAAAAGTAGAGACAAACCAGTGCTTATGGAAGGACAATTTATAATCTAAGTGCCAGGAAGATAACTACATTTACTAGCAGATGGTGTCAAAATAGACAAGAGATACTACAGGAAAAGCAAGGCTTTCCAGATTCCTGGTAAACATAGTGTAAAATGTCCTGGTAAGTTGTTAGATGAGAGAGGACTGCAGGTTTCAAATGCCAAGAAGTCACTGAAATGACGATTGGCTAAAAGGAAGGAAAATGAGATAGCACGGGCTTTTAGAACTCGGAAAGGTTTTGACTACCAGGCTTAGAATAATCAAAGACTATTTCACAGTGAAAATACTAGTCATACAAGAAGGTATGAAAGCTTCCAAAGACATTTAGCAGAAAATGTGGAGTAGATGAGCCAAGTATCCTAGGATGAGAATAATTAGAAGAAAGTCAGCAGTTGAAAGACAAACAATTAGAAATGGGCATACATCCAGCTGCTATAAAGTCAGGTTATTCTAGGGCAAGCAATATACCACTGTATACTGAAATTACAGTCAGCTTATCTTAAGGAGCAGCTTGTATCCAGGCAGTGTGTGGTGTTCTGTTCCGAACAAACAGAAACCGTATCTCACTGGCAGAAGAATCAAAGATAAATTCATACGCAAAGGTGCCACTCATTAGGAATTACGTATTTCAACAGACAAATTCTTCAGGATGCTGTTACGGTACGTGTGGCAAGAGAGAATTTTGTGGTTAGACAGACACCATAATCGTATGCAGTTACTTCAAGAATGCACTTTGCAAAATGTGGAAATTGTCCGTAAGAGGAGAGACTGTTTACAGCAATATTACCTGGTAGCCATAGAGTAGGGGAGGGGCGGAGGACAATGACAACTTTATGCTTTTCAAACTGTACTTAATGAAATACATACTGTCAGTACTCATACAGAAGCTCATTATTCGCTTGAAGAACAAGTTAACAATACAAACACAATTCCAATGCCCCTGTGCCACTTCCAGAAATAGATTCTGGTGTGATGCGTCCAAATATATATTAGGGCTTTGACCTTAAAGCCAAGATTTACATTGCTATTCGTAATGTCAAGAATTTTCTTACATGGCTGTGGGGAAGATGTGAAGAGTTGTAAGCATGTAAGTTTCAGTTGTGTGGTACAGTTCACACAAGCTAGCATGCTGATCTGATAGTTTTAGTGTTTTGTAGTCTTTTTCCAATTTATTTTTTCAACTCTCAAAATGTAAACATTCATTTAAAATTGAGAAGGGTGATTGAAATGATCAAGATGGTAACGGAGCTGCCTGGCACTGAGAGTCCAAAAAGGATGGGACATTGCATCTTGGAGACGAGGCAGCTGAGGGGAACGTGATGATTTACAAAGTTCAAAAGAAGCACAGCAGTTGCAGTGCTTCTTATACACACACACACACACACACACACACACACACAAAAAAAGAAAAAGAAAAAAAAAAGAAAAAAAAAAGAAAAAAGATTCTGTTCAGTTCACTTCTTGCAGAATACCTACATGCATAGCCTTTCCTCTAGAACAGAACCTGAACGCTATTATATGGTGTTCCTGGAAGTGATCCCTATGCAGCATTTCAGATCATAAATAAATCTATAGTTTTTCCCCCCCCCCCCCCCCCGCCTCTATTTTTTCCTCCCTCCTCATTACCCTTTTACCTCTGTTCTTCCAGGTAATGCAAATGGCAAAATCTTTTGCAAAAGGTCCAAAATCATATAGTTCCAGTGCTAGTCTCCCCATCCTCCCAGCAGTTTTCTCTGCAAAACTTACCAAGAGCAGCAAGCTTGCTGTCAGGTACCAACATTCCCTTGCTCTGTTACTTTTGTAGCCGCAGACAGCACATGCTAGAAAAGCATGTGCCATATCACTCAGATGCTTTCCCTCAGGGTCAGCTGCAATCCACTTGAGTGTGTCTGAGTTTGTTTTCAACTTTTTTTTCCTTTCTCACCATTGTTATTTCTACTTCACATGAAATACTTAAAGGAAATACTTTAAAATGTAGTACACACATGCACTGTTCCCAGTAATCACTCTGGTATTTAAAAGTGTTTTATTTAAATATGACAATCCTATCATTATTTTCCCAAAACCACACCTGCTTAGAATTCCTCTTACTCCCAAGTCAACTTTGAAAGCTTTAATTATAATCTCAGAAGCAAAAATCTTATTCCTATACAGTCAATGCAAGTATGTCTATCGGCCTGTAAATAACTTCAGTAACAGTGGCTTTTTTTTGTTGTTTAGAATAAGCGAGGGTATTATTATTGCCAGAAAAATAACACAGCTCTCATTTGCTGGATACAGCTTGTCATACCGTGTGAAATCCAACCACAACTGGAAATCTGCAAGGGAGAGGAATTTTCTCCTTCAATATCATCTTTATAAATACAGAATGTACAAGATGTTACAAAGCCAGCCAGGAGCTAGGGAATACCATATTTAACATGAATGTACAGTTTTTTTCTTTTCCTGCATGATCAGAAAACATGCCATTTCTAATTACATGATCACACTTTTTTCTTTAAGTTCTCTGCATCATTCAGAATGCAGGAAGAGTGGTGCTAGTTTCAGGAGCAGCTGCTGAGAGCTTTTCTTCTTTGTGTGGTTTAGTGTATGGCCCCAGTTTTTATATGTTGTTCCTTATGCTGGACTAGCTTAGATTTTCTTCCTTTATGGTCTTCCCTGTGACACTTATAATACCTGTATGTATGAACTTCACAAAGGTAGTGAACTTCTGTTTGTACTATCTCTACTGGGAGCTGATGTAACGGTATTTATCCTCATTTATGCAGGTGGAACAGAGGAACTGTGAGAGTAAGCATCTGCTAATTTGGGGAGCCCAATGTAAGCTGACTGGGATGTGATTTTTCAGAGCTCTGCTTTACGTAGCCTTGTAACATGTAAAGTTTACCTCTTCTTTTATTTGCAGCTATGAGAAAGGAATAGTTTTGCAAATTAGGACCACAGATTGGACATCCACCAAACTGAGGGATATTGAATGAGCAAAAAAACTGAAGAAACTTACTTTACATCACACACTGTGGGTCCAATTTCCATTGCCCCTTTTCCAGATAATCCACAATCCTCCTGTTCCACTCACTTTAGATAATCTCTATCCTTTTCTTTTGTGGCCAGATTGCTCCCTCACCAAATTTGTTTTCCTCACTCGATGTCTATGAAAATCTTTATGCTTAACTACTTTGTAGTCCCTCTTTTCCTTTATCTCCACCACTGTATTCATCTCTAAGCTCTTAACAGGACAAAGAAGCTGAAATGTTTTTATTTTTTGGCACTGCAGTCCTTAGCACAAGGTACACTTCTACCAACTGTTTTAATTCTTCCCCCCTGTTTTGGGCTGGTTGTTAGCAGCAGCAGTAGTACTTTGGAGTTTGTATGGTCAGGGTAGTGTACAAATGGTTGTGTCTCATGAGAGATGTGTGAGGTAAAAAAAAACAAAACACCTGTGGGTGGTTTATAAGAACAGAGCACCGGGCCTTTTCCCATTCTCACTAGGAGCTGTGGAAGCCTCAAATCTCAATGTATGGGGGCTGTATGGTGATTTTAGTTATTTGATTGAGAATGTTGAAAATTCACTTCAGCTGGCTTTATCGTATGTCCTAATGTAGAGGGACAAAGATACCTAATGGGCTGCTCATTCCCACTGCTAACACAGAAAGTGCAGGAGGCTGATCAAGGAAAAGGTCACCAAACTTATAACAGGTAAAAGAAACTTACCCACCACAAAGCTTATTCACCAAAATAGCTGAAAAGGTTGGTTAAATGCCAGCTGCTTGGAAACAATGGGGTTAGGAACTAGATAAGAATTTAGCTGGATAATGGTCCCCATGCAAAAGTGCAGCATGTTTCTAACAACCCTTCACTGAAGAGCAAATGCTCAGATGCTTTTAAACTCATTTTTTCACAGTGGGGCTGGAGGGGATGGCCAACTCCTTTGGGGTTGAGACTGGAAACATCTGGAGCCACTAATTCTGGGACTTACCGAATCACGAACGCCTGTGTTTCTGGTGAGGTATTAGAATTGTACAGTTACATATTTTATTGAAGTGTAAAATCTAGAAATTGGTAGTTCAAGTAATGTGACTAAGTCTTAAGCATTTTATTTTTTTTTATGCGTAGGTTTACTATTACAAACATTAATTATTAAAAGGTGATAGCTTTTTTGTAAGCAGTTCTGCTGAGTGCATTGTGTAATACTGTAATTGTACATGCTCCTTTAGAATTGGTATGTGAATCATATTTACTAGTGGAATAACATGAATTCAGTTAGTGAAACTCCGTTTTGTAAAATAGAGTATATGCAACAATAAAACTTGGCTTTAATCTATTTGTTGCAGAAAGCACATTCTAGTTTGTCTGTATGTATTGGACAGTAAATCAATCTTTAGCAAAGATCTGCTTAGGACTTTTTTCCCCAGTAAGTTCCTGCTGTCAATGTGATATTTAACACTCAATGTGGGGAAAGCAGGCAGCCAGAGTAATCAGATTTGGGCATCTGCTAACTTCCCCCATAGCCCTTTGTGAGCTTCAGTGCAAGCTTATGTGTTCATAGACATATGTGTGTGTACGTGGGAGAAAAAAAAAGGGGGCGGGTTGGGGAAGAGTGCATGTGCAGCAAATTTTCAAAACACCGTACAGCAAATGGGCAGTATTATTTTGAGAGAGGGGAAAAGTTTCTGGAACAATACCAGAATGATACTTGGTTTGGTTGTACACTTGTGTTGCCTTGGATTACTTCACTTAATTTTTCATGCTTAGCTTTTTCCTATTTGTAATATAGGAATAAGTTTTGTATATTTGCCTCATTTTTCCTTCCTTAAAAAAAAAAAAAAAAGTAGTCTAAGTGCAATCACTAATCTTGAGTGCAAACTACCTAGTAAAAATAAGTTGTTACAATGCAATAGTGTTAAGCAAGATGTAAAGTTTATAGCTTCATTGACAATGCGAAGATATTTTTATTCAAAAAACAGTGTTCTGCATTTCCATCTGTCCTGTTCCTCATGTTCTTACCTGATTTTAAAACAACTGACCAAAGGACTCATCTAGAGACTATTTCATTAGACAGTAAGTGGGACATTGTTGTCTGTGTTATCTTTGTACAAGTATCTGTGTTATATCTGGTACAACTAATGGAACATTAATCAAATATTTTTGCAATTGACTGTTCTCCATGGTGGGAATACTGAAGGAGTAGCAGCATTGGGGAGCAAATTTAGATGATAAATTATCTGAATGCTCATATTGTGTCCTCTAGCCCATTGTTCTAAGTGATTCTGTGTGCCTTTTTTATCTTTAAATGAAGTAGGATTGTTTTTACTGTTCCTGCAGATGAGATTGTCTTTGAGAAGAGCTTCTGCATTTATTTCCTACAAATTGCTATTCGCAAATTTTATCTACTGCTATAGTTTTTGCATATAAACAACTTTTTTTTTTTTTTTTTTTTTTCCCCTCTAGAAATACAATAACATATAATGCTACTTGTCAAGCTGTATTGTTATATTTTTTGTGAGGTTCAAACAGGACAAGCTAAATTAAATTACTCTGTCTTGAGAAATGTTAAGAGACAGTCTTAACTGGATTTGCAAAATTGTTGCAGGAGTATTTTAAAGTTCTGCTGTTTCTGAGTGCCCAGAACTCTGAACTGCTATGCATTAAAATATTAATTTAACAAATGGTCAGTTATTAAATTTCCCTTCATTTTAACAAATGAATAGATGCAAGTCAGGTGTTAGTCTCCTAGTTCTAGAACTTGATTTAGCAAAACAAACAAAGAAAAAAAAGCAGTTAGATGGTGTCTATATACTGTAACATTTTCCTTCCCTGTGTTTTCTGAGTTTGAGTTTTTCTCAGTCCATATAAATATGTATATTTTTCTGATTACTTGTTTTTCTGTGTATGAAGATACACATTTATAAGAGATTGTTGATTCTCAAGTTCTTCAGTCTTTGCAGGAAAACATTACTACTAAATAAATCTATAGAACACAATGTTTTACTTTCTTCATTTGCTTTAATAAGATAGCATACAGTCTTTTGGAAAATCCCTATAGGATAAATTTGGAGTGTTGTGTAGCTGCAAGTGTTTCAGATCATTTCAGAGAGCACTGCTAAAGACTCCTGGAAGAACCCAAATCCCTTCCTCGGTCTGAGTACAATAATGATTAAGCTAAAATTTTCTTCTGCTTAGGTAAACACTAACTATTTGAGTATCTTTGGTTTCTTCTGGAAGTGTTTTCTTTGGCATGAAATACTGAAGTCATAATTTAAGGAGAAAGAATAAATCCTTAATCTGCGGAGGATTCCTAGAGTACCAGGTTCTGCTTCGGTGAACACAGTATAACAGCATTAACTGTGAGGCTGAAAATACTCTACCAGCAGAGTAGTCCATAATACATCTCCAGGGAGGTGAAGTGGGATATGTGGATTGTAACACACAAAAATAGGAAGAAAATGAGCATAGGTCTCTAGGCTCATGGAAGGGCATTTTAAGTTATGAACTGTACCATTAAAAGGAAACTGGCTCCACCTTCAAGTTTTATGAAGCATGTTCTTGTTTTCCCTTTGCTTTTCTTACAGATACCCACAATAAATATTTTATGCCAGGTTGAATTAACCACCTTGTGCTGAACTGAGAAAATCTTGTGCTGTTTCATTGCAGTCTGATGGGGAAAAACAAGATAAATAATGGAACAACTTAATCAAAAGCAGTTTGGGATTCTTTATTTTGTTTGTTTTGTTTTTTTCCTTCATAGATTCAGTGTTCAACCAGATAATCTATTCATGCTATTCCTCTTATTTTCAAATCGGGATGTGTTTCATGACCCACCTTGCTTATGAGGAATCCATTCACAGTGATATGCTGCACAGCAACCTCCTGTGGATTGCTTGTGCCATAAGTAACAGTGTGTGAGAGAAAACAGACCACGCCTAACCCTTGTCTTTAATTTAATGTAGTGTTTGTATATTTTGTGAAGGAAACAGGGAATCTTCCCCCTCCCCTTCACCTCTTTTTGAAGCAAGCAAAATAGCAGTACCCTATGTGTGATTATTCAAACCTGTAAGTTGCAATACTAAAATCAAAGATGGTATCAGAACCAGTTCACAACTCCTTTTTTTTCGAGACTAGATGCCAGATGATATTGAAGACATCAAACAAAGAAGCAAAAAAAAAAAAAGTGGTGGGTGGGAGGTGGGACTTGTACGTTGACCATAATAAAATCTGTTGCTATCAGAAAAACGAAAGGAAAACATAATTACTTCAATGTATGAGGATGTAGTTAACCAATGTACTTCAAAACTGTTCTCTACATCTTCATTCATCATCATTATAAAGCGTTTCCAAAAGAGTGAATTTACCTTTATCAAGTTACAAAAGGCATTTGCCTTCATGCATCCTTACCCATGTAAATTAAAATGTTTGTTTACTTTGATGTTTTGAGTTGTACACGTGCATTATTCTTCATAAAAGTTTAAGTGACAAAATATGGGTGCAGTTTTTTAAACTAAAAATAAAATGCATCAAGCATAAATGAAAGTTTTGTATAAAAAGACTGGGGTGAAAGGGAAAAAACAAATATTGGACATGGCACATTGAATACTGAATAGCAGTGCTCTGTGCCTCCGTGCACAAGAGTGCAGCAGTAGAAAAGGATGCATATATAGCTTTAAAATAATTTGCACAATTTAAGAAAGTATTTTTAGTAGAATCAGTATCCAGAGTCCCAGCAGGTATAAATAATTGTGCTTCCATTAACCTTGAAGTGTTTATGTCATCTGACACTTTAGTTGTGAAAGAAAAGAGCTGGTCTCAAGCAGAAAGTTTTTCAAAGCAAGACTGGATGTATTGGAGATGATCTCTGGAGCTATGCAGAATGTTAAATACGAGTGCAGTTTTCCTGAAATTGTTTAACCTACCAGTCTTACCCTAACATCCATCAAAATGTAAGGAAAGGGTTTTCAATTCTTTTGGACACATTTTTATATTCTGTATGTTAAGCTTGGTGTTAAGTAGCAGAAGGTGTTTGTGGTTTATGTGTCAATCTCTTGTGGGCCTGGCAAGAAGCCACACACAAGCTGATGCATCCTGAACTTCAATGGAAGTGATGGAATCAAAATTAAACAAAAATGCCTCTGTCTGCACAAGCAGTTTCTCCATACAGAAAACAAGTGATAAGTGGTGGTATTTCTAATCATTACACTTTTGCAGAAATGCCATTGATTAAGAGTACGCTCAGAGGTTAGGATAGCTATAAATTACTTGTTTTCATGTCCTATGGATGCTTATGGGCAAAAAGAACATTTTGTATTTTTCAGCTTGATTTCTGTCTTGTTGCTTGTGTAGTATAAATTGCAACTGAAAAATGAAGAAGGATGCTGTTAAGATGAGCAGGTAAATCTTCAAGAAGTACTAAAAGTTTAAAGTGGGCAGGCTGGATTATATGCATTAGTTGATTATTTTGGTCCTATTTTGGAGATAACTGCAATGGGCTAACCAGATTTTGTGTTTCTTACCTTATTTCATACCTTAGTTGCTTGTTTTTTCTTTTATCTTCATATGCAGTTCTGCCACCTTTCTTCTGTCTGTGATTTTTCTAACTGTATAATCCATTTGGTTTCCATATTTTTTCCCTGTGGTGTTGCTTGCAGCCTATTTTATTCTAATATTTCTTCCACTTTTTCTTTGTTCTATTTCCTGTAAGGCTGAATCAGTCTCTCCAATGTTACCCCAGAACTTCAGGGTTCCCATCCCATTGCAAATCTGAGATGTTAGAAGAACTGTGCTCTGAACAACTGTTGGTGTTCCTTTTCCTGCCAAAGTGATAGATCTGATACTCCATAAATGATGAGTTTCAAAGTTGTGAAAGGAAACCAGAGCTCTTTTTCTGTAGGGGAGAGAAAAAAAAAAAAAAAAAAAAAAAAGCATTAATCATTCTATGATTAAATTATTTTTCAGACCACCCTTGTCAGTTAAAATATATATATATGACTTTTCTTTCCTATTTTCATCCTGCTTTATGAATATATGAATTTACTTATGAACTGTTTTTTTTTTTTTTTTTTTTTTTTTTTTAATTCTTCCAGTTCTGTCCTCCAACTAAATCATCATGGTCTTTATTACTCATTTGAAAGCAACATCTTTACTCCAGGTTCCTATATTCCCTTTGTTGTGTCACATCTACAAGCGCAGAAACTTCTTGTGTTCCCTAATCAAAAGCAAATTTAAAACACTTTTCATTTGGTGGAAAATAAATTTCTCTCTCTCTCTTTTAAAAAAAATCAAAATATCTCCATCTCATGTAAATTGGTAAGGTAAACTCGAGGGTTAAAAGTCAACTTTTATGCTGTGACCAAATCTCACTCATTTTTGGTATGGATTTAGGTAGGAGATTGACCATAAAGTTGTTCTCTGCCTTATTTATTTATTTATTTGTCACAGAGATGTTCTAATGAGCAGAAGGAGCTCTCTTGATTTTCACTAAAATAGACTGTTTCACACCTCTGTATTTATAGAGATATGTGTGCTGTGCAACAATAAATGTTTCCATAAACATGAGGGTAATAGAAGTGTTTGCCACGATTCAGAAGCAAGGGTAATAACTGAATGTCTGGCAACTTTTTTTTTTTTTTTTTTTCTTAATATTTGTTTACTTTTAAAGAAACAAATGAAGGAAAGAAGATAATGAATGTGATAATGTCTTTATCAAGGTAGCTAACACATGCGTTTTGAAAGTGAACCTGGTCGTAGGAGGTAAAATAAAAAGTGCCATTTAGAATGGTGACATGATAATTACACTCCTGCCTCTAGAGGTTGAAGTTGCATTTTTTTAATGTATCTATGATCCGATATTTCTGAAATAAACACATCTTGGAGTATCATACTCTGCTTGCTGTAGGTGTGAAATGCATGGGCGTTATGTCTGTATTTACAGAGGGGCCATAAAACAATCCTTTTCTAACTGCAGGCTGGAAACAGTAGAAAAATAGCTTAGTTTCTGAAGGGGCAGCAAATATTCTATAATTGAGATAGCTAATATTTGACAAAATCTGGATTGAAACATTAAATCACCATTCTACATCTTGATGTGGTACAAGAAAGGGAAAATTAGAAATGTACTGAAGTAAAGATGCTGCTTATAAAGAGGATAATTACAGACAATGAGGGACAGAATTGATTTCAAAGAGTTTTAGTATATCTATTTGTATATAAGGTGCTATGGAAAAAAAATAAACTGAAAATGATAGTCTGAAGAAAAAGAGAAAAATATTTCAGTGACTTTAATAGTGGCTGCTATTAATAAATCTACAAGAAATAGAAAAATGTGTGGCTTTCTGATAGTAGTGTGATTTATTTTGTTTCCTGTGTTATGTTCTTTCATATGCAGTTCTTTCAGAAAAGAACAAAAAAATCTAATGCCAAAGAAGCAATGGTTTTCAATTACAGAAAAAATCCTGATTCTTTAACGATTCTCAATCAAGTTAGCCAGTATTTAAAAAGCAAAAACCAAAGACAACAACAATATATATATAATTTCAGAAATTCACAATATTTTTTATTTAATACAAACAAAAATAATTCTACATATAGTTACATTTTTTTCCCCCTTTCTACAAACCATCTTAACCAGTTATTTCATGCATTGAAAACTGCACACAAGGCACAAAGAAAGAAAGAACAGAAGAGTCCTGACTGTAGCTGGGTCGATTCCAATAGCATCAGGGGGATGGAAAACATAAAAGGAGTAAGAACAGATAAAAGTGATTGGATGTGACATTTAAGATACTAAAGAAATACTAGGATAATCATAAGCAATATAATGGTAGAAAGAAGTAAGACCTTTCGTTAGATCAGCTGGTATTGCTGGGGGAAAAAAAGAAAAAACAACAGAT
Organism: Oxyura jamaicensis; assembly: GCF_011077185.1. Classification (NCBI taxonomy): domain Eukaryota; kingdom Metazoa; phylum Chordata; class Aves; order Anseriformes; family Anatidae; genus Oxyura; species Oxyura jamaicensis. The sequence continues at coordinate 13,562,438 of NC_048904.1, read as the reverse complement.
ATATTTTGAGACAAAAGCACTCTTTAGTTGTGGTCTACTTACTATACATATGTCCTGATCTACTAAGTTTGCTCTTCTCCATAATATTTTGCACAGTATCTTTCATCTTTTAGTTTTGCTGGAGACTTTTCTTTGAATTCAGTCTTTGGAAATGTTTTGGCTGGTTGGAATAAATATCTAATTACAAATGGAAGTAGCTTCTTGGTACCAGATTTGATAGATTTTTTTTTTTTTTCCCCAATAAACTTTGCACATCTTGTCTTAAAATTCATATTAACAGATTGAGAAGGTACATGCAGAAACTTAATTCCTCATTAGGATGAGCTAAGGTGTTTTTTCTTTGGAGATTTTGTGGCCATTTAAACCTAAATGATATTATTAATGTAGTTTTAAACCTCTTGTTTCCATATGAGGTATGGTTGTATAGCATGCTACTGTGACATCAGTACTGCAGCGTGTTGGTTTCTCTACAAGACAGACTGTTAAACAGCACGGGGGAATATTGGAACTTCTGAAAATTACTGCTTTTTTCACTTTTGTGAGTATGATCTAAAATTGCCATATCTGCTTTCAGTTAGTGAATTGTATGGATAGATGATAAAATGACTAAAAATAATGTTTTCTGTGCTGATGGACTGAATAAAGAGAATGCACTAAACATAGCACTCCTGCCAAGTCACTGTAAGGTTTAGTACAGTTATAAGGGATAAGTTGCAAGAGATGCAGCAGGTCAGGATAATCTAATCTATTTGCAGGGGTTTTATTTGAAGAGTGTCATTAAGTTGCCAAAAAGAGAAAGATGCACATTGCTGTTAGTCAGCTTTATACTTAGTCTGTCTCCTGTGATTTTAGAGCATTACGACCCACTGTTTCCTAAAATGCAGCCACGGTAAACCTGCATATGAAATCAGGCACCTACATGTATACATCTAGTATCCAGATACCTTTTTTGATTTTGGATCTAAACTTTAAGCAAAATCCCTCTGTGGTTTGATAGATACAAGCATTTATGCATGCTTTGAGGAGACATATGCCTTTGAGGTGCTCTCATTCAACATTTACAACATACAGTAGAATGATGGAAATAATATCAGTGGGTCTCACTGTACACCTGCACAGTGGAGGGGGTGCCCTGGGATTGAGATATTTGCAGAAGGGCAAGGGTGCACACCAGCTGGAGACACCAATACCAGGCAAAAGACTTGAAACTCTTACTCTAAATTCACCCAGTCACCTTGGCTACTTAAAAGATGGGAAACGTAAGGAGGAAGTGGCAGCAGCCAAGAGGAGAGTGCTGGCACTGTTCCCAGGACAAAGGGAATTTGTCTTCGGACAGAAAGGAGAAAGGAAACTGCTAATATATTCTATACTTCTACTGTTTCCAGGAAGCAATACATATTTAATGGATAAGAAGAAGATATAACTTCCTGTATCTGTGTTGTTACTTATCTGCAAAGTGGCCTAAAATGACTGCCACAGCATGATTTGCTTCTACCAAACAGACTAACAAAAGTTGCAAAGCAATCTGTAGTGAATATCATGTGATCAAATCTCCAACCTATTTAGTGGAATGGGTGGAATGGAAATCTTTTTTGTTGTTGTTGTTTTATACTGGTGTCCTACAAAATATTGAAACTACTAAAAATGGAATTGCTTAATTCATGGGTTGTGGGAATTATTGGTAGCAGAGCCTAATATAGAATTATTTTTAGTTTTAGGGAAGTACTAAAAAAGGTGCGGAAAATGTTAGTCTAAATAGAGTGATAGACTCTACCTTGCTAAGCAGAAGAATTTATAATAGATACCTCCACTGCATTCAGCACCTAGAAATATCACTTGTTTTATATTCTACTGGGGAAATGGTCCTTGCCCAAGCACAGAATTTTGATTTTGAAATTAGAACATTTTTTATTTGTTTGTTTGGCTGCCATGACATCTATTTCAGCTACTGAAGTGCACGTGGCAATACTTTATTGCATGTTGTTTGGAGACAATTGTAAATTGCAGGGCAGGTGTGTATTCTGCACATTTCAAGTCCTGTTGTAAAGCAGTCCATGCAGGTGTACATCTGAAACTATGAAGTAGGTCAAATGGGTGCCAATGTTATTTTGGTTGAAGGGGGTTTATTATTTCCTGGAAGGCATTTTTGGTAATGCTAAACTGAGACCTTGTGAAAGGAGACAAACATGTAAATGAAGTCAACTTCTCAGACCTCTGGGATATGTTACAGCATGAGTTACTCTTAACATATAATTAGCTGGGGCTGTTAATCAAGTTTAGCAGGTGTTGAGTAATGAACCGAGACAGGGCATCTGCTGTGACCAGCCTCTCACTCTAATCTGGTTAGGGAACCCAATGCCAGTTGGAGCTCAAAATGCTTTACAGTGAGATCCAACAGTGCATTTTCCTGATGCTTTCATCAGTCTTGTGATCATCGAAGAAGAGTGACGTTTGCAACAAGAATACATACAGAATCAGTCCAAAATTCCCAAAGTGGAAGCTATTAATGAATACATGTTCTATGCAGCTTCTTCTTAGAAGACTCCATGAAAGTCTCAGATTTGATAGATTTCCTTTGGATGAATGGACTTTTGTCCATGCTAATATTCATTTGCCTTTAAAATGTATTTAATTACCTTCTTTTGAGTATCACATAACCAGAATCTTGTATAGAATACATTTGCAAAACTGGTACATAAAGCTACATTTAGCATGTAATTTCCAAGACCCTGTTGCAATTGGAACTTCGTAATTTCATATTATGTTCTAAATGTTTCCATTTTATAACAAAAAACATAAATGTTTTATGTTATAAATGTTTCCACCTGTCTAAGAGATCCTGGCCTTACAATTCATTGTCACCAAGTAACATCTTCAGCACTTTCACCATTGTATAAAACTCAGTTGGTTGCCTTGACTGTTATGCTGCATGGTTTTCCCAACAATCTGTTAGCAAAATGGGTGGTGTGAGTTCTTGAAGACAGATCTAACTCTGAGCTTGATGCCAGGTGTGTGCTAACAGGATTGCTTGTCAGAATACCCTCTGGGGACTTGCTTGGGTCAATCAGTTTACAGAGGAGAGGGATCCAGCGCTGCTGAGTGTGCTCTGAGAGAAACGTGCAATATGGATAGGCCCCAGCATGCTGTGTCTGACCAAGGTGCCCTTCTGCATGCGTGTGTGTGACCTGATACTCTGTCATATCTGCCTCTGCCCTTACAATTGTCTCATGACTGACGTGAAGCCCCAGTGTCCTTTCTGGACAAGCACTGACAAGGGCTGCCGTACACATGAATGAGATGTGTGTGCTGTCTGAATAGGGAATGAATTCCCATGGTTTCATGTTTTGATAGCACTTCTTTCAGATGTACTTCATGTAGCCTTTGCATCATTTCCAACCTCTGCCCAAAAGGAAAACTTAACAAAAACTTTCATTTCACTTCTCATACTTAGGTTAATCAGAGATGCTCCAAGCAGGGGTTAAATCTGGCTCATGTTGTGGATATTGCAGTTCTACAATTCTAACAGTCTAAGGCTTTTATATATGTATGTGTATATTATATTTTGTCCATTAAGTGAGGTTGTGCCTGTGGCTATTTTGCTCCAGGGATCTTCTGTAAGATGTTTTATTGTTGTGGTTATGTGATCAAATACTGGAAGCATTTACAGCTATTCATTTGTTAGCAGAAGATGGACATGTTTATCCAATAATAATTAGCATTATGCAAAGAATAAGTATATTTATTGCAGCTGGATGACTCAAGCTGTGTAGCCAATATTCCTGGAAGAAGACTCTTGGTGGTTGGCAAGTATCTTTTGGTTAGTGTGAAAGATTACAGTGTCCTCATTTATATAGGGCTTAAACTCTGAGCTATTGTTCACAGATCCCTGATGGGATCACAGGGATTAGAAAACCCTCCACAATGTTTCCTTACACAGTAAAGTTTTGACCCAATGGGGTCAGCAGCCAGTTCCCACTGACCTTAGGAGATGCAGGATATCTCCCAGAAAGCCAGGAAAAAGTCAGAAACTAATTTATATAATATGTTTAAAAAACAAATGAATGAGGATAGAAGGAAAAAAAAAAAAAAAAAAGGCCAGAATAAGTATGTGATAATTCAGAATGAAGAAGATGAAGATATCTCACAGGTACAGTGAGAGTAAGAAAATTTGGTACAATCAGAAATTGTGAGGAAGAGAAGGAGGATCACACAGATTGTGAACTGTAGGCAAGCAGAGCCTGGAGAAGGAACGTAGACCAGCTCATAACCTGTGGTGGTGAGAAGGCAGCCCCAGTGGGGGTGATGGAGATGCAGCAGCAGAGCCAAAAAGCAAGCGGATCTACAGTTTGCTGCTTTCCTTCCAGTTTGCATTGCAGGTTTGCATGATATCTGATGTGTACTATTATCTTCTGAAAGGCTGCAATATCGAGTGGTACTTGGCTGTTACCTTGCTATATATTTTTATCAAGGACATATAATTTTTCCTAATGGGAACCATTTCTGTCTATTATTTATATTAAAAGGTATGGTAAAAATTCATTGGGAAAAGCTCCTAATATACATGCAAACCAGCCATAAGTCAAAGTAGCTGTAACTCAAAGATGGATATTTGAGATTTTTTTTTCACCTACCCTCAAAAGTATGAAAAGTGATTAGATGTTATTACGGACTTACCGCTTGCCAAATTTCATTTAAAAAATCCTCACTTTCAATGCCATGATCTACTACGTGACCCCGGGGGAAATTGCGTGTAATCTCATGACAGGTGTATTATTAACCTATGTCATTATTGCAAGTAACAATTTCTAGAGCTGCTAGATGTTATTTCTTTTTTCCCACTCCCCGCCCCCCCCCCCCCCCCTTTTCTAGTTTATCTAGACACCTAGCTCCTCTCTTCTGTATTGCACTGTTTAAGATCAGGGAGGATTATGGTTCTGAATAACTCTTTGCCATCTTAAACCTTCTGTATAACCATACATTCCTTTCATTTCGCTAGTAAGACCCAGGCCACCTTTAACTGTCAGGGAAAACAAAAAGTTTTGCTTTTTGTCTCTCGCCTGAATAAAATATTTTGAATAGATGTCAAAACATGGGATCTATTTTTCTTGATGTTATTTTTTATGTACACACATAGTACTGGCTCTGCAGACTTCTTTCCTGCATTCAAAATTGAGTTGAGTATTCTTCTGAGCCTTTAACCTTTGCTCCGACATATAAATCACTTCCTGGTAAATGACTTTAAAAGTTTTGAATTTATATTTTATTTTATTTTTCCTCACAGCAATGTATTTGTACAAGTGCTTTTGTTAAGTAAAGTAGGTTTTAGCAATTAAGAGATCTGTGATTCTTTAGCTATTCTCAAATGATTAGTCACCAATGTCATTTTCTTTTGCTTTTCATTTTTGTTGCACTTCAGATTTCTGTTGTTCTCTGAGTGCTTTAATAACAGATAGTGGCAGAGGATTATGTGACTTTGTCTTTCTGTGTCTGCATATTGAAACTGCTTTTGGAAGGAGAGGCAGTGTATATTTTCCATCTTATTTCATAAAGAAAACATATGGTTTCTTTAAATTTAGATGGTACTGTGTGCAATACTGGAAGGAATATAGGCTCCAGAAAGAAGTATTATGTGAGTTTAGTCCCTATTTTGTATGGCCAACTCCTTATGGACTTGTAAAACACTCAAGTTTTGGTTTTAAATGGAGAAATCCACTTTCTGGCATGTTGCAGCTGCTGTAGTAGGTTTCCTAAGATGTGTGAATATCAGTTGTACTTCTAAGGTGACAATTTGGAGCAATGTGTGAACTCTTACAAATAAACTTAAAATCTGTGCAAAAGTTTTGACTTTTGAACTTCTTCAAGGCAAATTTGGGAGTCATACAAGGTTTCTGTATGTGGAAATGGAAGTATTTATCCTACTATGTTGGGCTCAAATTGATCTATTTCTCTTTCCGGTTTTATTTAGCTCTTAGAACAGAAACAGATGACCTCAGTAAATCCTGAAGCTTTTATAGCTCTAGTTTTATCTCAGACAAATTATTGGAAAATGCCATTGATCTGACTAGAACTAACAGGAGTTTTAAATAGCAAAGAAAATAAGACCTTTAATGCTGAAAACCTCTGCCTGTTTTCTTCTTTCCCTTCCTTCCTTCTTTACTTCCTACCCTCCCCAAAACATCAGCAATAGGGGCTAATAAATGCTTCTGATTTATTTGAAGTGCTGTCTGTCTTTTTCACTTTTGTTCTGAGTATCTGAGAGTCTGTGGCAGCTCTGGCTCCAGATGTCTGAGAGACAGGCTATAATATGTTTCAGAAAGTCCCTTTTTGATTGCATGTCTGGGGGAAGAACGGAATAAGCTTTGTCTTTGCTACAATAATGCTTAGCTCCTGAGAGAAACCCCACAAGGAAGGAGGACATTTCTGAATTAGAATTAACAAATCTCTCTGTTTGCAGTAGTTTCAGCATATTTGTAGTAAGCACAAGCAGTGTTTTTTCTGCAGCACATGCTTGTTAACATCTCTTTAGTTTTTTTTTTTTTTTTTTTTTTTTTTTTTTTTTTTTTTTTTTTAACTGCAAATGCTGAGGCAGTATAGCAGAGAGCAAGAATCTGTTCTGAAGTCTGTGGCCTGAAGATCTATCTGTCCCAAACACATTTCTTAAGAGCTCTGTTGCTTTGCTGACACACAGTAAATATTTTCAGCATGAAATACTTATTTGGTGGGCTTGGCCATGTTTATGGGTACAGTTCTTGTGGACTTGGACAATTGCACTCAACCTTTCTTGGAGTTATCCTCAAATATTTAATTACAACAGGAAATACTCAAGGCGAAAAGATAAAGTGCTCCCATGTCATGTTTTCACTTGAGTTTGCACAATGTTTTGCTGGAAACACTAAAAAGTATTTCGGGATATATATTTATTTGTCAGCTACAATGGTGCTGTTCAAACTATGTATGCATACTTGAAACAGAATGTAGGAATGTAGTACCCACTGGTGGTGGCTCTTGGGTGGGCTACAAGAGATCAGTACTTGGGCTGGCCACAAGAGGTGGCTACAAGGGGAATGTTTTCTCCTTAGTGCATATTCCAGCTTGAACAACCAGTGATCTACAGACTTAATGAGTGTGTGAATAACTACATCATAGTTAGTAATCACAGATTACTTATTCTCCATGAATCTTGTTTAATTTCTCTTTCAATCCATTTAAGCACTTATCCTGTATGCTGTTCAGTAGAGGTGTATTCTACAACCTAATTACATGTTGTTTGAAAAATTTTCCACTTGACATAAAAGCTCTTTTTCTGTAATATTGTCACTTTCTGTGCATGTAAAGATCGTGAAAAGTGTTTGGACCACTGTTTCTACTTGTGTGCAGGTCTGGAGAAGAGAGGATTAACCTTTTCTTCTCTGTTTGTCAATGCTTGAGCTTTAGAATAAAACAATTGTGTTTTCATTAGGCTGCATTTCTATGCTTTACATGCATTAGGAGGCAGAATGAATGACTCAGAGGAATGATAAGGCGAACATAGTAGTTTCGAATAAATTGTTAAAAAATTACATTCAGGTGAATGGTAATGGAGGGACAGCTCCACATGAGCTAAAATATTGGTTTCAGGTTGAGAAGTGAACACTGCATGACTACTGTCTCACTGTTGATTACTGGGGAGGATATACCCTGTTGAGAAAATTCAAGACATACAATTTCCACATTGAGAAATTTGTACAGCATTACACAAGTGTGTGTGTTTTCCTTCCTGGCAACATCATTCAAAGCACTTGGTAGGAAAAAAAAACAAAACAAAACAAAAAAAAACTGCAAAGGATTCCACCTGTGATACATTTTTAAAGAAAGCACATTCACAGCAGAAATTGTCTAACCTTGCCAATCTTGATTATGCAAAGGAATGATTTCTTCTAAATGTTTTTAACGTTAAGTTTCTTAATGTCTGTCAAATATAATGATAATGTAACTAATTCTGTGTTCGTGGCTTATGTGCCACATTTAATTGTAGCAATTGGAATGGATTTCAGGAAACCCTATTCATACTGTCCAGTTGCTATATTTTCTTGTTTGTTTGAATAATGATAATCATCATCGTCATCCTGGGATTTGTATTTTGGCATTAAGAGGATCAGATACATTTTTCCATTACTGTGAGTTCCTCCCAAGGTGGCTCATTGTATTTGTCCTTTATTCAGTTTTCAGCAGAAATTCAGTCAAATGTAGGAAAAAAAATAGAAAATAAGTTTCTAATGAGATCTTATGGATATATGGTAAGACATTGCGAGGTATGTGTGGATTTGCTTTGAAGGAGAATACTAAGGTGAAGCTAAGTCTCTAAATATGTTAGAAAAAAAATAAGATTTGATAGACTTGCTTCACTGGAGGTAGTTATCTTGAAGAGTTTGCTTACTAGTTTATTGAGGCAAGTACGTTTTAGATTGAAATGAAAGGATGGAGGCAATCACTGCATTTCTCTGCTTAAGAAAAGCATTTATGACAATGTGATGTCCTTACCTTATTTCTAAATGTACATCGCTTTTTTTTCACAGGTGTTTTTTGTCTATGTACTAAGTGAAGAGATGATCTTTGATGCTGGAATGTTCTTCTATTAGGCAATGGAAGAAATGTAACTGTATTCTAATTCTGAGCTGTAGAATTTGAATAGTAGAAGAAAACTAAGTCTCGTACAGTTTTCCTAAATGTTTGTTCAAAGTCTTTTTTACTAATCAAAATAAAAGATCTTAGGAAATTGCCATTTTAATGGAGAAGACAATGTACTCTCAGAACAATGAAATGCTGGACAGTTCTCTTGGCTGATCTAGGATCAATTAATTTTACACCTGAAGGAATCGGTTCTCTCTCTTAAAACCTTTGTCTGACAAAAATCACAGACTACAGGCTGTCTAGTTGCTTCTTTTGTTTGATACATGGGTAGTCCATGAGCCTTGTTTGAGTAATTACTTCTAATTGTCAGCTTTTCCTCCTAATTACTTCTAATTGTCAGCTTTCTTGCTTTATTGGCACTGTATTCATAATGATTTCTTACCTCCCTTGTCATCTAGATATGAATATTGTTCGGATGCCACTTTGTTGACTTATCCAGTGATGTATAACTTGCGCCATTCTATACCTTGCTTCTGCCTCCTCTGCTTGGAGGCTTCCCAAAGGACTCATTAGAGTTTTTGAAATTGGTGTATGACTTGCAATCACCAGCATGTTCTTGGTCTCCTGAAGGAGGTTTGATGTCTACTGTTCTGGATCCTAGGGCCATTTTCTTGATGTTTTTTTCTTCTCTCTAAACAATGCCTCATATTAAATGTAGGTATAGAGGAGAAATAAAATTGTTGGAAGAGTAATCTGGCCCATTGGAGGGAAATTTGCTGGAAATGAAATAGTACAGAATAGACCAAAACAAAGTTTTGGGGGGTAAGATATGGAGGGAAGGACTTTCCTGGCTTAAAAAATATCTAAGGAAGTAAGCAAATGTGTTCTCTTTTCCTTGTTATTAATAGCCAGAATATCCTTTTTCCATTAAGAGTGTTTTGCTTTTCTTTCAGAAATCTCTTTTAATTAAGGCTGTATAATATGTTTCCAAGGATATGAAAGAAATAATTCACCATGGTTCCAGAAACTACTTTTGCTTTCTGATGAAGAAAAGCAAATATCACTTGGAGAGGCAGCAATAATTAGAAATAGGCTATAGCTAGGAATCAAGTATTCTTCCTCTGGGCAGCTTCAAAATATTAATGGCTATTTTTCTATTTATTCAGTAGTGTGCTGACATTTTACTAAGGCATCATGATCCTCCTTGTGCTGGGACATTTCTGGCAGTGGCTTTCATGTGTATCAACTAATAGAGGCTCGACTGAAACCCTTTTAAAGGGTACTGTGGTGCTACAGGCATGTTTGCAGCATCATCACAGCAGTCAGCATAGTATATTTGACACAGAGGAAGGGCATCCAAACAGGAGCAGAACTAGTATTAACTCCCCAGCTAATATAGCTGCCCACTAGCCAAGAAGTGGTATCAGTGTGCTTTTATCAAGAATGAATACTGTCCAGTTTCTATAGGGTCAGAAGGACAAAGAGGAATATTTTAAGAGCTTTCTGTACTCACACAGGACTTGCTCAGAGTCATTCTTGGCTAGTTCTTGTCCCACAAAGAGCAAAAGGTGAAGTGGGAGCCTTGACCAATGCCACAGCCTGCCCCAGTGACCCTGGAACTGAAGGAGAAGCTTGTACACTCCTCAGAAGTACAGCAGGGTTTCTGCTCCTGCCCCAGGACCTGTTACTGCTTGTGCAGGGCTCTGCTTGAATCACAGTCTTCTCCATACCTCTCCTTCACAGTCTGACCTGAATTCCTCTGTCTGCTTTTTGGTGGCTATCTTAGTCTCCTTCACAATGTAGGTTCATCAGAGGGAAAAATTGCCTGAGAAGAGAGAAGGCAAATGGCTAAATATGACAGTGCTAGAAAGTCAAACAAAAAGAACCTTTTTGAATTGCAAAAGGTGACATCCTTGTAAAAGGCTTCAGTCTGCTTTTTGTTAAACATTTCTTTGAAGAACTGCCCGTCTCATTCACTCTCTCGCAGCTTACAAAAAGGAGCAATGACAGCACTGGCTCCAGGTGTCTGTCAGGAGAGCAATAAAAGTTTCAGCTGCACCCAGTGTGATTGTGTTTGATAGGGAAAAACAGACGGATGCTAATTTCAAAACTTGGCTTTCAAGTAGACACTTCTCTATATGGCAGATTAAGGAAATGAATGCTGTATGTGGCTTACAGAAACAAGTCACTGAGTTTTTATGTGATTAAAAGGATTAAATTAATCTTTCACTTCATAGTGCTGGTCCGAGTTTCTACCTATAAAGTACATGCATTTATTTTTTGCAGGCATAGCAATTTTACTGTCTCCCTTCAGAACAGAAATACTGGAAATGAGTCAAATGTGATTCACTGTACACATGACTATCTTTGAAATACATGCTGCTCCCAGAGCCACTAGTGCTATCTGGTATCATCTTCTATGTGAAGACACTATACGCAGTGGAGTAAAAGTACACATCATCCAGGCTACTGTGTCTTTTTCCTGTTTCCCTTCTCCCCCTCCTGCTACTCCTCCTTCCACAGTTTGTTTTAACATGCATTTTACATATGTTCTGAAGCTGCTTTCTTGGGAATTATTTCTCTGTTTATACAAAGGCTTGAGGTCTGGCACAAGACTGAATACCAGTCCCCAGTTGCTGCTTGCCAGTTGCTTCAGGGCTCCAGAAAAGTATCTGTAAGGAATTGACTTTTGATGAAGAATGGTTGGACCAAGTAGATCCAACAAGCATTTGGTATGACTATGCTAGTGTAACATTTGAGACACCTCATTTGTAATACAAGTAGTAAACACTATAGAAGCATCCTCAAGTGGCAGAATGAACTGGCCTTCAGGTTCTCAGTAGATCAAAGCTGAAGGTGAAAACCAATAAAATTAAAATGTCTGAACATGTAAGTAAACTCTTTGCATCATAATTAGCTGAAGAAGTTATTTGTTTATATTATTTTTAAAGATATTAAGTATTAGATATGAAATAAAGGAAGGCAGTATTCTTTTTCTAGAATGTGTATTTATTTCCCTGCACCAGGTAAATTGAAATTATTTTCAATTTGATGTTCTGTATCATGTAATTGAGTGAAAATTTAAAGTTGATAACTTGCAATTATATTGATTTTCTTTTTGTTCCTTGAATATTCTTCAAAGTGACAGTGCTTGTGGCAAATGTCACTGTATCAACAACAGTCACACAGCACCATATTTCCAGTTAAAAAGCACTGTGAAAGTGTTCAGAGAAGGAGATAAAAAGCTCTGAAGACTTGTTAGGATGGACAACCATGACACCATCACCATCAAAATCACCCTGAATTCATTGTATGTTCTAGATATTTTAATTAATTTGCTGTTGAAATAAATGGGGACATATGTTGCCACAGGAAAGTAGCAGGAGATGACAATCCATTAAATCCTGACAGGTATTGTAGGCTTGAGAATGAATAATGAAAAAAGTGACAGTAATTAAAACATGTTTACTTAAGATGACAATTACATGAAATATGGTTGCATAGTAAAGACCTTATTACGATCCAGACTATGTACATAAAAATGATACTTATGCCAAGCGGTAATTAATTTGCTCTTGTAGGTGAGCTGATAGGTCACTTGTGGTTCTGGCTTACTTGTTTACTTTTGATGGTTCCAGTGGTTTGTACTCGGAACTCTTTTGTGCTTTTAGCATGATTGTTTTGTTTCTGTTTTTAAATACTATTCTAATTGAAGACATGGTTAAGTCATGAAAAATATATGGACTTTCAAACAACAAGTCCTTTTGCATAAATTAGATTTCCTATGGCCAAAGTAGTTATTGCAACCTATTTGCATCTTTGTCTTTCAGAGGCATCTTTTGTCAGAGGCATATACCATCTTTCTTTTCTTGTTTGTTTTATTCTTTTTTATATTATTTTATTTTCTGGAAAAAGTGTGGAAGTAAGAAATGTAGTTGGACTATTATAAACAGTCTCAAGAAAGCAAGGGTTTATGTGAAGCAACAAGTATCCATGAAAAGCAGTCAATATATTTTATCTTCCCTTGATAGACACTTCAGATTATCCTTGTACTCAGAGAGGACTTTCTATGAAATGTAAATACTTGGAGGCATGTCCAGGGCTCATGAAATCACTGGACATGTGACATTTCATAGTGTTCTAGGAGTCTCAGGTATGAAAATTAATATATATTTATATATATAAATAATTTAAACAAATTTTGCTTAGATGACTTCAGCACTTTAAGAGCCTTGTCTGTGGGAGGCAATAGACAGATTTATATTCATGAAGACCCTCGCAGGAAAAGCTGAAAAGTTTGAACTATTTTTATGTTCACTTTTTTGATGTAATTTTATTTTATTTTTCCATTACTAGTAGATGCGTGTAGGCATCTAAAAGTTAGATGGCCACTTCATTTTCCATTCTTTTCTCTTTCTCCCACCTGCCATCCAGAGTAATAATTTTCTGCTGGTGTTCAACTCATCTTTGCTGTAAAAAGTTGGCGATGTGTGAAGATTGAACTTTGTTAAGGATCCCTAAATGATTTTTAGGGTTTTTCATCATGCTTGAAATATGCTGTGTGTGATACAATACAGTACAATGTAATGACAACGTATGTCATAAAGTACAATGCAATGTGGTACAACACTTGCATGATGTGCATGTGTTTAAAGTTCTGGGAACTGCAAAGATTTAATGCACTTGATGCCATGTTGCAATATACTGACCTAGTGTGATGGATGTGCCAATGTGCCTGTCATCTCAGTGATAAATCCTGACAACAACATTAATTCCTACTGGGGAATACTCACAGTTAAACCTCTTCCTATGTAAATTAAATTACAGCATTTTAATTTCTTTTAAAGAGTTTCTGGTCCTAAAATAATTTCCGAATGATTATCATATTTCTCGCTACCTCTTAGAACCGGTATCAGAAACAGCTGTCCTGCGTGTAGTGTTGTCTCATTTCTCTTGTATGTGTTAATTGTTAATCGGAAACAGTAGTGTGAAGTCTGATAAACAAATTGCACTTTTATTGCTTCAGTGAAGATCTAACAGATCCTTTCAATATATCTTGGGGAGGTAAGAATTACTTTACAGTATCACGCTAGTGATCTATCTTGTCCATTATCATGTTTCTATACCAGTACTTAAAATCAAATGCTGAAAGGAAAATGAAACAATCTGCTTACTTTAGTATCACAGAAAAACATGCTCCTTGGTAGAGTTCAGCAATAAAAAATCTAACATTGTTGCTGGCTTATACCATTAAAATGTGTGTGCATACAGTTCACCTTCTTACTGTCTTTTCATGTGTGCTTTAGAAATGTCTTGTCCAGTTTTTATTCTATCAAGGTGCTGTGTTAACATTCTGCGACCTTGTTTTCTATGGGCTTCTGATGCCACGGGGATAGGGAGAGGGAGTCATTGTGTTGGGAAGTTATCTTCTAACAAATTTTAAATTATTTTTTAATAAGAAGAATACACTAACATTATCTGAGCTACATTTTATTACCTCTCACTTTCATCTTAATTAGTGTTATCTTAATTGATGTCTGTCCTATTTTAGACAATTTTGACCAAAGATCACACTTTACTTCTCATCTCTCAGTACTTATTGTCCTTAATTATCATTTATATGGCACTTTGAGGAACAAATATATTTTCTAAGTTATTTCAATCCATGTTGCTTCATGCTAGTAGTTGTCTTTTAAAGACAGCATGCTAGCAGTACGTTTCTTAGAAGCTTTTTTTTTTTTTTTTGTAACGTGGGACTAACTGTAAGTTGATAAATGGATGTGATTGCCTCCATAGTACAACTTTCATAAATATAAATTTTAAATTATGACTTGTTCCATTCAGGCTTTTGTTTGCCTGTTTTATGCAGTACTTCTTCAATTGTTGCAAGGAAGAACAGGCTTTTCTTTCAAATTCTCTGCCATCTGAAGCAGTCTCTAACTCCTAAATTGAAAGGCAAAAATTGATCCTGGGATAAAAGATAACACCCTAGGTTTTCAGGTCTCTGAAGTTAACTGTAGAAGTAGGGGTGGAAGAATGTTGTTACCTTTTTATCTCTTCAGTGAGGTGCACAAAATAAGGGGGTAAGAATAAGTCCAAACTGAAACTGCTGGAAACGGAACTTATTTTCAGGTTCAAAATATGGATTATAAATTTCCGTGTTTCATAAATCTATAATATGGGCCTAGCTTTCAATATAATCTTTTCCATCACTGTCAGAGTATTTGACATGACTGCTGGCTGACCAGATGTTTCTAACACTAGATCATTCTTTCTGTGTATGCATTTTAGATGTGAAGAAAAAAAAAAAAAAGCATATATATTTATATATATAAATATTCTGGAAATATTTTCAGCAGTTAATAAAATAAGTTGGGCTTTTGTATTTTTTGTGTGCTTTTGAAAAACATTTCTTACTAAAATATTATTTCTTTGATAGAATTATATCCTTCCTCCTCAAAGTGACAGATGTAGCATAGACAAAATCCACTACACTAATATAAACAAAGGAAAAATATTTTGAAGTTAATATAATGATGTGTTTTCATGAATAGCTTTTGCTATTATGGATCACATTGATCAGGCTCACAGCAAATTTCCTAATATCTTGTATAAATTAAAGCCAGAATTTAGTAGACCAAAGTCTTACTACTTACTGAGCATGCTGTGGTCAGTACTTAGCTTGTTTCTACATTCCCTCCTATTGACTCAAGTCATTTAGCTGAGAGAGATTTTGAATTCCCAGAATTAATCCTTGACCTGCTATTGAAGAATAGGGTGGATTTGTCTTGGCAACACAGAGTTGGAGTTTCTTAAATACCCATTAGCTTTAGGTTTATCCACATTTTACTTAGACACACATACACACACGGAGTAATTAGTTTGCTGTTGGCTTACATTTTCTGGATCACATCTACTTTTAAAGACTTCCTTACAGAAAGCAAATACTTATTACTATCTCAGTAATTCCCCACTAAGGTCTAATTGATTGGCTCATAGTCCTCAAGTCTACATTGTAGAAGGTTTTATCCTAGTAGAAATCGTTCACTTTTCTAGGTGGCAGTACTAGCTGGCAAATTGCTTAATTCCCGTTGCATGAAAGAGAAAACTGCCCTTTGATGAAAGTAAAATTCTTAACTGTGAGACATGTAAAACTGACTTTAACAGGGGATATATCTGCTGTAGTTTTTGGTACTTTTTGTTTTGATTTGATTTTTTTTTTCTTTTTCCTTTTTTTTTTCTTCCATTTTTTTTTTTCTTCCTGCACTGGGAGGTAAAACAATTCTTCCTGATGATACTAAGAATTGATAAAATTTATTGTGCTTGATCTGATTTAAAAAGTAGCCAAATCTGCCAATGAACATTATTCTTAGTGTTAAGTAAGAAGCAAAGTTCCACTGTAGGCAAAATCAGACCTGGCCCAAAGTAGAATTTTGCTGTTTTCAGGGAGACTCTTCATCACTTTCACAGCCAGAGCGTGGCTTCTGAGGGAGAGAAAGGGAAGCTGGAAACAGTTAGCCTGTGTTTTCATGAAATCAAAAAAGAAATATGAGGTAAAATTGGTACAAAATATGATTTTCATTCACCAGTTTTAAAGGCAGTAGGATCTGGTTTGGATTTTTTTTTCTTCCTCTAGCCCTACCAGTCATTTAGATTTCTTATTTGAATAAAGACACTTGGGGGCATATACAGATCTCAGTCTGCATTTGAGATTCCCACTGACAGCAGTGGGAGATCTGTGTGTGAGCCAACAGCGGTTTATGGCCCATAGTTATTTTGTGCCTTAAAGGCACAATATAATCTGCCACTTAACATTTAATTTACATATTCATAGTACATAGGTTATTCATTTCTTTCCCATAATAGTTCTTCAAAACATGCAGGAAAGCAGAATAGCTGCTGTTATAGTGCCCTGTTGACCAAATCTACAGAATGACCTGGACCGTGTGATGCTGAGTGGTCACAGTGCCTAATTGGCCTTTGTACTTGATCCTAACCTAATGTTTGGGCCTCTACAGTGTAATGTGTGAGAGAGTGGGATATAACAGCCACCGCCTTCATGACCAGAGCTTATTCATACTGAACACGGCAGAAAAGTGCTGTTTAAATCCTGCTCTGGGAGCTTATACATTTTCTCAGGCATGCAGTATTTCTGATAGAGAATCACAGACCAAACCTCTTGAAGTTAGGTTCCCATATCATCAAAAGCAGAAATGGAAATGTTCCTTTCTTAGAAGGTAACTTGAAGGAGGTGGTGATGGTGCCTCCTCCACACCATATATGATGAGGAAAGGGCTCTCTGGGGATGTCAGGTTCTGTCAAGCTGATCTGATCCCAGCTCTCAAGAAAGTTCTTTGTCTACTAGGACAGTGCCTGTTCTGCCTCGAAGGCATGCTTCACCCTTTCAGGTGAATGTGTCTCTTCTGCAAAGGAAAAAAAAAATAATTAAAAAAAGAAGCAAGGATGTGTTTATACATTTATGAATATCTGCAAGCTTAGGTAAACTAGAGAGAGAAAAGGGGAGCCTGACACTGTAGTCAGGAGATTTGGGTTATAGTTGTAGGCCCAGGATCCAGTCTCCTCTCCAAGGACTCTATGTGCATTTTCCATTAAATAGGCATTGCAGAAAATGAAACTTCAAGTGATATTGCCTGTAACAGTTAGCAGCATTTGATTTTGCTGATTCACAGGGATTTGATTGATGTATTTTAAAATTGCTTTGAGGTAGCAAAATCCACATGGAGTAGGAGCTCAATGTTTATTAAACAGATACTTGGGGGCAGCTCCCCATGCTGGGTTCTCAGCTCTGCAAATATCATTCAGAATTGTTCTAAATTTACAAAGTGCCATTTTTATACATGGCAGCAATGTTGAGATATCCGAAACATCCCATTCAGACATCTTGTTTTCTTTTGCTTGTAGATTGTCAGGATAGCATCTTCAGAGCTAGATTCTTTCAGGTACGATTGAAGACACGTACGATGAAGGCTGAATGGTTTCATTGTATTTTTGGCCTTTTGGTTGATTAGATTGCAAAATTTAGTGTTTTTTTTTTTTTTCTTTTGAAAATGTTCAAGTGACCTTTCCTTTGAAAAATTTTTCTAGGCTTGATGTAATTCTGTTACTGAGCCATATCAACATCTCCTAAAGGACCAGTGTTTCAGACCAGTCTTAACTTCAAGCATTTGCACCCCTCATTCTGTTTGAAATTAAAGATACAAAAAGAGGGAGAAAAAGACAGAGCACTGAAACCATGAGGTGCAAGAGGAATTGAAAACAGTCTGTGCTTGACTCCATGCCTTTGCTCTTGTAGGCCAAATGAGCTTTTTTCGCTGATGTAAGTGCTAGAGTAGCAAAATGCACATCAGAAAGATGTTTGAGTTTTCAGGCTGTCCTAGGTTTCTGGTTTTGTTTCTTCTCTTTTGTATTTATCTGTACTTTGTTTTTAACATCTCCTTATGAACTGAATTTCAGAACCAAAGTGATGCTTCTATGTACAGTCATTAAAGAGAGAGAGGTTAAAAAAAAAAAAAAAAAAGAAAAAAAGAAAAAAAGGCAAGCTGGTTAATGGATTTGGCTGTGAAAGTCACAGAATTATGGAAAACAGGAATATTTATAGACAGACCTGCCAGAGAATTTGTTAAATAATAATGGAAAATTGCAGACAGCAAGGCAGTCTCATTATCTTTGGTACAGAATTAAATCAAGCATCCGGCAGAATTTGTTTAACCTTTCCATGAAATCATACTGAATTGCTTCAGACAGCAGCAACAGCTCTTCAGACCCTGTTTTTTATTACCTAGTTCACCAAGTTATTGGTGAAGTTTCAGGCAGGCTGGAAATACCATTATTTAAATGGACAACCAACATGTATAAAAATCTGAATTAAACTTTCTCTTTCGATTTTGATTACATGAGACCTCCTGATACAGAAAGTATCTCCTGAGTACTGCAACTGAGCAAGCATTCTTTTTGCAGAGGAACAGAGAAAAGAAGGCTGTTAGTTAGTGGCTGGTTCCTTTTTGGTGCAGCAAAACTTTTGTAAGTCAGTTCCCAGTTCATGGGAGAATCATTATCCATGACTAGCTTCATCATGCTGAGGAGCCTGGTCAGAGTCAATCTGTATCATCTCCCTGGAAGGAGAAGAGGAGATGCAGACCTTGGAATTAGGAGCAGCCCTGAGCAGAGAGCCATTCTGCCTGTTTTTAGGGAGAAATAGGTAGGTGCCATTTTTTCTGGACTTCAGTTGTTTTTAAGCTGAAGCCAGGAAACCTGCAGGCTCTCTGGGAAGACCTGGCAAGCTCCTGGGTCTGTGTCATTTTTCTTTTATTTTTTTATTTTTGACTAAATGCAGAGCACAAGATTTAGAAGGCCCACCTTGCAACAGCTATTTGCAAGCATCTCTGCCTGGGATCTGTTTCTGCATGTGTTGGCATCACTTCTGCTCTTCCTGGTAATGTTTGCTTGCCTAATGATCTAATGATCATCTTCAGGGGTTTAGGAACAGTTGGTCCTGAGACTCCAGGTTGGTGGAGAAGGCCAGACTCAGAGCCTCAGGGAGAACTCCAATTCTAGTGAAATGCACAGCGTAAAGCTGAAAACCTAAGCTAAAAAGCAGAATCAGACAGGGAATGTGACTACTTTTATGGTTAAGGCATTTCTCAAGCCTCTGGGGAACTGAGACTTGTGAAAAAGTAATGGGTTTTTAGTACACAGTAAGCCTTTGCTTCTCATAAGCATCTAGTCTAATGCTGGGGATGTGATTTTTGACTGCTGCTTGGCTAGTTTTCAAGAGATAACTATTGCATGTGGCAGCCTAAAGATGTGTCTATTCTGATAAACAGCATTTGTATTTCTTTGACTGTGACATATTCAGCCTCTGCCAGCCTGTAGATGACGGAATATAAGTCTTGTTCTAGCCTCCCACTATGGCTCAAAGTACAGTGCACTGTACCATACCACTCATTGCAGCCCAGATAAAATACACCCAGATAAAATACAGGAACAGTGAGTGCGTTTTAAAACAAATATGTTTACAGCCAGTATTATTTGAGGTGAAACTTGTCATTGACATGAGATAAAGCTTGCCTCAGAGATATCTTTTATCCAGCCCTTTCATCCCTTATCCAGCCTTTGTTAAATATAGTTTTTTTTTTTTTTTTCTTTTTTTTTTTCCCAGTGAACAGATGATTGCCTTAATTTAAAGAACAGCAGTTGGCACACCAGAGATGGAAATGGAGCAAAACTTTGGAGATGAAAAAGGGAGTAGCCCATCAGTTAAAAGAAATCGATTTTGTCCATTTAAGAAACTACATTCTATTCCCTAAACACAAGGCTGTAGCCACAGGCACTGTGTCTTCCATTCATTTCTATACGAGTGTGCTTGCAGATATCTTGGAGCTGTGATTCTGTAATGACTGAGGTTGTCTTCACTGCTTTAAAAATACACATTCAATGAAGGTGGAAGTCTTTCAAATTATTTTTGTTCACTGCAATCACTGACTTGAATGAATTTAGTTTAATGAGAAACTGCTATTTTGCTGTTCCTTTTGTTGTTGTTGTTTATTTTTAATTTTTATATATATATATATATTTCTGAAACCACCCTGAGTTCAAGTCAGCTTTAATTTCTCCCTGTAGAAGACTGATGAAAGGCAAGTATATTGGCCTTGCTAACATCTCTTTATGCTGGAATTTCAGTGACTTATATAGAGCCATACCAGATAAATTCTGCCCAGTTTAAATATAAGGAATACAGACACTGACACCCACGTCATGTCCATTGAGCCGCTGCCTGCACTAACAGATGCTGCTTATTCTTGTTAGAGCAATGGGATTTTTGTAGCTTTGTTCTTTTTCTCTTAGAAACAATTGGACAAATTGTCAAGTTTTACTAATTTCCCTGGAAAAAAAGTAGTACATCAAGAACATGCCTCTTTTACCTCCTTTTAAGTGTTTTGCTTATACCAGGAGAAATCTGCATTTTGCAGGAACCATCACCATGCTAAGTGTATGTTGTAGAAAGAACGTCCTGCTGGGGACACATCTGTTGAGTAAATACGAAAGCAGATATACAGTGCTAGCTATTCTACTGCAGTGTACTGTAAACAGGTAACAACTAACAAAAGCTAATAAGTTGCATCTAACTCATGATATGTTATCACAAAGCATAAAAAAATAAAAGTATCAAGAACTCATTAACAAGCTTCTTAAGAGAGAATACTTAGAACAAATAATATCTTTAAAAAAAAAAAAATCTCTTCCTCCATTTCCTGCTCTGTGAAAAAGGAAGAAAATATTTCCTTGGCCATCTAGAAGCAAGGTAAGACTCACCAGCTGGAACTGCCTGTTGTGGTATTACTGCTCTAGCTCCATCAAATAATTATTGTCACCTGAAGATGATTGATCCCTGGTGGGGAAGAGGGGGACTGAATACACTTATTAGATATCTGATACATCACTGTCTGATCTCTTTAGAAATAATATATTGAATGAAGGAGAGATGGAGATGGGCTTTGTTCAGCCTGCAGGAGTGAAGCAGTTTAGGATGGGTACCCAGTTGCTCTCCTCCCCTATCTGTATGGGGCTCAAGAGAAGGTGGAGTCACATTCTTCTCAGAGGAGCAGAGTGAAAGGACACAAGGGGCAAAAGGCACAATTTGAAGTAAACTCAATTTTGATTTGAAGGGGGGGAAAACATCCTTCTTGGTAGCAGTGGTTAAGAACTGGAATTGGAGCTTAGAGATAGTCCTTAGAGATCTCCATCCTTGCAGATATTTAATACTTGGGAAATCTCTGAGCCTTGATCTAGTATTTATGTTTCCCTTTTAGCCACTGTAATACTTGCTAGAAACAGATTAATCAGTTGAACTCCATGAACGGTTTTTAGCTAATGCATGAAAATAGGAGGAATGTAAGTATTCTTTGTGTGGGGAAGGTAATCCCATAATTTAAGCCTGTTTTACAATGTATGTATGGAAGATGTGCAGCAAAGAGATCTGGAACTCTGTTATCTCCTCATCTAAGAGTGTTTCATTTTGTCTTCCTCATGCTTTGAGGTACTTTTCTGTATATTCTTAGAAGTTATGGTGGGAAAGTTCAATCTTATTTTTTACCAGCATAAGCTGAAAAACATGTAATTGTTCTGATGTAGAATGTTATTTACAGTTTTTCAATTCTCTAATTCATTTATGTGTGAGTAATTTTGTTTATTGTAAAGCTTGTCTCTCCAAGTCTTTGTGCCTATTTGACGATAGTGCAATGATTAAACAAAAGAATAATAAAGATTACAAAGATGAGGCAAAATTTTCAGTAAATTGAGGTGCACAAATAATTACCACAACTCACAAGCAGATTTCAAGCAACAGACATGAGTCACACCTATGTATTAAATAATTATCTACATCACTTAGCAATTACTGCAACTATTTGCTGGTAGTGCTTTGTACAAAGAAAAGGAATGATGAGAACTACAGCAAATAGGTTCCTAATGTATCTTAATTGACAAACATTCCTGAAGTTCAATAACCTCCTTTCAGAAACGCGGTGATTTCATACTCTGCTTCGTAAGCTCTTCGAGTCTATAACTTAGGAATAATTTTGTTTTGGATGCATTTTTTTTTAAAACAAATTATATAGTTTTCATATTTGACAAAATGTGTAGCTGTTGGAGTATTTTTGAGAACTAAATGTCATTATTATTCTTTCCCTTTTTTCTTATATAACACCATCTGTTTAGTAAACATCAGAAATTGATTGATATGAAACTTAGAAAGTTCATAACGACAACAAAATAACGCATGACAGATTAGATAAGAACAAGTCATTAAAATGGCCTATAAAAGGACAACCATCTGCAGCACTAAAATAATTTTCTATTGATGACAGTAATAAATTTATGTCAGTGACAATTCTGGATTTACAGCATAAATAGTAATCATATGAGCCAAATAATAATATTTTTTTTTTTTTTTTTTTTTTTTTGTAATTAGTGAGTACTCTTTTTTCCTCTAATACCTTTCTGAAGAAACAGAATTCACAGAAATATATATGTGTGGGTATTTAAAATTCACTTACATATTATATCTCAAGCCCACAAGAAGTTCATTAAAAAATTATATGTAACTCTAAGTCTGGGGAAAATAATTTAATGTTTATAGAGAATGTGCTTAATACTCCTTGTTACTCTGAAAATCTTAACAGTAGGCAAGCAGACTCCAAAATGCTGCGGGCACAATTTCAGGTAGAGATTCAGATGCACAAAGATGCCTTTTCAGAGAGGCCAGTGGGTATTTTCTAAACAGAGAATGGTCAGCAGACAACCCAAGAGACAAATATCTGTGTGCTACTTTAATTAAAAGGGTATCATACATAATGGCTTGATTATTTGATCTCTTCAAGGGCATAGCGAACATCTACTTTCAGTTGCACAGAACCTTTGCCTAGGGGCCCACACCAGCCTCTCTTGCACTAGGATGGGGAGGTCACTGCGGTTGATTTGCATTTCACTGGGGCTTGATTGATCCTATTGGGAGTTGATTTCATTCCTTGTAGATGAAAATTTATGTTCTTAGACTTAAAGCACCCCTTACAATTCCTCTTTCAATTAAAAAAGAAAAAAAAAAAAAAAAAGAATTCACTGAATGGAAACTATTACCTTTACTTCTTTTATTAGGCATGTAGTTAAGCTTTTCATCTCCAAAGTACTTTAAAAATGCTAATTAACCTTCACAAAACTTCCCTCCCCTTAATGGTAGGTGGCACATGAATGACTCTCTGCGACATTATAATCCAGCCATTTTAGTAATTAGTTTTGAAGTATAGCACATGAACTAATTAGAAAATTGTGCAACTACTAGGCACCTGTTGGCTACAAATGCCTGGGAACTATCCAAAAATGTCACATAGTTTCAAGTGATGTTGTAGTTGTGTACCTCATGGAGTAATTAATTCTTTGTATGCCCTGAGACAGGTCTTTGAGAGTCAGCAATGCTAAAAGAGCTCCTTGAAAGTTTTTGTTTGTTTGTTTGTTTTTGTTTTTGTTTTTTTTTTGTTGTTGTTTTTTTCCCTCTCACTCTTTTTAAAAATTATTATTATTTTTTCCTCCTGGGCTTTTTCTCCTTGTTGAAGAGCTTTGAGGCTATGGAACTGGAGGGCTGTGCCAAGGAGCAGTGGATTTTATTAATCACACGTAGTGTGCAAAAGGAAGGCTGTAGCCAAAACTTTTGCCTGACTTCTGAAAGAATGAGTTACCATCACAACTAAGTGGTACAGCTAATCAGATCCTACTTGCTTGTCCTGGTCTGTAGCACACCGCTATTTTTCAAACAAAAAAGTCTAAACATGCCAAAGTGTGTAGAAAGGTAAGGATGCATAGAGCCTTTGAAGGCTATCTTTCTATTGTGAAAGAGGCTTACTGATTATATTAAAGAACAAGCAGAGTGTGTTCGTGTTTAATAATTCTTGCCTAAAAAGATACTTTCCTACTTCATTCTCAACTGTAAAGCAGAGGTGAATCTTGGATGAAATAGTGAATATCTAAAGCACATGTATGCCCATGTATGTGCATGTACGTTGGTATGTGAAAAAGTACTTCACCCTGTCCATTCCTGCTACTGAGAGTACTCTTTACTTCTGAAATAAAGTTCCTTGATATTTCTCAAAGTCTGCAATTCTACCAAACCACAAAGCTCTAATTTATGCAGGACAGAAGTCAATTTGAATTGAGTAAGCAACACCCCTCTTTATGGAACGTAAGCTTAGTAAAAGAAAAATACCTCAGATCAAATAGTTCTAGCCCTACAATATGAAGAAAGAAAACCTTGATTCATTTGGTGGGGCAGAGGGCAGAGTCTTCAAGGAGAATAGACTTTTTCTTTGTGCTTTTTATGTTTTCTGTTCCATGCACAACCAAGTAAAACCCCTTAAACTGGAAATCGAATGTTTCACTTCTTCAAATTGGTTTTCTTCAGTGTCACAGTCCTCTTGTCTTATTGACACTTTTAGAGTCAGTGATGCTGTGATTTTTAGTAGTTTCACTTTTATATATCAGACTTTTAATAGTTTATAAGACACACTCTGTTGTACAGATAAGCACAGCTGAATTCCAGTTACTTCCCATGGTAGGGGTGATGAAATTGGTTGCCCTTACCTATGTTATGGTATTGTGTACAGTCTCTGCCTAGGGTAAGACCATTTATAGCACTTACAAATATGTGGCTTGAGATATATGAGAATGTCATATCACTTTCTTTTTTTTTCATCTGAGTTGAAGAAGTTTCTCAAGTTCCTGTGATATTCTGTCCTTTGAAGAAATACCTAATTTCCTCAACCTTAAATTTAAACAGTTTTGAATAATCATGTTTGTAATTTTATGCCACTTAGATAAGTCAATATAAATCTTTCTATAACTTCCACCATATTGGTATTTTCCTTTTCTCTGTTGTGCAAACATCTCTCCAAAACTCCAATGATAAAAACAAACTGATAAACAATGTTATTTTATGCTAAAAACAAAATAACTGCCACTGTATTGAAGACAGAAGTCTAAACTGTTTAGGAATTGTTTCCAGGAATTTCTATCAACTTTCAACAAATTTGTTCAGCAGTTTTCCAAGATAAAATTAATTGACTAATTTTGTGTAGTGATGAAAAACTTTGGACTTTGCATTATTTGATATATACTTTTAAAAGAATTACAGAATTATAAATTTAATCATATACATGTCTTCAATTTGGGTACCCAGTAAAAGTGTGTGTCTGCTTTTTCTTTCCATTCATGCCTAAACTTTAGCAATGGCTGTGAGAGAAATGACTTTTATATTTCTTTTATGATGTTTTGTAAGCTAGATTCACCTATTACCTAAAGTATATTTGAGTGTATAATGAATTTTGCAAGATGACAACTGCGTTTTAAAACAAAAACCAAAAGCCATGCATTTTATTTCTTGAGAAATCTGCATCCTACCAGTGATAGAATTAATAAGCTTGATTGATTGACCTGATTTGGTAATCTGGTCTGAATTCAAAATCTGTATGACCCATAAATTAATTTGTATAATACTGGTGGGTTACAATACTTTTTTTTTTTTTTTTTTTTTTTTTTTTTAGTGTTGCTTAGTTATATCCAGCCATATTTATGGTACTAAAAATGGAGGTAATACTGGCACCAGCAGACAGTATGTGCTGCATCCTGCCCTGGATCTCTAGTAGGTGACATTTGTGCACGTATGCAGGTGCTGACACTCCACACATCCTTGAGAACTTTTTCTTTAATTATGTTATTCAGAGGACAAGATTAATCTGAGTTGGCCTGAGGGCAAGCTCACTGAAAATGGTGTGGTCAAAATGGGTCGCTTGCTTGCTTCTTTGATACTTTCCTAGTTTATTCTAGGGTCCAAAGACCCTTGGGAGTTCTTGCACAGACTGAGGACCCAGCTGTACCTATGAGTTGTCCTAAGACAAAGAACATCAGGACCAAAACCTGTCAGGGATTGCCTCAGGCAGCTGCACACAAACCTGGATGTTCTGAGTGCAGCTCGCCCTGCCCTCACCTAGCCAAGTAGTTGCATCATGAGGTAGCATTTTATTTCTTTTTCCTGGGTATTAGTGTTTTCTGACGATGGAGTATTCATGGCTGGATTTATTTCTTATACCTTAATACTAAACAAACAAACAAAAATAAAAACCCACTTCATACTCCCTGGGTTTATGGCAGGATGGAGGGTGAAGAGAATAGGGTTGCATAATCCATAGCAGAGTGGGTCATATACATGACACCTCCAGACAATCCTGCAAAACTTGCAATAGTCATATTTTGTACCCTTCATAATCCTTCATATTTATCATCAAGAAAAAATAATGGTATAAACAAATCTCTCTAAAGTGATAGCTCATTTTTTTTTCTCTAAGAGTTTGGAAAGTGCACATACATATAGAATACATACTTAAGTATATGGCAGTATATTAAAAAAATCAGGATTGCTTTTCTTTAGTCTACATTTAAATTGCCCTGCATAAATGTTGTTAAGTCACTTAAACTCACTTGAATTCTAAACTTTAATGCTGTAACATGTTCCCTCACTGCTTTCAAAAAACATTGCTTAGTTCATTAAGCAGATGTTTTGGTATGCAGTAAAATGGAAACATGAGCTTCCAAGTTGTGGAATTTTTGGGGTAAGGTTCTACATTAGTTTAGAAGCTGGTGATAGAAGGGAACTTAGGGTCAGCCTGCTTTTTTTTTTTTTTTTTTCCTTGTTGAGTTCTTAGAATTCTTTTGTTTCTTAGAAGAAAATTAATTTCTTAGAAGAAAGAGAATTCATTAAGAATATTCCTTTCTTAGAAGAAAGACTTTTCAGGGTTACTGAGCACTGGAGCAGGCTGCCCAGATTGGCTGTGGAATCTCCATCCATGGAGATATTCAAAAACTGCCTGAACATGATCCTGGGTTACCTGCTGTATGTGAACTTGGCTTGAACTGAGAAGGGATGGACCTCCAGAGATCCTTTCCAACCTCAACCATTCTGCGATTCACTGGGTGGAGAATAAGATCTGGCTTTTTTGTATGTGCATCAGCATTGTCCACTGCAGGGCTTGTCATACAATTTGATGGTGTGCTTGCATCTGCCCTGAAGATGTGACTTGATTTGAAATCAAGGCAATACGTTGCATCTGGCCACAAAAAAACTGCCTGTTCCGTGACTGGTGTTGAAATCAGTGTTTGATTTACTGGGCTTATGTAGCTTCATAAGGAACTTTTATACATGTCATGAAAATTTCAGAAAGTGGTGAATTTTCTTCAATTCAAGCTTCATCTTTCCATACACTGCTTGGAAAGCATTCTAGTTGCTCGAACTTAGCTACAAGACTTTTCCACTCTGGAAATTTCTTGTTTAAACTTGAAAACATCAATTCTGTGAACTCATATTTATTATTATTATTATTACTTTTACTTGAATCCAGATTGTTCTGCTTCTTGCAGAAAAACCTGTCACTTAATCCCCTACAACAGTACACAGCTATGTCTCGGGAACACTCATTCTTCCTCTCCAAATGGATTTCTAGGCTTACTCTGCAAGAAGTTGCCTGTCACTTGTTGAGGTGTTTTTCTGGTTTGGGTGTTTTGTTTCTTGGTTTGTTTTCATTTCTCTTTCTCTCCCTTTTTTTCTCCCTCTTTCTTTTTAACTAGTTGGTGTACACTCAGGCATGCAGAAAATGTTACCAACATAAATGGCAAGACTCCCAGGTGTATCAGATTTGACCAGAACTATCCACAGCAATAATATATAGACTTCCAATCAATTGTTGTTGCTTTAATTGGACATTGTACACTCATTACACTATATAATGAGTACTCATCTGCTCAAGGAATGCTAGGTACCGTGCAAAGTTGTGAAGGTGTAGGAGAAAGGTCAGATATTTTAAAAGAGAGAATGGGACTAAGAAATGTGACGAGCATTTTTGAGTCATGGCAATATTTTAACAGATGGAACTGAAAGCTATTTGAAATTTCCCTTTTCCTTTCAGAGTAAACCTGACAACTTTGGAGCTGAACACCTTTTCCACTCTAGCTCTGATTATACGACTGCTAAAAGAGAACTTTGTAATAGGAATTGATTATGGCTTTAACTCCAGAGCTGGTACTTCCTCTCCCTAATGTTCTTTGCTCCTTCCTTCAGTATACTCTTTATTAGATCATTCTATCATGCTCTTTGTTTGATGCAGGCACAGTTGAACAACTGCTAGCCCGTAACAAAACAGTTGTGGCACAGGTGGTTTGGGGAGCACAAGAGTTCCTCTCAGACAGTCAGCTGCTCTATGTTTTGATGTCTGGAAGGCAGCTTTCCTAATTTCGTTAGATAGGAGGTGGTCTAGAAAATCAAAGGTGCTGACAGTTCCAAGCAGCTGATTATTGGCTAGAGTTATTAGTTCTTGTAGTTTCATGACAGCAACAATTGTTTACATTTTTTAAAGATTAAAGATTCAGAAAAAACAATGAAAACCCAGGTAGAGCATTTATAGATAATGAAATGAGGACAGATTTTATGCTAATAGCATTCTTTATTCCTTTCTCTCTAGTTAGACTAAATTATGTCTAAAAATCATCACCCAAAGCAATATTCACAGTCCCTTCTTAGAGAGAGAAGGAATATGTCAAGATGGAGCAGGACTATTAGCAGTATGTTTTGCACATCTGATTCTGCTTCTTTGAAGACAAGCAAATACAAGAGAGCAGAAAGGACCAGCAGACACCAGAAGGACAGGCTCATGTGCTGATTATTTCTTGTTGTCTCACTGATGGAGAGGCACTGTCTGATCAGCCACTCTGAGACCTGATGAATGTGTATAGAAGTTGGACTAATTAAGGCATTGCTTTTAGCTGCCTTTCTCTCTCTCTCTTTTTTTTTTTTTTTTTTTTTTTTTTAATAGAGCTTGCAAAAGGTGTTCTCTTGGCTGCTTAAACATGGAACAAGAAAACATGTTGGAACAGGAAGGTAGCAAGAGATGTAACAGGAAAGGGAAGTCACAACAGATACCGATTTGTGCTTTGCCCATCTCTAAACTTTCTCCAGTTTATCTTGGTTGCCTTGTCCAACATAATTTCAGTACCATCCTTTCACCTTTATGCTTGGATAAATCAATTTTTCCTTTATTCCTGTTCTCCACTTTTCTGTTAATAACCATTGCAGAAAGTAAGTATAAAGCTCAAGAAACTTCAACCAAGTTTTTGATTTTACCATAAAGGGAGACTTACCACTCTACACGTGTCACAGCAACATGTTCCTGAAGTCTCTGTCTGGCCTATTGGAAACACTTCTATTCCACCATGAAAGTCTGTGAGCAGAAGGATGCTGTTTGCTCCTGCAATGGTTTGTTGGTTTTTGTTTGTTTTCTTCTTTTTCTCTCTTCTTCTTTTTCTCTTTTCTTCTTTTCTTTTCACAATAGGGGATGGAAATGTCCATAGGATTCTACCCTTAATCTAAGGCAGTCTTAAGCATAATGTTATCTTTACTCTGTTACAAAGTTCTGTATGCCATGTGCTCAGGCACACGTCCTTTAGAACAGCATACTGACCACAAGTCTGAGGACCCTTGAATCAAAGCTAGTTACAGCTGCCTTTTTTTTTTTTTTTTTTTTTTTTTTGGATAAGTTGCATGAGTGGCATTCTCTAAGCTTCATGTCCTGCTTTTGTTATGGGTGTAATATATTTGTAAACATGTTTCTTAACTTACTTCAAAACATGTTTGTTCTGCCTCATTTATTTGCAGATAACTTACTGTCTCTTGGATCTTTAGCTTCTTGTTCTAATGATTGCTTTGAAATATTATTTTAATGAACCTATGAAACACATCATTGTATTCTTTTTTTTTTTTTTTTTGTGGTTGGACTGCTAATGATACTCATCCATTAAGTAAATGGTTTTGTAAGCAATACAAATGTAATAAATAAAGTTAGTCAGTTCTTTTTTTACCACTTTTCTGCTGATAGGCATACCACATGCTGGGAAGGTAATGTTTCATGACCAAAATAGTTCACTTTGTAGGCAGACTGGGAATCATTTAGATTTAGATTCAGTCAAAGAGCTTCAAAGAACATCATGATCTATAAATTATATACACTAGAATTTAAATTTTTTAATCTGGTTGCAGTGTAATATATTTAACTTCAGTAGTATATTCTGAAGCATCATGGTTGGTTTAGGCCTCACTTTGCCTGGTCTTTGATGGAAATAGTGGAATTAAATTATATATATATTATATATATAAAACCTTGTGGTGTTTGAAGTCATCTCT
Organism: Oxyura jamaicensis; assembly: GCF_011077185.1. Lineage (NCBI taxonomy): Eukaryota > Metazoa > Chordata > Aves > Anseriformes > Anatidae > Oxyura > Oxyura jamaicensis. The sequence goes on along the minus strand of NC_048904.1, from coordinate 13,532,038 downwards.
GAAAGAGGTATTCCAGCTGCTGAATCTGAGGGCTCTGAAATGTGGGAAATACTTCCCTGAGAGAATAAGAAGGATCTTGTGAGAGGGAGCTGCAATGTGTGCAATGAGAAACTATTTGCCACAGGCCGCAGCTGGGCAAGTCTCCACCCATGTTTTCCAACTGAAAATAGTGGTGGTGCTTTTTTTGTCTCACAAGTGTTTGGAGATTATTTCATTCATTCTGTCATGTGGTGAATATGGACTTTACATAAAATGTTAAAGCAAATTACTTAGGAAGACTGTATATTTAAAAGAATAACAAGTGTAGTCAGAGTTATTTATAACTCAAGGAGGAGACTGCAAGGGAGAAAAAGGCTCTCATTTCAGTGCTTTAACTCCATCTCGAACTGCTGAGAATGTCTGATGTCTTTACTGGAGGATGTCAGGTCTCTTATTTCAGCAGGTGGCACTAGTTCTTACTCTTCCCCGTGAAACGTCTGGTGGGGGTCATCAATACAAATTACATCCTGGACAGATAGATGGTGGAACAGAGCCAACCTGGCAAATTTTCATTCTACACCTTATAAATGGGTATAAATAATGCTATTTCTGTTGACCCACAAGAGTTAGCATTACAACTTTAGGTACCTCTATTTAAAACAACCAAAAAATAATAGCATGCTGGCTGCAATATCATTCAAATGATTCTCACTTTCCTTTGCTTTATTTTAGTATTTCTAAGATGAGAGCTTATAGGAATAAATCAAGATGGAAGGTAGAGATGGATAATTAGAACAGAGCCATAGCCTCTGCCATCCTAAATGGGGATTTTTTTTTAATGAAGAGAGAAGCTTTTTTCTAAATTCACAAGAGATCAATAGGAAATGTCACTGTGCAAAACTTCTAGGGTTGTGCCAATGGCATAAAAAATCAAGCTGGTTATAACTTATAAATGAGACATTTGCTTGAACTATTACAGATGATTCCCTAATTTGATTCACGTCTTGATTTATTTTTTAATATATTTTAATTCTCCAAGGAGATCAGAAATATGTAACTTACAGTTCTGGAATATAATCAAACTTAGTCATGAGAAGGCCAGGTTTAGCCACACATATGGAAATGCCATAATATTTTACCAGGTAATTATAAGTAGATAATTTAGGTTGAAGGGATAGGTCAGAAGTCTTCTCTGAAATGTTATTAATTCACTGAAGAAATGAGAGTTACTATAAAAATTATTTTATCTCTCTCAGAGAACGTAAGTGCCTTTGCACTGCTCTAAGTTGTTCATTAAGACATATGCTAGATAGCACAAGCGAGAGTTCACTTCCACCAAGAATTTGAAGAAACCTGCCACTAAGGAGCAAAAATGAATTTACCAGTGTTTTATAAGGTCTTCCACAGTCACTACTAATTTTAAAGCAGACAAAGGCAACCATTGCCAGCAAACAGGCTTCTACTGCTCCAGCTTTTCTTTTGTCTCTTTTTTTTTTTTTTTTTTTTTTTTTTTTTCCCTAGCATTTTAAAATGATTGCCTCAGACATTTATTCAGGGAAGGAAATACAGAGGTGATGGAAAATGGAGATTTTCATATGGCTTCCACACATTAAGATGATTTGGGAAAATTATCCCATTTTCTAAATGTCCCACCGTCATGAAATGCACAAAAGATTAGGATTTGCTTTGATTGAATGGCATTTTTCTTAGGCTTTGACTGTGTTCTGAACTCTAATGTCTGCTTGACTGGGGATTGAAGTACAGTGCTGGCTGCAGTTGCAGGGTTGAAGTTTTTGGTTTACAGAGTTTTTTATTTTATTTTTAAATCTTAACTTCTACAGTGCAAGGGCTTGTATATTGGCTTAATAAAGCTAAATAGAGGTTTGAGGTGTTGTTTTCATTTATTTTCTATGAGTTGATCCAAATTGGATGGATAAATTATTCCAAAGTGTGAATATTTCAGTAGAGAAAGAAATTAAATTGAATTTAACAAGTTAAAGCAGATTTGATAATTTCCTTGTACACAGCAAGGAGATGTTGGGTCCTAGGCATATCCTGGTAGGAAGGAGAAATCACTCAGTATCTTGCTTGTGGTACACAGCTACAGATTATGCTCATACTGCAGAAGATTTTGACTGGTTAGTGTGTGTGTGTATAATATATGTTTACCCTTAATGTATTATTCTGAAGTTCTGAATCAGTAAGCTGTTTTCTTGCAATCCATTAAGATCAGATTTTTTATTTATGTCTAAATACAGTATATCAGTTCAATACAATACAATAATACAGCACATACAGTTTCAGAGACTTTAATGTTCACTTTGAAAGCAATACTATCCCAGGTGCTGCACTGATAGTGGAATCACTAGACACTGGAATTGTTCTAGATTCAAACATCTCTGTAACAAAGTATGAGTTGGAGAATAAGATACCACTAAGCACACTTTGCTTTGTTTTTTATAATGAGAATATTCTTCTGAATTGACATAAATACAGGTAAATGAATGCAGAAATTCAGTGTGTGCTAATAAAGTGGTACGCATGAACGGAAGACAATAAATGCTTCACTGAAGACCTTTCCTAAATGATGATTAATTACTCTTTTAAGGGATTTTTTCTAGAGATATGCTGAACGACTCAGCAGTGATTAGAAATTGGCAGACCATGGACACTTTGCCGTCTGCCCTTCTTCTGCTGGCCAGCTTTTGTTGCAACATTGCAGTTATCCCATTTGGAAGCGAAGTGGGAAATGTTGTCCTTTAAATTTTAGCTGTCGTGTCAAATTAGGTCAGACTTTACGGCACGTCATAACACAAAGTGATGCAGCATGTTATAAACGGAGCCTGCTAAAAGTGCATGCATTATATTGCCAGTTGTACATTATTTGAGAATGAAAGTGACTTTCTGCTTATAAATCTTCATTGGATTCATAGCTCTTCTGAAAAGATGAATAGTGGGAATTACTGGGTTCTGCAATGTTGCAAATCACTTGTGTTGTTTGACTGTTCTGTTGAAAAATCTATTGCAGTCAAAAGCACAAGTTTTCTAAAGAGGGCTGAGGTCTGCACAGAGCACTGAATCACTTAATAAAATATTATTTTTTTGTGCAGCAAAGTTAAGCATTATACTGTTTGAAAACACAGACATTGCAGGTGGTTTTACTCGTTTACTGACTTGCAAAAATGATTTAATTTATTTCAAAAAGGTAAAGTAAAGTTAGGGTTTTGTCTTGCTTGTAGACAGAAGACGGTAAAAGAGAATTCCACCCATTACGAAAATGAGGTATTGTATTAACAGTTTGTTAGGCCAATCTGCCAGGCATGCTGGCAGGAGAAACATGTAATATTGTACTTCTGAGACTGCCAGTTCTGTTACAGGAAAAAGTCATTCAGTGTGTCGAACCCAGGCAAAGAAATTTATGGGAAAATATGTTAATATATATATTTATGAATGTAAAAGTGTATCCTGTTCCATTCTCCTTAAAACATCAATCAGAAAAAATCGACTGATGTTCAATATCTAGAACTGTTTTGGATGTTGTACACAGAAGACTCATAGAGTTGATTGTGAAAAAATATTGTTGCTTCTCAGCTAACCTGGATGTGAATTGAAGTGGGAAATCCATACCCAAAAGAGGACCACGTAACATGCAGTATTTGATACACAATATCCTGATGTTGATTTACTGCTAGATATGGAAAATTAGTCAGATATAATTATGGTTCTTGCTATACTAGGTGGGATTGCATGTTACAGACCATAACATTGTGCTATGTGCTGCAAAATCACAGGTATTTCCTACCACCACCAAATGCTCAGGAATACACAACGCAAGAAGGAACTGCTAAATAGAAATTTAGAAAGTTCCAAGACCAATGGGAGAGTATCAGTCAGCATGTTTGCTGTTCTCGAAGTGTACTTAAAATCTGGGGTGTTTTTACATGGCATGTCATTAAAAAATTGAGTGAAAGATTGTGCTTTGCTGCTCCTAACCTGCCTTGTGTGCTTGCAGATGACCCAGCCACGTGTACCCTTCGTCTTGTGTCTGGCAACGAACAGTGCAATGCTCTGGATTAAGCTGCTTGAAGTGCAGCTGAAAACTGAGAGCCTGTCTGCTTGTTTGTCATGGTAGTTTAGATAAATTTGAAAGATAACGTGACAGGGTTCAGAACAAGAGCAGATAAAGAAGTTCTGGCTAACAGCCTCTCTATCACTTAATACTCTGATAAACCAGCAATGCTGACTTTCACAGTTATAGGTCAGGTTGCTGAGTACGTAATGGCTCCTGTGTTTGCTTGGCAAGAACAGACGCTGCTCTACTTCAGCGTGCCACTTGCTGCTAAAAGCTGTAGCTATATCTGTGTCTGTAATAGGTCTACAGCTAATGTTACTGTTAAAGGGGAATACAAATGCATGAAACCAGAAAACCCCACGTGTGCAAACTCATGTTCCAGGCATTGTGGATGCTTGTCATTCCAAACTACGGACTAAAAAACTGTGTAACATTCTGCATTTATGTTTTCAATTTTGCATTATACTAGCCGGGAATATTTTCTCTGCCTCCCTCTTTAGCCCAGTTGCAAAATGAAGAAGCCACCCACAGAAATGCCTATTATTATTTGTATCAATGGCAAAGTGTAATGGTCCAAAGCAGATGTTTGAATTTCATCACATTTAAGCACCTGAAAGGAGATTAGCTCCTGCTCTGAAAATCTTACCATCTAGAAAGGCAAAATCCACAGAGACTGTCAGAGGAAACGGGAGATCTGAAGGGTGAACAGACTTGGTCAAGGTTAAAGAGCAGATTCATGACCTTCATGACTTAATTTATATCAAAGTTCTTCTTGAAAGGCTTGAATATAGTGAATCTGTTTTCCTTGCAAATCAAAGGCATTAGAAGCAACATTTGCTTGAACTTGACTCATTTGGCTCAGGATATGCTTGGTTCCTGATGGTTGTATCCACTATTTCAGTTTCTTACACAGTGAGCAGCCTCCATGGGCAGTCCTGAGAGCCTCACTCTGTCAGAAAACTTCAGATTATGATGACTTGGAAACCTCCTGTAAGAGACTGGAAATTGTTTTGAGCTCTCACCTACTGAGGAGGGAATTGAACCTGGATGACCTTGTCCAAGCTGAATATCCAGACTACTGGGCTGTTCAGTGAAAGAAATCACAAGTTGGTCCTTTAGCAGTTTTGTGATTTTTTAGCTTTGAGAATTCTTTCTGCAGGTGATATTGTTAGAGATGCTTTATCTGTATGTGCAAAAGGTGTGGCAGTGATTCAAACTACATCGTTTAGTGAACTCACCAAAACTAATTCACTGTCTCTAGTTTTGACAAGACCTGACTGGTAGGTAGGATAGACAGATCGGAAAGATAACCGTTAACAAGTCAACTTAGTCTACAAGGTACTTCTCTGTATTTATTTTCTTGGCTAAACAGAAATGAATGAGAATTGCCAGTATTTCTGCTGAGATTTTCAAGTGTATTCACTCCCTTTTATAGCCTTACATACCAATAAGCTCCTTAACAGATTCAGTGACAAACAATAAAGACCCATGTTGTGTCTGTGGATCCGTAATTGTTTAAGATAAATATACCTAAGTCCAGTAAGTCAAAGCTAAAAAGATTTTGAAACAAGTTAAATCATGTTTCAAATGGGATTGAAATATATGTTTGAAAAATCACCCCAAGAAGCATAACCCATCTGGTTGGACTGTACTTGCTGATTGGCAGTGAACTGCTCTGCCTTTTCTTAATGAGAAAAATATATGTTAATCATAGTGAAATCACTGTTCTTAGGCATCCCAAATGGAAGAACAATTCACTAAAGTTATGAGCAATTATGAGTAATAAAAAGATGAGAAGATGAGACATCCTGATCTTCTTGGGGAAGATCAGTGTTATCAGTGGATGGTAGTAAAGATCCAGGAGCCTTTCTGGGCGCATCTGTTCAGCAGTGCAGTTAGTTTCACTTATTCATGTTTTGATTTACAGATGTTAAGAAACTGAATCATCTTTTGCTGTGTCGTTTACAGATAGTGTTTTTTGATGGCTTGTTTTTTTTGTTTGTTTTCCCATGCTGATAGGATTTTTCTTACTGTGAGACCTAAAGATGGAAAAGAACATTTTAAGGAACTATGGAGATGTGATGTGGGCTAATAAGAGAGTTTGTTGTGCTGTGGCGCCTGAGTAGAGTTGAATGTTGAAGGAGCCACAGAGCTGTTAGAGATCAAATGCTTGCAAGACAAGCTGCACTTGGAGAGGAGGTACATAACTGTAATGCATGTGCTAAAGGCGTTTGGAAGTTACAGAATACAGGTGGAGCAACAGACCTATCGGGGCTTGTAATTTAGTGAATTGAATGCCTGATAGGCAGGTCAGGAGAATTATTTTCTGTTACTAAAGGGCAGTGGCATTGAAAATATGCAGTAAGCTTAAACACACCTACATTTTCTGTCCAAATATAATGACCCAGTAGAACATTTGCTTTAGTATTTTTTTAGTATTTCCCAAATTTTATACAGACTTAATTCTCTGATTTTCCAGTGAGGTGTCATACCTATATGTGGACTATTTACTCTTCTGGGACATAGTTTCCCTGCAGCTGCCTGAGTTGTTAGTTGGGAAGTAAGGATTTAAGAGAACTGTGTTTTTTTCCTGTATTGTTTCCTCTTTTCTCTTTCATTCTAACACAATATTTATGTGAATTACCGGAAGGAAGCAATATGTGGCTTGCTGCCAGCTCCACCCAGCTAAGTTTAAAAACTTTTGTAAAAGATCTTACATTTTTCTCTTCTGTAGTCACAAAGGAGAGAAATGTGACAGAATCTGGCAGGTCTGGGAGACAGCCAGCAGAAGCTCCAGGGAAGGGTTTTGCTCATCTTTCATTGCACTGTACAAGGTTGCTCTTGCTTTCCCTTGACATAAGTTTCCTTTTTTTGGTTAATTCATGCTGGCCCTAAGCAACTGTTTATCACTCAATGCGATCAGACCTTTTATGAGCAGTATTATTCACAAACCAGAGTTATATACCCTACATGCATGTGCAGTACCAAGCTAAACCTGATAGATGCTATTTTCTTCAATAAGTAGAAAACATTTTAAGCATGTTTTGAGCCCAGAACTGTCATAGTCTGAAGCAGATATTTTAGCATTATTACTACATTTTTAATCTGTTCCACTTATCATATTATGAAGTCACAGACCAGTTCAAAACTTCATCATTTCAAAAGTATGTTGCCCTGTAGAATTCATAGATCACCACATATGCAGTGATTCCAGAAAAATGCACATTACTTTTCATTACTTCTGGATCTGAGATATAGTGATGGTGTGCAATTCTGATCCTGAAATGAACATAAAAGAGAACTACATGTGTTTAATAAGCATATCTGAACTCTACTGAGTAGGAAGGAAAAAAGCCAGAAGATTGTTTTTGCCTTGCAACATCTGGTGTTAGGGATTTATAGGATGGCATTATCCAATTAGATATCTGTCAGGAAAGGATATTCTTGAACATGCAGCTTGTAGACAGAATTCTGTAATACCCAAAAATTACTAAAACCCCCTTTTAAAAGCTCTGAGTTTCATAAGGAGAATGACACCTTTTGTTGTACATTCAGTTTGAACAATTTTAACACAGAGTTGAGGAGAAATCCAAGCCTCCTAGAATAAAAATAAATAAATAAAAAATGGGAATGGTGATATGAAAGATTTAATAATTCCTGGAGTTGCTCATGTCATTTAGTTACCAGTGAAATCTTTGTGTGTGTGTGTGATATTTAACCTGGATTAAAACCGAACTACATCCCTATATACATCACGCTACATACCCTATTCAGATTCTCTATCAGTAAAGATGCCAAAGAGCTTCCAGCTGGAAGATATTCCCAGGTTTTACCATGTTTTTAGTGCAGATACAAATGGACAGATTGCTGCTGATTTAAAGCATGTGGAAAAAGCCCTTGGAGATTTATATTTCTTTCATGATTGAATGCTGGTACTTGGTGTTATGTGGAAAAGCAGTCACTTGGTTTAATAGTTGCACAGCTGGTGTTATCTGAAAAATAATCATTATGATAGAAAGCACACATTTTTCATGTTTTCTGTCAGGTCTGTCAGAATATGTTCTGTGCAAAGTCTACACACTTCATCTGACATTCCTTAAATTAATATATTAACATATAATACTTTTAAGATTGTCAAAGTTATAAAATGTGACTTTAATTTAAAATATAACGGAGTATGGCTGTGTAAAACAAAGCAATTTGCAGGATGCGTAACATGAGAAAGTCACTATGATGCGTGTTTGGAAACAACATGACACTATTCTCTGGAAAGCAAGTAAGCAAGTGACAAATTGCAAGAATTAAAATTATGCATAACCAAGTCAGCTTGGTAATATGTGCTGATTTGAACATCTTTAAATTACAGTGAATATGAAAATATTGAAGTGCAAAACAGCTTGATTACAAAAGGTGGATTTCTCTTTGTTCCTCTGTACCTCTTCAGACCTCTTAAGAAAGTGAGGAGAGAGATCAATTAAGTCTTTAAATGAACATGTAATCGTACTTTTTGAGGATCTGGATACTTGTTGGATGTCCATTACTTCTGTCTGCAGTAAAAGGCCAGTTGGATCTCCTCAGTGCTAGTGGCAGAGGTCTGAAAGGGGAAAAGTATTTTATTTTCTGTCTTCTTTCTTTATGATATGTTAGTGGACAACCCACCAAAAGACAATTCTGTCCCCTGTAGAATTCCAGTAACCGGAGGATGGGTGAGGAGAGGATAGAGTGTGAATGCAAAATGATCAGAGCAGTGACCGATAATGACATAGTTAGTTCCTACTCATGTTGTTTTGTCAAATGGCAGAGGTTTAATATTCCAAATAAAGAGATTTTGTTGTACCCAGAAGGATTTTTATTTGTTTGTTTCTGAATTTGAGCTCTCTTAATCTCATGAACTGGAATTTGAGCAGCTCCATGATGACTTGAAACTTCCCACTGTTATAGGCAACTCTGTGTCATGAAAGGAAGCAGGCAAATAAAGTTCCATTTACTAGGTCTGATGCCTTCTCCTTGGACATTTTCCACATCCTGTTCCTACTGGAAACTTCTGAAAATTTTGTGAGAAGAGAGGCCTAATGAGTAGTACACTAATTCTGAACTCAGAAAGACCTATAGAATTTACCTGAAGGAAAAACCTTAATGTGTAAATGATATCGAATGTAATCTGTTACTACCAGAAAATCCAAAGATTTGACTTATGAAAACTCATAATATTTATATAGCTTGCTTTTGCATTGCCATGACATTTTTAAAGCTCTTCTTCCCAGTATTTAAAAGCTTAACCCCATACTAAAGAGGTTGCGTTTTTGTCATGAATATTTCATATCAAAGAAGAGCACAGTAAGCTCAATTCAAATAGAAAAATTCAGGATTTACATGGACGTGCTCCAGCATATGTTATTGTTCTAGTTTAGTTAGCTGCTTTAGTAAAAATCCTATAGAAAAATCACCTTTCCAGACACTAGTAAAAATTTCCATGCACACGTAGTTTGGGTTTGTTCAATAAAGTAGCAGTAGCTACCCAGTGGTAGTTTTCATACAGGAAGCAAAAAAAATAAGGACAACGGCAGAAAATTGAAGAACTGGCATGTCACAAGACTGTCAACTATCCTTAATTTCCCAGTGCAGCCAGGAAAGGATTTTGTATCATTTTTATGATACAAAATGGAAGAACTCTTGAATATGTCCTTAATATTGAAGACAGATGCACCCATTCAAGAAGTGCAGTTCACAAAGATTTTTCTTTTATTTTAGTAAGTGTTCCTTTGTAAAGATGAATAGCTTTCTGCCCTACTAAAAATGGTTGGCATTCTGTTGCTATGATGGCTTTAATTTTGAAGGAGGATAGTTTGCAAATATAACTCTCGCCTCTCTCCTTGCCCTAGCTGGAAATTTTTGAAGTGAAACTGAATATTGAGCTAATTGCTAATTTTGCATTAGGTATTTTTCACCATGTATAATTTATCCTCAGAGACACTATGGATCTGCTTGGAAATGGTTTGAAAGAGGAGGAAATATTATCAGTATGAATTCTGATCCATTTAAGTAGTACTTTCAGGAGTACTCACTTCTATTGTTCTGGTTTTATTCATTGATGTGCCTGTTCATGACACTTTTCAGTGTCCTTTGTACCCATTTTTATAGGAGCATAATCTTAATTGCTAGACATCAAGTCAGGGTGAACCTATACAACCCCTCTGACAAAAAGAGCTGCTCTAGTCCAACAAGATTGGTCCAAGATATTGCTGCAGTTGTGCTTGTCACCAGTTCTGATCTCCACTCATTGGAAAAGGGGCTGAATTGACAACAGCACTTACACGATCTATACTGTGCTAAACCCTCCTATAGTTATGGGATTATTTCTGTGAACTCCAAAAAGAAGCCTGCAGGAGTAGATACCAAGCAAAAAGCAAGTGTCTTAAAAAAAAAAAAATTAAAAAAAATATCATTGCACCAGAAACACAAAAGCTAACAGACTTAACGTTTAAATAAATGGATGGTTTGGAACAGCTACTTTGATCCTGTATTTATTTTAGGGTTAATGTTTTTAAATCTTTTTGTGTGCGTGTTTTTGCAACACAGCAACATCCTGCTATACATAGGTCAGTCTAAAATATTTTTGTTGGCCAAAAGAAATGTAATATTTTTATGAAAAGGAACTTGTAAACTTAATCTGATATTTTTCTATTCAATTGTAAGTTTACTTAAATATTCCCTGGTGACACAATGAAGTGCATGTTCATTCTTAGTGTTTCAGTAAAATGTCAAGCCAGATTTTTTTTTTTTTTCCCACAACCCTAAAGACACTGGGAATTCAAATACATAGAAAATAAAGACCCACTAGCATGGTTTCATATCATAAATAGTTGGTGTCAGCAAAAAAATGCCTGGGTGGAAAAAATATTTCCTCATTTTAAAATGACCGTAATAGTCAACCCTGTATGTTTTATCTTGGTTACACATGCAAAACTCTTCTAGCATTTTGCTAGAGTTTTATGAGCCTATGTTTTGCACCTTCCCAGTTGTTCACAGATGGCATAGATCTGGGTAGAAAGTTACTTTTGCTTGTTATGTGCAAGAATTCAAGAGAATATACTTCCTGTGAACTGATACCAAGTTACACTGCAAGTATTGTCCCCTCATCTCTCCTTGGTTTTGCTTTGCAGCAGCAGTGGTAGGCTCCCTTCTCACTCACCTGATCCAAGACCTCAGGCCTCCTTTTGATCATAGCAGTGGGCTTTGCACTAAAGCTTTTGCTGCCTTTGAAGTGAAAGCTTGTTTTTCCAACTATGTTTGGGGCCTTGCACACACTAGAGAAAGAGCAGAATTTTGCCCTTTAATGTTTATATGATGGATTTTGTCTTTATAGAACCCAAATCACTTCACAAAATTAATAGGCTGGGAGAGACCTTGAGAATTTATCCAGTTTATCCCTTTGCCAAAGGGATGCTCAGCTGAGCCTAAGTTATAGATAGATGCTTGTCCAGCTTAAACTTCTGCAGCGTTTCTAGGTTTCTTATCAAAGGACAATTATAAGTCTTTACAAATCTGAGGGTATTTTTTAATTTTTTATTTCTTCTGCATTTTGGTGGGGACTTTTATTATAAGGATAATCTTTCTCCTGCTACATGTACTGGTTTGGGAAATGAAGTTCCATTTTAAACTGAAAGGGAACTGCATGCTCCGATTTATTCTTAGTAGTTCTTTTTCAGTAAATCAGGTTACACAAATACTTGAACAGTTAAGTAAACCCCAAACTTGTATGATTGCTGGACGGGGCTTTAATAACCAATACTGCAAGTCTTTCCAATTTTAAAATTTTTAGTTATATATGATTAGCTGTATGTTATTTTCAGAGCTTTCTGGCATGCTCACTGTGTATATAACACCTTATTATCTATTAAACAAGGTCACAGAATCTGTTCACAGTAATCTGTCCTGAGTATTGTAAAAAGGTTTCAGATTGCTTTGTTTCACATACAGTTGTTTTTTCTTTCTTTTTTTTTTTTTTTTTTCATAAAATATGTGGGATTAGAAACAAATACATTGATTTTCAGTCCTGCTATTTATGGGTATTGATCAAATTCAAGGTCTTCAAAGAAAGTTGTCAAGAATTTTAGGAACAGAGGGCTTTTGTAATAACAGCAATGGCCATCTGAGCCTCATTTCTCTTTATTGTACTGCTGATATTAGTGATGAAAACTGAGCTCAAGTAGCTTATAAAACCCCGTTATTGAAATACAGCTACTGATGTGGTTTATCCTGCTAAATGCTACTTTGATTTATGCTTTAATGTTATGGAATATAGTCATAAGATTTTCAACTTAAAAGTTTTACATTAATAAAATATATTTTTATCCACCTACTATGTATAAATAAATAAATGTATTTTATGTATTCCTGAATTTTCTGATAAATGTGCAATGTGAGGGAAGTTTGGTTTAGAATTGAAGCGATAAGAATAACTTGCCTTTGCCCAGACAGAGAAGATTGAGGCCTCTAAAATGCATGTGTGTGACTGTCAGTGTGTGAAAGGAACTGATGGGTGCTAAACACAGCTCTCTGATGTGTAAGCAGTTTTAAGCTCATGGGAGTGCCAGCTGTCCCTGAGGGAGGCCAGCCAGAAATGATGCTTAAGCATTTCTGTGGGGAACATACCTGTAGACAACAGATGGATCAATCGAGCCACTAGACCCCTGGTAATTGCAGAAGGTTTGGGGCTGTGTAGATTAACTGAGCTTCACAGAGACTGGCTGCAGAGGCAGAGCCTGGCTTATTCGTTGGTTTGCACCACTGGGTCTCTGGATATGTTGGCACTGAAATCTGCCAGGAAGCCAAGAGAAAACTAGCAGATAGCTCATGGTCCTAAGCAAGAGCGGGGAAATGGGAAAAATGGATCCTGGGACTCAACAGGTGTGGAACTGTGTGGTTGTAGGATGGTGTAGGGAAAGGGAGCACTCCCTTTCTTTGCCTCCACTAATCTTTGGGTGGAAAGTTTTATAAAGCCAGTCAAGCCTAACATTAGATTATCAAGATCCTTTTCTAATGCACAATGTTTTTTTTTTATGTTTTTTTTTTTTTTTCTCTCTCTCTTTTTTTTTTTTTTTCCTTTGCATAAGAGCATAATTAGATATGAAAACAGTACAATAAAAACATTGTGTCCCAAGCTGCCAGGATGGTATTAGGTTTTTATTTCAAGCTTGTAGTGTATTATAGCTGCTTTGGTTATATGCCAGGTTATCTGAACAGTTGCAAAAGCAAATGTTTTGAGTTATTCTGAACATTTCTCGATGTTTGAAGACCAGTTTCCTTTTTGTGTGCTTAAAATGAGGCCTCTGAATCCTGACCTGGGTTTTTAATGAAAGATGTCCAATGTTCAGGAGTCCTCTGTTACCCTCTCAGTTCCTATGCTCAGCAACTGGTTACTCTGGCATCCCTTTCTTCTCACTAGTCTTCAAGTTCACTTGTCTTGAGGAGCTTAGAGCCCGGTGGTGACCAGCACCCAGGTTTAAAAGTCACTGCAAAGCAATCACAGTATAAGGACCACCTGCAGAGTTTTGAGAAAGTCTTAAATTACCATCGCAGCAGTTATGATTAATATATTTGTCTCTTTAGGGTTTTTGTGGCACTGATAATATTTGCTGTTCTCACTAAGACTCGATTAAATGAGTGCCTAAGACTGACGGGGAGTTTGTCTGTAATGACAAGTGCTTGACTGTAGCAGAAAATGATGAGCTGCCCCAGGGAGACATCACCACCCACTTGAGCGAGATCCATGAAGGGTTTATGACCCGTTTGAATCCTGATTGAGCATCACTGTCTTGACCCTCGGGGAGCCAATTGTCTGGAATACTTGCTCTGTCAGTCTAAGCGATGTGCTCAGAATCCCTCTGAAACCTGTACAGCTTGATTGCATGTAATACAGTGAATTATCAAAATGGTATAAAGATTGGGAAATATTTTATCACTGGGTGTCGGTATGTCATGTTTAGAGAACATGCTGTTTTACTTGTCAAATAAAACGTACAGTGAGTTTAACCCTTTCAGGAATAAGTTAATTCAGATCTGGCATTCAATGTATGAAAAGTTCCTTTTGAAGCAAACTCATCTGATAGGTGATCACTGAATGCAATTAATTTCTGTGTGAGCAGACAACCTGTTCCCAGAGCACTTGGGAAATCTCAAGCCAAATTTACTTCTGGGAGTTGTCAGCATCCCTCTGTGGCAACCCACAGCAAGATATGGGCCCAAGCTGCTTGCAAGGTGCTGGCTCCCGTTGAGCAGCTATAAGCTAAAGCCGGGCCAACGGGGATGGCAGCAGCCATGGCCTGTACTGCCATGGTCTTTGTAATTTTTCTAATCATATGGTTTTGTAACTCCACTGCAAGAACAGAGCTGGAATCCTGGCTCTGTAGTGAGAGATATTAGAAGAGCCAATTCAGAAGACTGTTGTAGGCTGAGATAGCTGTTGTAGTCTTCTTTTGAGTCACTAATAAAACCAGAATGGCATATACTAGCTCTGCAGTGACCTCACTGCAGGTGCTATACCCCTTAAGTATTTATGCTGGGAACTCCTGTGTTGTTACTAACCAGCAAAGGCAAATGACAAGTGAAAATGATTCTTGCATTAACAGCATTAAGAATTAGCATTTAGCTAACCACTAGCAGCTGGACAGGAACTAGACCACCAGGCTGGAGGGTTGTTGCAAGTCTCTCTGACTTTTCCAGGTAATGTTTTAAACTTTTAAACTTCTTTTTATTTATTTATTTATTTATTTATTAAAATAATCTGAATTACTTTCTTCGTCGTCTGTCTCTAATCTGCCTCCCTGCTGTGCCCATGTAGGACAAGCCTGGCAGCATAAATTTTTTGTGACTTGTCTTTTAAAAGCAGGGAAAACTTTTTCAGTTATCTTCTGTCTCTTCTTTGTTATTGGCCACTTACATCTAATGTATTTTTGTCATACTAAACTCAGGGTGGTTATGTCTTAATGTCTTGAGCAACAGAGTTGAGATACTCAGTTGTTTGTAGAGATACAGTAACCCAAAATCCCTCTGATAAAGGGGGCAGTAACCCAAAATCCCTCTGATAAAGGGGGCAAAAGAGGTGGATATTGGTGGCTGGTTGGGTGGGAGATTCAGCTTTCTTGCTTTCACAACCAAACACGTCTGCTATACTAAGTGGCTGGTGAGACATGAGGCCGCTTGATGATCATCTTAATAAAGTATCCCTCGTCTGCTAGGCAGTCTTTAGGTTACTTATATATGTTTCCGGAAAGAAGTAGTAAAACACTTGTAAACCAAATAAAAGTAAAGTAAAACCAAATAAAAGAGCTAAAAACCCTTCCCTCCCTTTCCAACCCAATTCCCCCAAAGCAGAAAACAACATCTCAGGACCAGAAATGGGAAGGAGAAAAAAAAAAAAAAAAGGAAAGAAAAGAAAATCCAACCCCATAATGCAGAGATATTCTCCTTTGTTTTATAGTTAGTATTTCACAGCTAGCTAATCTTTGTTATTATGGTATTGAAGCAATTAAACAGCTTAAACAGGATTAACTTGTTTTTCTACTAACATAAAGATGGCCTCTTAATTTCAAATGCTCATTCTCCTATGTAAATTGTCCTTTCGTACCCAATTACAAGAAAATTGGGGTGGGGTATAAGTTTATGTCTATGCAGGTATTAGCAATGTTTTTTTTTGTTGTTGTTTTTTTTTTTTAAAAAAAAAAATGAACAACTATCATGTGCAACTAAACCATGTTAAAAAACTCATTAAATGTTAAAGAAGGTTAGATAAATTAAAGGAAGTAGTAGCAGAACTCTTGTATAACTCAGTACAAGAGAACATCAATATTGCTCATTGAACAGTCTATTCTTCTAATTTGAAAAGAACAACTATTTGTCATGGTTCCTGTCCTTGGGCTGGCAGTTATCTAATTAAATGCATATGAAATTCAAAAGCCTTTACTGAGGGACAGTAATTTTCTTTGGTTGTTTTTAAAGTCACCAAGATGAAAGAAGAATTACATTGAACAGATAATAGATGAATTCTTCTATTGTGCATTAAGGTCTTGAATTGACTAATCATCCCATGGTTATTAATCAATGTGTTATCTTATAGTTTGAAATTAAAGGTTCTGTTCTCATTATTGCTGACTCTAGGTAATAATACTTCCAGTCCTTGATTACCATGACACTGCAATGTACTGCCTTGCAAAATACCAGAAAAGTAATCAAAAATAGATCAGATCTATAAAGAGCATTGCCAGTGCATTATATTTACATGACTCTTCAGCAAAGTATTTTTTAATCTAGTCTTCTCAGAATGTGCTATGTAATGTTTTTCACATTTAGGTGCATGCAGTCCTTCTTCCATACCATCCAAACATAACATCCTGATTTGCATTTGGTGATACTGAAAGATAGAGACACTGTCCAAGGCTTTTGCTTAAAGGAGATGATTTCCTTGGTCATGCCAGAATAATCTCTAGTGGTGAATTGTTCCAAGTACCCAATAAACACACATGCAATGTAGACAGTAAATAACATTTCAGAGTTATGATTTCTGTACTAAATATAATGTGGTGGTCAAAGTGTGAACCTGTAGACACTGACTGTACTTTGTGGAGGTCATCTGGCAAGACTGAAAAGACATCATGTGAATGTATGTATCAGTACTATTAGGCATTTATTCTGATGTTTCTGAAGAACTGTTTCTAGCTGCTGACTATATGTAAACAGGGAAAAAAAACAACAACGTTTCAACAGCAAGATGTGAGGATGGATTCATGGGAAAATTTTGTTACTTCTACCCCCTTGGCTGGATTCTTCTTGCTTTATTGTCTCTTGTCCTTTCTTTTGACATAAAAGTCCTGTGAATCTCTAGTCTTAGTGTACTTGATGATATTATCTTCTTTGGCTCTAAGTGAAGCTATTTTATTTAGAGAGCAAAATAGTCCCTGGTTCTGTAATTGAAGATTATAGGGGCATCATACAGATGTAAAAATTCTACTATTCATATGCAGCTGTGGAACTGGAATCTTAGAAAGTGGGATATTATGGTTAATTGCATCTGGAAATAGTATCTGCAAAAGGGCAATGGCAACAATAATAAAAACTGTATTGAATCCTTATTTCTGACCTAAAACAATCAAGTTAAACAAGTCTTGATCTTTTGCATAATTACAGTGCACAATTCAGAGGGTGGCGTTGGATTGTTAGCATATCTTTGAGTTTCCCTAGTTTGACTACAGCATGAAAAATACAGTATAAAATATTCTGCATCAAATTCTTAAAAGTTAGTGTTCTGTTTTAAGGATCAGAACACCGCTTCTAACCCAGATTATCATTTAACCATCTGCTGAGGAATGTTCTCATATTGAACCCTTTTGATGGCAGATAATGCTGCTGTTAATAGACTCATGCTCCTATTTTTGGTTTTGTCTACATCAGTGTCATGTTCAAAAGCTGTTAAATAATCCCAATTTCAGGGGTTGTTGGTGTGAATATATACTTCTATACCTTATTTAAATACTGGGAAAGAACATTCAAACATCCTTTCATGAGTAGTGAATGTGCTTTAAACATTGGCATTTTAGAGTTATAGCTTTCAACAGAGCTGAATAATGGTAGGCACCAAATTTAAAAAATAAAATATCCATTGTATTGAAATAAGACTGGAAAGAGCAAGTCATTATGCAAAATCAGATGAAACAGCCTTTCTGTGCTGTGTTCGGTTTTATAATATCTATTTCACCTTAACCTAACATATAGCAGCAGTTATTTGCTGTAATTAAATCACAGAAAGTGCTTAGTTGGCCTCCTGATTTCAGTGGTCTTCCACTGGCTTGTATTTTCGCCGTGCTTTAGCCAACACCAATGCAGAAGAAGATGAACTCTTCAGATGAAAATATCTCCCAACATGTCAGAGCAGAAAAACTACACAGCGTTAGAATTATACTCTGCTGGAGTCTATAATGTCCTAGAGAGATTTCATTATGTTTTGTACACTGCAGTTTGTACCAAACTCCAATGTAAGGTTCACACATCTGATAAAATATTAAAGAAGGACGAATGTAGGGCTTGCCAAGCTGAGGTGCTCTAAACTTGTCCATGCATATTTGGCCTTTCATGACTTATTGTGCATCTTTATTTATTGTTTCTGAACCAAGTGTATTGTCATGAAAATGACATTGTACTTGGAAAAAACCTATCAGGCAAAGTCAACCCCTAAAATAAGTGTTATAATAAATATGCAGAAATGTCATTCTTTACATTAGCCCAAAGGTTTTGTATAGCTTAAGGATAAGTGCAGTAAGCTAACTATAAAAATAGAAGCTTGACAGTGGGGATGAATGTGTGTGTCAAAATAATATTACTCTTTCTGGGAGGATGGCAGAAAAAATGACACTACATCCACCAGCATGATTTTTATAGATCTGCCTCTTTGCCAGATGTCACCTTTTATAAACTACTTTATAAAAACATGACAGCGTAGTGAAGTAGTGTGTTTATAGCTTGATAAACTTTTGTAATAAAGTTAGGATTGGCTGAAAATTAAAGCCATAGAGGCTGCTCATTAAGCATTTGGGAAGCTTGCTCTAACTTAAAAGCAAAAGATTAAGAAAATATGCAGAATGAGTCACGAGCGGTAAGTGGCCTTTTTCAAGAGTGTATGTCTTCTGGTAGTGTTTACCAGTATGCCATGCAAGCAATAACCTATCCAGATATATTACTGGGATTTTAGAGAATAAAGTTTGCATTACTTTAAATGTAAACACATGCAGACAAAATATACAGTGTGTATTAAATTATATGTTTCTAAAGAGTACTATGAGGACATACAGAATTACGCCATAAATATCTTCCCAGCACACAATTGTTTTATTACATAATAAAGGTCTGTATATTACCCTCTGCTGCACTATGCAACACATAATTCAGATTTTTCATGACATGTCTAATTTATACAAGTCTCTGGCTCTAGAAATCATGCAGGAATAATATCTTAAACTGTTACTAGCCTGAGAGATTTCAACACTGGAATTGCTCTGCCGCAGTAAAGGCTTGTCAGTTGAGCCTGGGGTCGCTGCCCTGCGTGCCTCACTTACTGCAGTGCACAGAGAAAATTCCCCTCTGGTCTCCAGGAGTGTTTGATGGACACCTTAAAGGCAGAGGTGCAAAGATCTCCTGCATACCTCCTTATGTTTTGGAGAATTTCAGTTATACCTCCTTCCTTCTTTGCTTGGGGAAACTTTCAGAAATACTCTACCAAACTTTAGTGCATAAATATTAATAGATGGTGAGGAGAGTCTATTGGCAGTACATGCAGCTGTGTTTTGTGCATCAGCAGCTGTGATATGGAGGCTCTCATGAAGCCAAATGAGGTGAAATCTTTTGCTTACATGTGGTTTGCTCATAACTGGATGTACTGATGCACTGAGTAGTAGTAATGTGACTGCTTGAAAGAACCAATGCTTATTTGCTCTGCTTCATTCTTCTGACAGAAGTAACTTCACAAAAAAAATCATCCTGTAACATATAGGAGCTTGTGTATGGGACTAACCATAAGCAAACTGCTTTTTCGTGAATTTTTTCAACATCTATAAGTGCAGCAGCCATGTGAAACGTGTTCAGACCAGTGCTGGAAAATCTGACTATCCTCTTGGCTATATTTGAAGTTCTTAACCTTTCCCACTTCCACCCACCCAGAGACATGCTTTCTTTTACATCTTGAAATCAAAACACTGCCTTTCTCTTGGGCTATGTACGTTTGCCTTTTGTGGAGAAGAACACACACAAATACAATTTAG
This sequence comes from Oxyura jamaicensis, assembly GCF_011077185.1. Taxonomy (NCBI): domain Eukaryota; kingdom Metazoa; phylum Chordata; class Aves; order Anseriformes; family Anatidae; genus Oxyura; species Oxyura jamaicensis. The sequence continues at coordinate 13,512,178 of NC_048904.1, read as the reverse complement.
AATCACAGAAAAATAGGCTTGAGGGTGTCTCAAGAGGTAGTGTAATGTGCCCTGCTGTCTCAGGACAGTATCAGCATGTGTTGGGTTATGCTGATGCTCTGCCTCTCAGATGTTTGTTTAACCTATTTTCACAGACCTCTGGTTATGAAGGCTCTAAAGCATCTCTAGGTAAATCTGTTTCTATTTGTTTGGGGTCATGTTGGGAGGAGTCTTTTTCTTGTGTCTAACCAGTCTTGTTGAATCTCCAGAAGCTATCTGCATGTACTTATTTATTTCTAAATAAGTAGTTAAAATAAAGAGAACCATATTATCAGGTTTTGCTACTCTTGTTTATAGCCTCCATTTACCCTAAGAAAATGTGCATTGCAGCAGCTAAAGCATAAATTTGCCAAACAAGTTCAAGCTGATTTACTCCAGTATTTAGTGTTAAAAAACAAACAAACAAAAACCTTTTGTTCTAGAATGAGCAGACAACTAGGTATTTCCCTAAAGTACATTTTACCTAAATATTTGTAAGTGTAGCAGTGAGGATGTGTTGCTGTAGAAAACATTACTTTGGTATGGCTTTGAAGCCAGTGGGTACTCAGGCTTATTTTGGTGAAGCATTTAGTTGAGTGCATAGTCCCTGCTTGCTCTCAGTCTTCTGGCACTGAAATACTGTCAAGGATGATACCTGCCTTCTAGTAGAAAAATATGGAATTGCTTTTATTGCTGGTAGTCTTTACATCATCAATTCTTCCTGTATAGTTTAATCTCCATAGACATCAAAGCTCTTCAGTATTGAGATCTTCATTTCATTTAGCCCAAAGGGATGCTGCAAACGACTTCTCGAAGAATGCACAGCAAGTAGGTGCAGGAGCAGCTGAAAGCTTGGGCTAAGCTGCATGTTTTTTAGTGTTGTTTGTTTGTTTTGTTTTAATATAATAAATCTCCTCCTCCATTTAAAATGTAGATGTCACAAGTAGCATCCTTATGAGTGAGAGTTCTTCCTTGCATAGTATGATGGGAAAACTTTCTTACATGATTAATGGTCTCCTGCTGGTGGATTCATATAGGGCTGCCTCTGTAAGTGTGAAAGACTGTGTGACAATATGGAGGGGACAGGATACTGAGCTTTTCCTGGGAAATGCTCCTTGCAGCTCAGCCTATGTGAGCATGGGCTCCTGCTGGGAGGCATCTGCTGCTGTGCTACGTTCAAGGTGCAGAAAATCCCAAATGGTTTCAACCCTAAAACACATCTGGCACATCAGGTTATAGTGGTAAAGGATTTGTGTTTATTGGTGGTAGCAATCACATGCTGCTAGTATCCAAGATGCAGCTCTTGTTGGGAGCAGGAATGTGGCAAGAGGTTGAAGAGAAGGAGCTGCATAATTGTGGTTTGTGGCTTTGCTCAGAATGGCCCAGAGACCTGCCTCTGCTTCTTCTGCAGGAGCAGACAGTCCAACTTCTGACAAATGGGTCAGGTTTTTTATCCAGGGATTTTGGTGTTCTAAGCAGGGGTGACATACAGGATGGCCTTCCTGCTGTGCAGAGGAACCAGCCTCATTTCTCACAGTCAGGAGCAGTCACAAAGCACTGGGTTCCAGGCCACATCCTTGCTGTACTGATCTTCTGAACCCCAGTCCATTGATAGCTAATGTGTCTGGACATTGCTGAATATTCCACATCTTAGGAAAACTATAGGCTGTGCCAGAGACAGATTTATTCCCTAAACTGTCCTTTCCCCATTTAACCTGGCAGTGCAGATTTTGTCAATTATGATAGATGGCTGGCGAAGACACCTAGCTGTTTGGGCCCCACGTCCTTTGTGTCTCTGTGTATATCCCATTGTTCATACAGTTCACTAGCTGCTCGTGGTGATTATCAGACAGTTAAATAACACAGCTCCTGCCTTAAATAGGCAACTGTCCAGGTTAATGGAAGAATATGAGGTGCTCTTGTAAATATCTAGCTAGTCATCAATGATTCAAATGCAAGCAGAGGAAAATTTACATTATGGCCTTAATATGGGTTAGATGTTAGGATATATTTTTAATGGAGTGAGGATTAGTTCTGTTCCTTTAAGACTTTATATGGCTTTAAACATTTGATCTTAGAAAATGTTTTTTCTAAATGCTGATCCAGAGAAGCTGCTGGGAAGTGTTAGAGGCTAGTTACTAGGCAGACCTTTTGGCTTTTACTGAGAGCGACACCAGAATTATAAACAGGGGTTGTCCTTTTTCTGTTCTCATTCCCACAATCCGAGCAGAATGTAGTACAACTCAGGAGTACTCCTCTGCAACTGTTGTGCTCTGAGTGACACTACGATGTCCAGGTATTCGAGTAGGTTGGGTGCTGCACTGAATGAAGACAGATGTCCCCCTGCAGGTGGCAGGGTGGATGTTGGAGTCCATCTCCCTGGGTGGCAGGGAGCAGAGCTGAGGGATAACCAGCTGAACCACAATGATGCGAGAAGCAGATGTAGTGGATTGCTGGGGTCAATTGCACCGTAGTTCTTCATAGTGGTTTAGTGACCATGCAATTGTACACAGGTTCCAATACATCTGTAAATTTCTTTATTTGGACACTAACATTTGTGTATTAAGGGATTTCCAGGTGGTTGTTCTACTGACAGAGGAAACTTCTTGGGTTCCACATGTTGCATTTGAGCAGTGCTGCCTATTTTCTTCTAGCATGCTTTCTTTTTCTTGGTCCTTCTCCTATTGTGTTGCTTGCTGTGGCTTTTAAGTCATGAGATCAAGTCCTTGATGGAAAATGTAATTTCTGTGCATGACTCCAAAGGATTGCTCAAATTTCAGTCTTTGCTTTATTTAGTTTTAACATTTTAAAAACAACGCAAAATACACCACCTCTTCCTGATATATATATATAAAAAAAAAAAAAAAAAAAAAAAAAAAAAAAACTGAAAATAACATTACCAAAATCACGCTATGGGCTAAGTAAACATTTCCTGGATTCTGTCTGTAGATATATCTTCTTATGTACACTAATTTGAGTGAAACTCAGACTGAATGCATATAGAAATAGATAAGCGCTGCTACAAACATGAGGTATAGTTCCGGTTGTGTCTGTCTTGTTGCCGTTTATTCCACTCAGCTCCTGCAGTCCGCGCCCTACCCAGTGCAACTCTTTCATGGGGACTGCAAAAATCACAAAGAGGGGGGATTGACCTGGTGGGTTGGTTCCTGAATCTGGATTTAAAGCTTAGAGATATTTATTGATGTTTGGTTTAAATAATTTCATTTCGAGATACTTCCTGCCAGCACCGAATGTCAGGTGTAATGATAAGGAGTGACTCTACATCATGCACAATGTATTGTCTTGTTTCGTTCCATATATTTAATACTTTGTCACTTATGTTTTCACTCTCTGGTCCTTGACAGTTCCTTGGAAAACATGAAGTGAAGTTTTGTAGCTGTTTTTGGAAATGGAATTATGAGAAGTTCCATCAGTTATATGTTACGATGATTTGATATTCTAATACATCGCCTGCTTCATTTGTCCAAATTATGTTTTAGAAAAAGATGAGATTTCTTCAAATTATATCTGCAAGTAATTTTTAAATTGATTATACCCAAAAATATGAAATAATTACAAAACATAGTGAGCAGGTGGTGTAGCTATTCATAGTGTACCTAATCACTAAACATAAGAGACTTAAGCCAAACAAAATATATACATAAGCATTTTATTTTTAAGTTGTAAGTTGTTGCCGTTTTTAAGCTTAGTTTTATTGCATATGTCTTACAGTTATCTTGGGAAAAAGTATTTTTTCATGACTGGTAACCAGTGGAACTGTTTTTTTTTTTTTTTTTTTGTAAGGTATTTTCAGGTATGGAGATTCCTTTCTTGGGGTTTCTTAGTTGAGTAAGTTCTTTATGAAAACTAGTGGGACAGTCTATATGCTGTTTCTAGAATATCACAAAGATGCATTGAATTCAGTTAGAAGCCTCAGTTTTTCTTTCCCTCAACAGACAAGCTTGCTCATTGCCTTCATCCTCTCTCACTCTGGGAAATTTTTAGACAGCAGTTGAGCATAAAGGCATGGAAGAAAGGCAACAAAGACGGAATTCAGTTTAAGATCATGACTTCTGGGGGAAAAAAAAAAAAAAAAAGGCAAATTTTAAGGTTTATTAAAGCCCACATACACCTTATAAAGATGAAAGGTGCCTGTTTAACTTTATTGGGTTTAGCATCTGACCTTAGGTAGGTCAGTGGTGAGATGATATATGGAAGTGTGATGAGATTGCAGGGAATTATCCCAAAAGCAGGATAATCTCTGAATTAGAAAAAGCATATGCAGGAATGGATTAGGCAAGGATGTAAGTAGAGTATTTTTCAGTATACTAACAGTAACGTTTTTAGATTAATATTTTTGATAAAACTGACAATGTTCTTCTCAATAGTGAATAGATTTATCTATTTTTTTATGAGCATTTATTTTTTTTGTGTGCCAATAAATCATTACTTAGTTGAGAAAATCCTGTCAGAAAAAGGATATTGTGGTAGCAGGAAAGCTTTTACATATGATTTCTTAATTTATTTTTTCCACTTGTATAGTTATGAAACTGGTCTCAGCAATGACGTTGTCTGACGTTGTTTTATCCAAAATATCTGAGTGAGGGTTACAGAGATGATCACAGGACTCGGAAATTATATATATATAAATATATATATATATATTAATGCAGTTTATTTTCTCACTAGTTTAGTAAATAATATTTTATGGTATGTCTTAATGAAAAATACAGCCAGCAAAATGCCTCATCTTTACATCTGAACAATAGATGAAATAAATAAACCTTGTATGAGTATTGAAAAGACTTAGGTTCTTTTGTTTTTGCAGTTTTGGCAGCTATACACTGGGCTTACTTTTGAATAAAACTGCTTTAAATAAAGAAATGATCTTCCTGGAAGTAAAAGAAGCCATCTGAATCATTGCCATTTACTATCTGAAAATTTGTAGTTCTTGGCAGATGACTCATTTCGATTTTCCAGTAGACTTTTGATTACGCATGTGGATGGCTTTATTTCCTTTTTTTTTTTTTTAAGAAAAAAAAAATCTGTGCAAAATATCAAAATACTGTTTTTCTTTGTTCTCATATTGACTGCCCTCAAATGATGACTGATATAGCTTTAGAGGAAGGGTCCCCTTAACTGCACCTGTTTTTATGATACAATTTGCCAAGATGAATCATCTTCTCATGTCTGCAATCTACCATTTTTAAAAGAAAAAAATAATAAACTTAGTTTCTAACAGTGGCCATATTAAGTTTATCCAAAAATATAAACTCTGCAACTATGGATATGGCAGAGCTATTCACCTGAATTTTTAGAGGAATAAATGTTATTCCTGTGTCCTATTATTTTAGAATAAATATTTGTTGGTCTCATTTTCTGCAATGTGTAGCTATCTCAGATCTGTTGCTACACAATATGAAGACTGTAATGGTCTTCCAAGATTCCATTATATGGAGGTAATAATTATTTTCTTTTAATGTTATTGGAATTGATGAAAAATACTTCGATCTCGAAGGTGCACTTTTCTTAAGTAACAATAACGTATTTTAAAATTGTGCAGTAGACGTAGCAAGCTATTCCAGTACAGGTGATTCCAATGTCTTGGTAGGCTCTAAAAGAGAGAGGCAGTGAACACTGGGGTTATTGCTGTAATTTCAGGAATATCAGTTACTGAAATTAATTTTCAGATAAACCCAAAAGAAATATAGACAGAGGTAAACTGTCTAACTTATTAAAAGAAAAAGAGTTTGCAGTTCATCCCAGTAACTGGGCAACCGGCTAGAATGAACAATGTAAAAGGAATACAAATTCAGATTTTGATTTAAGGGACTCTTATTTGGCCTGCAGTTTGCATAACCATTCACGTAAGAGCCCTGGAAAATCCATTGCAAACAGATTTGAAAGGGAAAGTTAAACAACCTCCATTTGAACCTCAGACAGAATGTATCTTCTTAATCACTCTGAACTCCTGCCATTAGTGCTGAAGTAGGTGATAAATAGCCTCTCGGAGGTCTCTGTCCAGCCTTCTCCCTTTTTATCTTTGGTATTGCAATATGTTAAGTTTCCATTTCTTTCTGGTGAGCAATGAGACCATAAATAATCTGTTCTCTTAAGTGGAGTTCATACGAATTATATTGACAGCAAAATCAAGTATCTTAATTTCACGCTATTGATCAGAGAATTCTTTAGAAGACTTACAAGGCTGCGATAGCTTTCTGTTGGACCTGGGCTTCATCTGAAGGTCTAATTGTTAGCCTTTTGTTGGCCTCCATATGTGATCTAATTTCTCATTTGATAGGTGCTTTGTGTAGTGACCAATGATGGGGTGTGACTTGGTGCATTTAAGGGGTCAGTTTGTAAGGCGCACACACATAAGGAAAAAAGCCTATTTATTTCAACCTCTCTCACCAAAATCTCTTGAGAGAGCAGCGCAGCTGAACGTGCTTGAAATGGTGTGAAGGAAGCTCCAGAAAACGTTACGGCTGCGTTAGTAGCGGACTTCCTATCCTGAAGGTAGAAGGCTTTGAAACATCCCATTGTTAGCAAAGTTAATTCTTTGCTTATTTGTAATTAATCATGTGCTGTTGTCTGACAGTACATAATAGAACCACAAAACAATCACTTAGAACAGGAAACAACTGTCAATTAATACACTAATGAATGAAGTTTGCCAAAGGTTAAGCAACTTAGACTCCCAGTGGAAAAGTATTAAATGCATAGCTGCTGTGCACAGAAAATTCGTCCTTTTACATTTCAGATGTTTTGTTTTGTTTTCAAGCTATAGTTCCTCGCTTGCAGTTTTCACTTTAGTACATACTGATGCTTTATTTGCAAGTGTTTAAACTATTAAAACATGATTAAATCACACCTCTGTGGCACAGAAAGTCTGTGTGTTTATTTAAATGGAAACATGAGAAGGATCTGAAATCAGGACTGGGCTTCATTCAGCAATGGTTTCAATATTAGTCAAATGAATTGTCTTTTTTTTTTTTTTAAAAAAAAAAAAAAAGGCATTTTATTGGTATCTTGTAAACAGTCTGAAGCATACCTGGATATTTCTGTTTGCATTCCAGGGTACCCTGCCACAAGCAGGTACAAAGAAAAGTCCAAGATACTTCTATTTAGTGAAGTCTCTTGAAAATTTGGCGTTGTCTTGACTTCAGTAACCTGCATTTTGGATTGATATGTGCTCTGTGGTGTTATTTCATGTTATTTTTGTTTCCTTTAAAAACGAAAAGAAAAGAAAACCACAGTTTTGTGACACTTAGAGATATCTTTGCAGTAAGTGTTGGCAAATCTCAGCTCTTTGCTGTGAAAGGGATGCTGAATCTATGAAGGCTGTCAACACTGTGTATTGCCCTCTGGGCTGGGGTGTCCACCAGCGCACATTTTCCATCGCTATGAGGGCAGCAGGGCTGTGAAATGCCACGTGTGTGGATTAATCCAAGTTCAATTTATAGTCAGTTTAAATTTGAAAGCTGTTATAAATTTATCTGAGTGTTTCAAATTTAGGTGACCTGTATGTTCAAAATGCTACAGCATTTCTTCATTTTGTTTTTGCTTCATTTTTCAGGGTTTATGGGTTAATTGTATCCACAGCAAACTTATAAAACGGATCTCCATACCAAGATCTTTGTAGTCCTGCTGCCACAACTTCATGCAACTTTACTACCTGTGTTTCCCCTTTGACTTTGGTGTTATCTGACTGGGGGATATTCTTTTTTAAAATTCAGGATGCATCTCATCTGGTTTGCTTTAACTGTAAGAGAAACAAAGTGCAATGTCTTCAGTCAGACAAGTAAATAAAATAGATCAAGGAGCAAGTTCCTGAAGTGCCTGTAGGAAGCAGTGCAAGAAGAAACCATATGCATTTCCTGGGCAAATTGTTTTGATAATTTCAGCATCCTGGAAACAGTCTGGCATGAAAACACATTGCAGGAGTTACACTAACAGTGTTCACTAGCTGTGGAGACGGCGGCCAGCCATGAAACTCGGGGTGTGACGTTCTATCAACCCATTCTAATTACAGTTTTATTTTAATTTCACTCATTTAAATAGTAGATTTATCTGTTTCACTTGATTTAGGGGGTGCTTACTATTTTGATGCAAAATAACTTCTAATGACACATGATTATAGGTAAAAATGGCACCCAGAAAAAATGGACTCAGCCTTTTAAACCGGCTTTTAACTTTATTGCAGTAAGTGCACTCCTGTAGGCTTTACTTAGGAAAATGATGCATGGTTTTAGAAGTGCACATTTTGATAATCTTAGTAAACTAGCTTTTTATGGACTGAGGTGTGTATTAAGAACACTTGGAATTAGCTTTCAATATATGTTTAAAAAAAATGAAGTTTGAATATATCTGGTATATTTTTGAGCAGTTTCTCTTTAATATGATACTTTGTATCTGCTTTAAAAGTAGCTACGTCAGGGAAAACTATTTTGATGTAAAAATTTGTTTAATTCAATATGCCCTGACCAAGTTGACAACACAGCATAAATAGTAAATAGTGTTGCTTGTGCACTTTGAAATAAATATAGTCTTGCGTTTCTCCTGCTTATGGCATTTGACGATTTATTTCGTATTTCCAGAATATTTCAAGATGTAATTTTTTTAATATTCCAAATAAGTTAGTGTGTAAAACACATTGTCTTGGATCTCCAAGATGAATGGACAGTGGGAGATGTTGCTCCTTTAAAGCACCAGCTGAGAGACTCCATTAACTGTGCGGCAATAACACGTGGGCCCACACAGAGCACAACCGTGGAGGAGATAGCAGCAGCCTGAAATGTCGTTATTGGCAGGTTCCTGAATAATTTCACAAAGGCACTTCAGGCCAGGAATCTTGTTAGTGGAACCCGGTCTCACTTCAGTCTTTATATCTCCAGCATGTAAAACTCAGTTGTATCCTCCTAAGACTCCGAGTATTATTTTTTTATTCAATTCACTAGCTGTGATTGACAAGGACCTCTTCATGAATATGTTAAGAAAGAACTGTTTCCTGGATATTATGTCCTTTCATATCTGTCATAGCTAGAATATTCATGATGCTGTTTTTAACAGGCCTCCTATTGTAAAAGAAATATCATGGAAACATGCTCTAGTTTTTATAAAGTCCAGGGAAAAAGAATGCCTTAGGGGCCACTAGGTAAGGGTTTTTTCTTTTTCTTTTTTTTTTTTCCTTTTTTTTTTTTTTTTCTTTTTTGCCTAACAATTTGGAAATGCAATGTGACAGCTAGCAGAATATATATCAGCAAGCAGAAAGCTCTTAAATATCGTGGTCCTGGGCCTAGGACTGATAAAGTAGTAGGCATTATTTATTTATTTCTGATGGTTGTAGCTTCATAATAAGTTTACTGTACACGTCTCCATTTAAAAATGTAATTATGACATGAGGTTTTCATCTACATTTTTACGTCTAGACACTGAGTCTCTTTTTCAGTCAAATCTTGCCCAAACTCAGGAGTGCACAGGCATACACGTCTTTGTTGAACGGAACTGCTGGGTTGGTGAATGCCAGCTGCCAACTGCCCTTTGATGGTTCAGTGCTGGCATCTGTAACGGTGAGTTTATATTTTAGAGGAGAAGGCAGCAAATAGAAAGATTGAAGAGCATCCCCTTCTTTCATGCTGAAACAAGCATATGCAAAAAAAAAAAAAAAAAAAAAGTGGAAACACCTAGGTTGAATTACTTGTGGAAGATGTTTTTTCATACACAAAATATAATTTTGTTGAAAAAAATCCATTTAATGAAAAATACTTATTTGCTCAAAATACTTCTTTCTATAATTTCTAGTCACAATTTCAATTCTGGCGATGCAATTTTGACTTCAGTTAGTCAAAAGTAAACACAGCTTCACAGATGAATAGTTCCAATGGATAAATCTCTCTTATTTCTGTTCCCACATAAAGCTTCTTCTAGGGAAAAGTTGTATTTTTTTTCTAGCTGATTCTAATGATTTCTGAAGCTAGAAGCACTATCTGCAACTGAGCAGTGCAGTCTTTATGGCTTCATATAAGTAACGATGTTACATAAATGTTAATCTTTATCTGTGGGTCTTGCGGTATATTTCCAAACTGGGAATGAAGACTTTCAGAAATGCGTTACACGGTTAAATCCAGCTGAGGAGGTGGTTCTTTTGACCACTGCGCCTTAGTCTGGAATCATTAGAGTCTTACTCAGCTCATTATTTCCAGAGGAGAAGATTAGTCTGACTAATGCCTGCATTGCAAGTAACTGTTTCTTAACTACGGAATGCCATTAGTTAATTCAGAGGATATTATTCTTATTTTTATATGAAAACATAATTGTTTGTACAAAGCCCTGGATTTACTACTGGAGAACCACTGAGTTTAGTTACTTTGTGGCTGGTCCATCGGCATCTTCTGCCTTCATCTGGAGCACGCTGCGTGTGAACGAATTCTCCTGGGCTGCAGAAGTGATTAAGGCCCTGCGCATACCTGATGAAATTGCACTTGTCACAACAATCTCACACAACAAATGGGATAGCCTTGAGGTTTTCTGGTTTTAACATAACAGGAATAAACCTACAAACAGCACTGTTTCACATAGGTCTCTGCACAACTCATCTTGGCTTTTTGTCAGCAGGAGCTGGCTTCTCCCAAGAGCTGAGAGCTCTTGTCCCCTGCTGAGTGGCCTGAGCAGCTCCTGGTGCCTGCAGGAGCCCAGGGCAGTTGCTGCAGAGCACTCAGCATGTTGCAAGATCAAGCTTCATAAGCTGGGGTGAAATTGAAGGCACTGACCTACAGGTGAAAGGCTCTGTATCCTATTAGCAATCTTAGTATCATACAATCCCCCAAAGTAAGTATCATTCCTGATTTTAAAAAAAGCATGAAAATAACCCTTAGAAGCAAGTGCAGCCTTATTCTGTGGATCAGCATGCCTAGGAAGGTCATGCCTGTCTGTCTTGGGTAGCGAGTACTGCTGGTTATTTTCCTCTGCCAGAATTAAAAACATGTCTTTTGCAAGGAACAGTAAGATGCACGTACTTCTGCCATTTTGTTTTGTCTTCAGATGTTTTCTCAGAGCTTTAGTATTCCTCTGCCAATAGATTATATGTATCACAGGATGTTGAGGCTTCACTTTGCCTAGCTTAACTGATCCAAGCAACACAAGGGAAATTACAGGTGTTCTGTTTCTGCTATGGATAGGTTTTGCACCCTCCTCATGTTCAACAGGATCTGCATTGGCATATGGTGGATGAGATTGACCCAAGGCTTGCAATACACTTTGCATGTCCTAATCCCTATCCTGCATGGATACTTGTATTAGAGGCATTAATGTTTTATTTCTAGTAGGTAATGGACTCTTAAAGACTTCATGAATATTTTACTTCTTTATGTCACTGTTTTTGCATCTTAAGTCACTGCTGATTCATTGAGATCTCAACATAGGTTCACAGGATTCTTCCACAGACGTCATTGAACTCAATACTAAATTACCTTTTCCTTGGTCTTTGTAACCTCTGTCTCTAGCTCTAATGGCTAAAGGGGAAATGGCAAAGCAGAGCCTGGATGTGTTAAATCTGGAAGTTGTCTGTCTAAAACATGATTAAGTAGAAAAAAAGGAAAGCAATCAAAGTGGTGTTTTAATGCCAAAAGCAGTGACTAAAGAATACTGCTGGCTTCTGTCTTAATCCATAAAAATCCCGTAGCTGGAATCTATATGGAACAATCCTATATGAAAGAAACATAGGAAGACAGAGAAGCCACATTTGGCTTATAACAATCCATGAGTGTTAAGCTATGATCGTCAGCATTATAAAAATATACTACCTTCCACCCCCCACCCCCCAAATAAAAATAACAATAACAAAAAAACTGTGATTAGCAGGTACTGTACAGGTGGATTCCTTCTTAGGTGTATGTAACCGCGCTTCTGGCTCTTGATTGACGTGGCAAAATTCAGATAAATGAAAAGAATTGTGAACTCCTATACCGATCAGATTTGAGTTACAAATTTTTCTCCTGCTTTGAATAATGCATTTTAGGTAGTGTTAAATGAGTAGTATAGTAACAAAAGAAATAATAACAATGAGAAATGCTATTTTTTTGTGAAGAGGTTGTGCATTTCTATGAAAGTTTCATCATTCAGACATTAAGTGGCTATAGAGATGCAAGAATAAGACATTTTTACCAGGTTTCCCAATAGTTTGAAAAGTTAAGTCATGTTGCAGTTAATACATGCAAATGCCCTTTCATTGTGTCTGTAATTACCAACAATGTCTATGGGAAACATCACTTTTCTAGGATTTGTATTTATTTCTTCTTAGACGTGTTTTTTCTAAACTACACACACCTTGGTGATGTATCTATATTAAGAGGTTTGAGCTAAAAAGTCCACAAAATCGTTGTTTGAAAGGTTGCACACCCTGGACACTTGAGAAGTGCTGGCATGAAGGATAAGGGAAGAGGGAAACAGAGAGCTGACCAGGAGAGAATTGAGCGTCTTCAATGAAAGAGTGAAATGGTGGGGATAGGAAAACTGGGAGGTGGGAAGAAAAGTAATGGTATTCAGAGCTTTTGGTTAGAGGAAGATGCAAGCAAAAACGTGTTCAAATCATCTTAAAAGATAAAGCTGGAATGGCTTCTTAAGTGGTGCTACACAGTAAAAACAGTCCCACCTTACCACATCATGCAGACCCAGTTAGGTCATGTCCTGCTGCAGCTCCCATGGGGGCCCTTAACTGCAGCGTGAATGCTGCTGGAGATGCTAGATGTGTTTGCAGCAGATGCTGCTTTCCATTTTGGAGCTGAAGGAATGACCCTGACTGATGGCAGAGGGCTGTGTTGCTCACTGTGCCAGTGTTCATATGGGATATAAACAAAATAGTTTCAAATGACAGTGCCTTGCATCCAGATCAGCTAAGCCTCAGTTCCCAATAAAATCCTGGTGTCCATCCTAAGCCTAACTCCAGGGAGTATTCCAGTGCTATAATTCTAAAAAGATAGGGAAAGTTTTTTATTATTATTATTATTATTATTTATTTTATTTTTTGTTTTGTTTGTTTTTAATTTACTGCAGCATTTTCTTAAAAATAATTGTGTGAGATGAGTGGAGCAGAATGTGAGCAGTCAATTAGAGTTGAACGTAGCATAAGGTGATATCTTCCCTGTCATCTCTGAACAGAAAACAGGAAAACATCTCACCAAATAGATTTCGTATCGAATGAAGCAGCTCATCAACCATAACAACCATTCCATAAAATGTTCACCTAAAGTCTGCGTTTTGCTAGCCACCATTTTAGAAGATGTTCAAGAAAGAACACTGTGTATCTTTTGTACAGCACCTCCAATTCTGAATAATTAGAATAGAAAGACTTTCAAGTTGGCTTCAAGTTTTAGGTTGTTATATAAATAAGTTCACAGGAATCTCAAATGCTTTACATAAATCTGACAGCAACTATAAAAGGCTTTTGAACATTTTTGTTGCCAAAGTCCCAGGGATTGTTGGAATCTTAAATAGCCTGTTTTAAGCTTCAATTCAGAAGCTTTTTGTCATGTTTAATAATGTGGTGAATAATTTCTTTTCTGTTAGTAGTTTCCACTTTTATAATCCACAAGGATCTCTGAGGCATGGAATGGATTCTTTCCAGACCCAGAAATGAATGCTAGGGGTCTTTCCTACCCCAAACTCAATACTTGCTTTTCAAGCTCTCTTTGTACTAGTCTGTCTTTGTGCCTAGCTTCTTTTAAGGAACTGTCATTAGAAGATGCTGAAGTGAAAAAGTCAGTTGTTGGAGGGAACTATATATGAAATATCAAAGTATCATACTAACCATGAGGATAAATACATCTTAAGACCAAATGTGTAACACACAGCTAATAATTGAGAAGTCTACAAACAGCAAAATGGAGGGATCTGTGGTTCAGGTGCAGTCCAGGGAGTCTCACTCCGCTGAGATGCACCCATGTGGCTTTAGGGTAACAGGTATTGCAGTGCAATGTGATAATTTAAAGCCAAATACATTCTGGAAACACAAAAAGCACAAAATCCCTCGCAGAGACTCATAAATGTCAGTGCCTGTCCTTGGTAGATGACGTGGGATGTTGTTCCTGCTGTCACTGCCAGGCCGTTAGTTTAGAGCTGCAGGTTCAGAATTTCACTTCAGTCCCGTAGAAATGAGTGGAGCCTTACCTGTTTTAGGTGTATTTTGTGATGCCATTCTCAACATGAGTAATGCTGTTCCTGTACCCTAGCCAGATCAAAATTTGAAATTAGCTTCATGCTAGCTATTGTATTTCTTCTGATTTTTGTGCATGCTCTTAAATTGCACTGATGTGTATTTGTTGTGGTCCTTAAACAGGCTGCTAGGAATCACCTTTCATAGGTAGGCAGATAGGTTCTCTCTATACAGTTTGCCTGTTGAAATTTAATTCGCAAAGATAGACATGTTTGAATGTGCTTAACTTTGTGCCTTGTAAATAAGTCTTGGGAATATTAGGATTTAAGATAGTGTTTATGAAAATACATCAGTATTGGAGTTAAAACAGTTTTTTCTTTGAAGTTTCATTTCTTCCTCTTCATTGGCACCATGAAGCAATATTAATTCCCATAGCGCTGTGGAGGACTTACTTTCTGAAATGGTTTTGCTACCAAATATGTTGCTTTATAAATATGTGGAATGGTAAATGTTCTTATGTATCTCTTTAGGGCTGCAAATATCAAATAGTATGTGTGTTGTTTATTTCTGATAGTTGAAGTCCACACTAAAGCTTTCTGAAAACCTCAGAAATAATCAGTCTAGAATATGTGATTATTCTGGTTAGTGTCTGAGATCCAAAACCGAGGAATTTGCCATATATTCATTTGGCTAATAAAAATAACTTTAAGAAATTTTAGAATAATGAAGCATATATTTTTAAATTGCTCTAAAATGAACCTTGTTTAATTAGAAACTGTGGTATAAATGGCATTTTCATCTTGTGATTGAATAAAGGGTTTATCTGTGTATTTTGAAACCTATTACTGATTCTGCCTCAGTGATATTAATGCCCCACATTGTTGAGCTCTCATCAAAAGACACAATAAAATTGTTTTCTTTTCATGAATAGATCTGCTGTTTTGCAATCAAACCTCTCTCTGCCATTTGTCATTGTATTCACCACTTTCCAGTGTCACTCTTTAATAAGGTTCTTTTATTTGCTGTTGTACACTTTCTGGGAGTAATTTTTCCATTTCAGGGAAAAGTTTTGGTTTATTGTAGTTTTTTAATCTCCTCGTATGATTCTACAGACTCATACAATGAGATTGGCTTTTTTTTTCCTTCCCACTTTGTTGTATGGCCTTCTTATTACATAGTTTCCATTATCTTATGACACACTCTTCTACTTCACTTTGCAGTTATTTCCGACAGATTTAACATTTAGCTGTCCACATCCACTTTATGGGTATGTGTAATGTATGGATGGCAGTACTGTCCCATTAATTTTTAATGAATGGGCTCTTTATCCAGTGCTATCTAATAAAGATAATCATCAGAGTGCATTGTCATACTGCAGTGCCCAAGAAACTTTTAATATTCCTTATTGCATATGCATAATCCCAGATTCTCTTTTACTCTCCTGTAGTATACCGTGTCTTAACCACATTTCCATTATTTAGTTGAAAATCTGCATGTTTCACTCCCAATACCTTGCAGCTAAGGAAGAACACAGTAAATGGCAGAGGGATGTGAAGAAATTTTTAAAATGTTCTGTGAACACTGGGTAACCAAGCTCTTCTTTTATTCTCAGTTTTTTTTCCGGAATTGAGAATTACTAAATTAACTTCTGGGCTGACTCATTGAAGTCTTGGTGTTTCTAATTGCTTGGCTTTTTCACTGATGTTTTCTTCATGTCCACTATGTAACTGGAAGATGTGACACGGTGGTGAGGCTGGGCAGTAGAAGAGGCCAAGTTACAGATTTCTAAGTTAATCATAGTTCTGCAGCTGTGCTGGCAGAGAAACCCTGAGTAAATAAAATAAGTATTTATAAGTATTTCTTCATAAAGTTATTTTGGTCTGTCTTGAAACTCACTACGTTTGCCAGCAATAAATGATTTTTTTTTTTTTTGAAAAGTGATATTTTAACTTCTTAAAGTATGTAACTTCTTTGTGCCATAAAGAATGCTACTTCCCACTTGCACTGTATCTATGTTGCACTGTACAAGCGCAGATTTAGCACTTTTGAAAAGACAAGGATGAGCAATTTCAGAGGAGGAATTCTCTGCGCAGCTACAAAACCAGGCAGCACAACTGCTGAGTCTCTCCAAGTACCCTTCATTTTCTTCCAGAGTCAGTTTCCATGAATCTTGCTTAGCTGTGAAACTGTCAAAATGGCCAGCAATTGCATCTGTACTGTAGAGAGGTGTCTGTGAGAGCACGGGGAGAAACTGGGAGTAAACTTAACAGGGATCATTCAGGTGGTCACAACCCTCAGTCACTCCTGGATTTGAACCAAGAACAAGGATGGAAGCGTTTACATAACAAACACTTGTTTTCTGCTCATGCACAGGTGCATACAGTAAATATAAATATTTTCTTTGGATTGCATGTTGAGAATAGGTTGGCTTTTATAATTGGAACTGCAGCTTTAGTATTAAAATATAATGGACTTCTATTCAAGTTCCTGAAGTAATCTTACATCTCATCTTCTCTCTGCTGATTTTGGTGAGGATAATAACTTAGCACCAATCTAAAACTTTAGTATATATAATTAAATGTGACCCAACCTGCCACATCAGCTCTTAAACTGTTCTTATGCTGGAAACTCTTACAGATGTCTTCATTTCCCAGCCTGCCCTCCATGGCTGGGCCGGGGTGGTCTCCTCGGGCCCTCTCGCACTACCTTGGACTGGGAAGCCCAGCCCTCTTTCACCTCCTTTTCCCCTGTTGCTGAGGCATCTTGTGCTTCTGGCTAGCAAAACTGACTGAGAGTAGGAGCATCATTGACCCTCCTCTTCGTGTCAGTGGCAGCACCTCAGCGTGTTCCTTTTTGTACTCTTTGCAGTACAGGCACAGGGCCACAGGCCACAGTCTTGTGATTTAAAACCTTCCTTGGACCTGTGCTGAATTTGCTAAAGAAGTAGATTGATTTTATAGATGTAATCATGTTCTGATAGTTGTGTGTTTTGATAATTGATCTTCAGATACAGCCAATTCTCTTAGGAATAGAGACATAAAACTGCCAGTTGCGCTCTGAATATTCTGAAAGGTATATGAGTCTGTTTCTTTCATAAGAACTAAAGTGCCATCTGTGTATCAGTGTATATAAAAGTCCTTTCCTGTTAAGTAAGTGGCTCTTAAAACTCAGGAGATAACATTATTTTAATTGCTGCCTTGAATGGATGCTGACTGTCATCATTATTAATGTTGACTGGATTCGTAGTACTATTTGAATCATCAGAGAGCAGGGTTTTTGTTGCTAAAACAAAGGCATTTCAGCTCTAATTTGCTAAAATGCTTTTTAATGCTAAGGTTTGTTTAAAAAGAAAATAATGATAAAAAGAAAATTACTAGTAGATTTTCTATGATAAAAATACATGTATCAGATCCAGATAAAGCTGGAAACAAAGATAGCTACGTTCTTCAACATGTATCGTATGTGGGGAAGCCTTTTTGGTAGCTTCTTAGGCTAAGGGCTTGAATGGCTTTTGGTTTGCTGTTGTTTTCAAAGGGCTTTGTGCTTTTTCAAGATGTTAAGAATATGAAATGTTGCTGACCTTTTTTGGTATCTATTGTTACAACAAATATTGCAAAGAATAGCTTTGTTACTGAATCTTGACTGAAGGAATGAGACAATAGTGACTGAAATAGGAAAAAATCATGGTTTTCTGGCCTAAGAGCAACATGGTTTCTCTGGATACTGCTATACTGTGGATGGGGGGAGCTCTTGTAGTGGTGTTGAATCACAACTCTTTCTAAATTCAGTGCCAGTCCAACAGTTGGAATTTAAGAGCAAATCTAAAATCTTAAATTTATCTATAGTTTCTCTTAGTTATTTTAGAATGGAAAAAGAACAACCACAGCTATTGAATATTGGCTGTTTCACAAAGATACAATTCTTTCCAGCAAAGTAGATAAAAGAAAACTCCCCAAGCCCACTAGAATACATTTTCCAATCCTAAACAATGTTGTTAGGCTATCATTATCCTTCCTGTATTCTTTTGTATTTCCCATTTTGCCTAGTAAGGCATCTGCTGTTTTTATATGACAAAAAAAAAAAACAAAAACAAAAACACCCCAAACCAACTCAGTACACATGCCAATATATTATAGTGAATAAAGATTCTTTGAAGATAGTATTATTTCTTTGAAATTTTGTTTCGTTGGCCAAAGAACTGGCAGTTGTAAAGACTGAGATGATAGAGAAGTTCTGATAATGCTCTTATTGATTTCAGTGGGACTAGGTTTTTACTCTAAAAAAGAATAATTTGGCTATCATTCTCGGAATGGGATGAACATGTGACATTTTCCTGCTGAGTATGTAATGTGTTAATTTTGTATGAATTTAACCTTGTCTTTTCTGGTCTTATTTTAAACTAATTTGTTTGAAGGATTAATATTGCCATATATTAAAATTATTTGAAAATATTTCATAGAAAATACAAAGCAGCATGTCCTTAGAGTTCATACAGTATTTGTAACTTCTATTTTCAGGATACAGCCTGTTTTAGGGACTAAGGACTTTGATAGTTTTTAGTGCTTTGGATGGAGGCTTATGATGTTCTGGGAAATATGTGGCATTATTTCTGTTTGAGAGCAATCTGCTTGGTAAGTACCTGCTGTCTGGTTTGTGCAGAATTTCTGCTTCCTAAGGTTATCCCATTAGCTTAACTGTTATCCCATCGGAAGGAAAAGAAGGGCAGTTATCGTAAGAAGCTACACAGATGCTTTATCTCACTTTAGCCAAGAAAGCAGTATTGAGTGAGAATGGGAGGGAAATCCCTGAGAACACACAGCAGCCATTTCTGTGTTCTGTCCCCAGGGGCGGAAGCCTTTCTCTGTTTCAAGTCCTTTTAACTCTCTCCTGGAGGCCATGTTTACCTTATGAAGGAATTCAGTAATTACTTGTGTCACCAGCTTGACATGTTTCAAAGCAAACAGATGATTTCACAAGAGACCTAGAAATCTCAGTTGTATGTGCTTATTTTCGTATCCGATGCCTTCTGTCTTGTCCTCCCTGTTCCCTGATCTCCATCACTGTTGGTGTTTTCCCAGGCAGCACTGTTCTGGCATTTACAACTTACAATAAAAAACAGGTTATTTTACCATTCTCCTAAAGTTTGTTGTCAATATGCCCCACCCTCTGAGACTGTTTGTAGAAAAACAGTAACAGGTTATATAATTTCCTTTTCAAAGGAAGAAATAAAATAAGCTTCTTTTATATGGAGTCAAGTTTCCCAAACCTGATTACTATTTTATGTGTGTGTGTAATTCACACTCACAGAGGCTATTTGTGTATGAAAATGTGCCATTTGCCCACTTATGCATGCAATCAGTGGTGCCTGTCAAACTTTTAACTCAAATATGTGAATAGCAAATCTCCCATTTGCTCTCAGGAGAGCACGGGCTGGACTGCAGTAAGGCTGAACCAAACTTTGTCCCTGACTCTGAAGGTCACCTGGTTCATGGGGGTGGAATCTTTGGTCTGGGGTTCAGGGAGGTTGTAAATGACTGCTAGCCTGCATCAGCTTGTGTAGTTTCAATCTAAATTAGTATGGTTTTCAAATGAATTGTGCTATTTGATCAGAGTAGCTGTGATTTTTTTTTTTTTTTTTGTAGTATATACAGAAATTTATCTTTACTCTGGAACTTTGACTTAGTTTGTAAATTCTCAGAAGGCAAGCAAACCCCAGAAACTTCCAGAGCGAGGATGTGTTGAACCAGAAGAAAAAACAGACCTGCAGCTTTGAGAAACTGAATCTCTCTCTTGATAAGAGCTTAAGCCCTGGGGCATACATATATATATGTATAGCCAAAAACACAATAAATATCAATGCACAAAGTGTGTCACCAGAAAAGGAACTGAGAATTCACTCTGGGAGCAAAGATCTGCAAATCAGTGAAAAAAATGGGAAGGGGGGGGGGGTCTCAACATTAAACTTGCTGTATTTCAAGCCCCCTCCCTGCCTCGCCCCAAACTCCCATGATAACCAAGAACTGGGTTAACTGGGTTTTACGTTTAAAGCACTATAGAGGTAAGTTGAGCTGTAACTTGGCCAGGCTGCCTCTATTTTTCAAACTGTTAAAATTTTATGCATATAAAATCATCCTATTGAAAGAAAATGATCTTTGAGTCTGGAAATGTTGCAAGTCAGTAACTAGCACAGTAGTAAAATAACGCTTTGTTTCTCCTGCAGACACGTACATTCAGCGCTATACTAGGTTTTAATTCGGTTGGGCTGGCCCTTATAAAATCATGGCACATCTGCTGTCATGATCTCCAATGGTATTTATAATTTGCATGAAATTGAAGATTTGACAAATGCTTTACAAACAAGTATGTTGATGTGGCTGCAGCCATGTGTAGCTTATCACACAGAAAGCTGATCCGCTGAAGGCAGATGAAGAAACCAGAGCATGTGAATTCAGTAGTGGTTACTTAGACCCAGCAATTTGGTGGGTTTATTACTTGAAGTGGGGAAGAGGTCTAGCTAGATACCTTTACATAGGAGGAGCATTGCTCCAAAGGAGGGGAAAAACTTCTGGACAAATGTGGAGTTTCTGCATATGGAGAAAAAAAAGATGAGGTGTGAATGGGAGAAAGTAGAGTCCTTTGTGAGTATGGAGATGAACTATATGGGAGCAGGAGGGCACGGTTGTGAGAGGACGTGAAAAGAGGGAGGTGATATTGAGGAAGCAGAGTGGCTCGGCACACCGAGCAAATGAAGTGTTTGGTGACTGAGCTTTGAATGGAGGGGAAGGTAGTTATGTATGTGGAAATGAATGGATATATTTGGGAGCTCAGACACTGAAACATGTAATGTTTCTTGTGCAATTGGTCTGAAATGGAGTTTGCAAGAGGCTGGGGCTGATGAAGAAAAAAACAAGACATTTTGCTCTTGTTTGTCCCAGGAGAGGTATTTCAGGTGTCTGTAACCTGGTTTTCTGCCACCATGGAATTTTCTTTCAGGTAACAAAGTGTCAGCTTGGGATTTAGGATCAGAGATGCACCAGAGGGACTCCCTTTTAATGCCAGTTTCCTGACACATTGGCCCTGCTTTCTTATGGGTAATGAGCTTCCAAGGTGGAAATGCTCTTGTCAACATCCTGGATTTACCAGTGGCAGAACTGGCCATGGTGGGCAAGTGTGCTTGGTGTCACCCCCCTCTTTATCCCCAGTGGCTTTCTTTTAGGAAAAAGAAATGTGTTTCTTTAAAAAGAAAACTCTTCTAGATTTGCATACTGCTTTGCAATACTGAATATGCAAAAATGTTAAACCAATTATAAAGAACTTCTGTGGTGGAATGACTTATGGGTTTGTGCTCTTTTGCTGACCGCCAACTATGTGACCAGAATTTGTACATAGCCCTGGCACCTCCTTGCCAAGTTCTGCACAGACTATTTGTTCAACGCTGGCTTTACAGAGGAAAATAGGGTTCCACCTTATTTAAGCACTTTCCTATCAGTAAAGTATCATCAAAGATCAGATATAGCCTGATTCAGGATTTCTTCTGGTCATTGTAAACCAAGATTAAAGCTAATTATTTGATAGTATCAGTCAGTCAATCAAAAATCCTTGTTAAAATTAATATAGCTCATAACATAATAACATCCTTTGTCTGGGCTCTTTATATATCATCTGCCACCTTAATTGGTACTGATGTAGAGCCACACAATGGCTTGAATCTGGCCTGATTTGTTTTAGCAGTGACACTTTAACACAGCTAATGCAGAATCATTAACGTAGTTTTTCCAGTTACTGACCTTGGAGCAGCTGTTCCTAGTTTGCTTATGAAAATTGTCATTACCTTTGGTTGTTTTTATTCTCCTTATTTTCTTTCTGGATTACTCTTGACAAGAAGAGTCCAGAGCAAAGTCTTGAATGGTGAATTTCAATTATTTTGCAGCAATCGTAACTAAGCAAAATTAAATTTCTTGAGTGTATGACCTCCAAAACACATCATAAGGCTTACGGATCAGCAGTAAGTGCCTAAAAGGAGACTGCTGCTTAACTTACTCGCATCTTAGTCCCTATAATGGATATTAATACAGAATCTGACAGGAGTTGTGCTGGCCTTTCAAAAGCATGGAGGAAAAATTGTTTTAAAATTTTTTCATAAAGCCATTTTGATTAACCAGCTCACTGATACCCAGTGTGCCAGGTGACCACTCAGACTATAGCAATAGCATCCTCCAAACTTTTCTGTGCCTGAGAAATTTATCAACTTTGTCACATTTAAGCATTTTCTCTTCCTGCAATATGAACATTACTACAGGGATTTACAAATTTAGCAAAACCCTTGCAAATAAATGGGATAAATTCCCCAGGACGAATCCAGGTTTTGCTGAAGTCAAAGGATATTGTGAAACTGATTTTTGGAGATAAAAAAGTGGTTTAGCATATAGCCACATACATGCTGGAAGTTGATGGCTACTGGAAGAGGGTAGATAGATTGGCAAGAAAAATGAACACAGCTCTAATTTATGTTGCTACATGACTATTATACAAGATTTACAGGCATAATGGTGATTGACAATCAAAACATGTACTGTAGAATATAGCCTGACATAAGATACTTCATGCTCAGTGAAAACTCTTTGCTAATTGTCACTTTAATACCAGGTGCCATGTCAACAAACAAAAAGTTTTGTATTGAATGTATCAGCTAGGCATATTTGGTTCCGTTCTGCTAAATGATCCTGCAGACAGAGCCACTTACGATCATCAGTAATGGTCTTTTGGTAGTGTTTGGGGGTTTGGTGGCTTCGTTTTCTACATAAATAGAAGTATGCTATATTAAAATGTCAGAGTGTCTGACAGAATCTGCTGATGGTTGACATACTCCACTAGGCACTAGTAGGGATGGGGCTTATACAAGGCATTCAATACATTATTTAAATATAGAGATACATAAAGGACCTTTCCCTTTAGATTTCTTTAATCTTCATGCCTGCCAGTTTAACAGAAACAATGACCATGCTGGAAACATGACCCTGAAATGAATTCACGGAAAGCAGCAAGTGCAGAGTGCAATGGGCCGCATTGTCAGCAGTGTGTCCAGCATCTCCTCCTATTCCCTCAGGCAGAAGAATTCCCAATATACTTCCCCAAAGTGGTGTTGGTTCTCCCTCAGAACTCTCCTTAAAGACCTCCCTTTCCATGATACATACATGGAAAGCTTAATGCTTTTAATCGTTTAGTGTTATCAGGAGGGGGTGTTAATGACTAGAGACTAATGGTGTAGACATTGGGTGGCACCTTTTTTGTTTTGTTTCCAGCTCTTAGGGTTCCTGGTCTTTTACTGGATCACAAGATTTTCAGTTAAAATGTACCATCCTGGGCTTAGTCCAGGTGGTTGTGGTCCATGACCTGGGCTCCCATTTCCTATGTGAATGGTGGGGGTGGTGGCCTTGGGTTTGTCACTTCAGTGCCTTACCTATCTCCTAGCCTTTGAAAAGCATGGGGTAGGGAACCAGCTAACCTCCTGGTGAGGATTATTAGCAGTGAATCCTGCAGGAATGCGGTACACTCTTCAGTGCTGCTCTCTGGGAACGCTGTCAGGTTGCAGTAGGAGCTCCCTTTTCCCCCTTAGCCTCAGCGAGTCACAGTGAAGGTTTTTTGCTGCTTGTAAGGAAATGATTAAAAGTTGCAGTAGTGGCAAGGTGGCCATCACCCATTCTTTGCGTTTACTTTGTGCAAGAAAAAAAGGATTATTTTTTTTATTATTTAGATATGCACAGTATAATCTCAAGTTTCAATCAAGAGACTTGACAGAAAAAAAATCCACTAGATCTAAAACACAGGTATTTTACTTAATCAGGGTCTAAATTAATTAGGTGCAATTTACAAGCTTTAAAAGAGAAGTAAATATAGCTGGTATTAGTTCAGCATTTAGCTGACTTAAGTAAAGAAAAACAACCTCAAAATAACCTTCCTTTAAGTCTCCCCAGACTTGTCTACCACATTTCATTTTCATATTTACATAGGATGGAGAAAAAAAACACTAAAACAGAATATTGCAGTAATTCAAAACCCTTTCATCTGAGTGTCTCTCAGCATGTTATTCACCATATCACAACGGAACCGATCACACCCCTCAGATTTAATTGGCAAATCCCATTGTTATGAGGCCTCAACGTACACTAAAGTGTCTCTTTTTGCGGTGAGCATGCAATGTGCTATTCTCTGTTGAACACAATGAATATTTATATTCTTCCATTCTTTTCTGGGAAATTCAGAGCTGTTTTGTGGTAGCCGCGTCCTTCAGAACTCTTTCCTTTTGTTTCCCATTTCAAACCTTAATATTTTAAGTGACTGTGAAAATGTTTCTTACTGGTTCCTTCTGTCACTGTCAGGTCTTGGTTCCTGGACTGTGCTTATGGTACCTTCCTGGAAAAAAAGTGCTTCTTTGTTGTTGCTCAACGTAATGAGAAGCTGAAAGATGAGCAGTGACAACAACAAAAGACATCTTAAAAAGTAATTTGTTATGTAGCACAAAAAAAGAAAAAGGTTAGTTCTGTGCGAAGGATATATCCACCTCTGACCAATCTTCCCATAATGATTTACACAGCTCCCTTGTACCACAAGGGTCAGTTGGAATCTTGCCATCAGTGTGCAGTTTGTGAAGTCACTTTTTGCAGAAGATACTCATTGTATCTCAAATTAATCCTAAAACTGTTTAACTTTCCTTTGATAATGGAAGAAAAAAAAAAGTACATGATATCATATGGAAAACATTCACAATAGTCTATTACGTTTAAAGGACTTCTGTATTGTGCTTGAGAATATAAGATTAAGAATAACTCAGAAGTCACGTTAAATACTGTGCAATTGCTAGAATAATCCCAAAGCTATCTGCTACAGACAATTCCAATTTTATTTAAATTCCTATTTTCACATAGATATAATTGTCCTTTCTGAGCGATACAAGGTTTTACTATTGATTTTACAGGGGTGTTGTCAAGAGTATCTGTAAAGCTTGAATTGATTTAACGTCAAAGTCCAAATACCACATTACCCCTCTGGAAATCTAATTAATTGAAATATATGCCATTTTAACATATTTATAGTGAATTCTGTTAACCAATACCCGAAACAAACAGTTTAGCTGCATTTCCCAGGGTAACAGAAATGATGTTATCATGATAATAATCTAAATAATCTAAAAATAAGAGATTTCTTATTTTGCATAGGTTTTGCAGTGGATGACTTTCATTTTTGTGACTTCCTATTGATTGAATTACATGTGTGTGCTACATATTCCCACTATCTCTTTTCACATGGATTGTACAGCATATATTGCTAGACCATCTACATGCAGAATAGTATTTGTATGCAGTAAACCTGTTCTTCAATTAGCTAGAAGAAAAACAGCAGGTCAGTAATTTGATTATATTTGACAAATATATTTGACAAAGCCGATTCTGTCGGAAAAGTGTTAAAAATGAAGAAAAATATAAATAGAGATAGTTCATAGGGGCCAACATCTCAGCATTACTGTTGTAGAAGCTTATGATACAAGGATTGGAAGCTTGTTTAAACTGTGGTCAACTCTCTGCAGCTTTTTGCCTTGATATATTGTTTAAATATATCGTAGGGCCTTGGTTTTTGAGACTTAATAGAGTAAAAATCACAGTAAGACCATCTGAACCCCTATTCCGAAGTAAAATCCTGAAATTAGTGCCTCAATAGAAATTTTTAGCCTAAGAATTTTTGTGATGGCAATTTCCTATAGATATCTGTTGTGTAATAATAGCATGGTTAGAAACCAGAATGGAAATTTTTGAGATCCCTGTTCCTGGAACTATTTCATATTGTATAGCATGTGTCACTGTACTTTCCAAAGTATCAAAGTTGATCATTTAGATAACCTAGCTTTAGTTATTGCATTTTTTTTCTTTTTGACACAAACTGCATTAATTGTAAGTAGATCTTTAATTATACTGAAGAATTTAATTTGAAATAGTCTGAGGAAGAATGCACCATACTTAAAAAACAATAAAACATTTAGAAGATTTAGACATTTTCAGACTGTTGCATCTAAGTGACATGACTAAAGCCCAAAGGCAATTAATGGTATTGTCTGCCTACTTCTCAAGGGATGCTTTTAACATATACACCTCTGGCATAATGATGCAGAGATACAATAGTATGCTGTCATCATCAATAATATTTACTTTCAGAGTTTGATCATACATACTGACAATTTAATGATTTTTCTTGAAGACTCCAGACTGGTGGAAACGACGTATATATTGTTTAGTTACCTCATTTGGAAGATGACTGCATACATCCATATTCATTATCTTGCATGCAGCAGACACCCAACATCAGCTTTTTGTTGGGAGAATAAAAAAAAAAAAAAAAAAAAGTTTCTTTCTTTTGACCAACATAAATTACAATAGAGTGGTTGGAGGGGACAGTGGAGGGGACAGAGAAAAAAATAGTTACACTGCAGTTACTCTGAGATGAGTGCCCAAACATGGCAATACTCTGAAATGTATTCCTGCGTTTCCCAAATTCTCAGCTGTATCTGGTGCTAACTGCCTAAAAGCCTACTGGTGAGAATAGAGCTGTACTGCTGTAAGCATCACTGCTGCAGTGCTTGGTTAACAAGTCACTCGTGACTTCAACAGATGCTTTTACCTTTTGGCCAGTGGGAACTTTGTGAACCAGCTTTTCTCTTTCCAGTAACAAATAATAAAGTAAAAACAGCTAAAGCAGATCTTTTCTGTTTGTGAAATAAATGTCACTTTTTATTAATGTGATCACATGTGCCACATCCCTCTATTTATTTGTGGTTTTAATCTTTCTTTTTTTAAATAACATTATCAGGCCCATCAAAATCTTTTGACTTTCTCCATATTGAAACAAGGTGGCTTTAAAATAGTGCGTATGGAATTTCAAATGAAATGTAGATCTCATTTCCATATCACTGTTTTCTTTACTCTTTTTTTCATCAGAAAACAGTCAAGGAGTCATTATATTTTCCAGCAAGCTGTCTTGTACACCCTGAAGGGAATATTATAAGATTAAATGCAGAGTAGCATTCCTCTAGCAAGGTGAATGTTTCTCATTACAGAGATCCCTAGTTGATCTCCTAAATATAATTCCCTGTAATAATGTGAAACTTCTGAATTATTTATTGTTTCATATTAGATCAGGAGTATAATTTCTGAAAATAAATTTATTGTCATGAGCAAATCAGCTTATGAAGGTTATCTGTAACCACGGAATGAAAGAGAACAGATGCTGTGTTTTGAGAGACTATCTATTGTAGCTACTTTTTGGCTTTTAGGAGGAAGCTCTAAATGTGGATTTAAAAATTGATGAACCATGATTCTGCTAATGTGCGAGCTTGGAGTCATAACACTCTGTATCTTTGCTATTTTATTCGTTTGAATAGAAATGTCTCTTTGAGTGAAGATCCATGATTGTGTCCTGCTCTGCCAGCCCATGTTACAGAGGATTGCCTGGGCGCTCTGAGGTGATGACAGTACAGCATGGCAACTCTTAGCATGGTGCTTCTAACAAACCAGTGAGGTGCACGTGAACTTTTAATTTAGTCTCTTTGGAAATTAATTGCCTTACCTGATGGGTGATAGCTGTCAAGGTGACGTATTTCATGCAATTCCCACTCCTGCAGATGCAGTATGCAGTGCATGGATGTGTCCCAAGCTTCCAGCTCCATCAATTGTTTCCTTGCCTCACTGGTGCACCTGTGGTCGGGGTCCTTGAAGTGGTCTTTCTCAACAGAGGTTCAGCACTGAATCTCTTTCAAGTTTAGCGGAAATAAAGAAGGGGACTTCTTGCCAAGCATTGAGGCATGTAAATAAAGGACGTGTGTCTTGGTAGAGATGGAAGTTCCCATCATCTTCTGTTTACAGTAGCTGTGGTGTTTGGGGATATCTGGGTGTTGGAGGGAGACGAGAGCATCTTCAGGAAGGGTGTAAACTCCTCTGTCGCTTTTTTCCCCGATACATTAGTTCTCTGCATGTTGGTGTATGTTTTCAGACTCCCCATACTGGAAGAATGGGTGAGCAAGCCAACTGTGACTATCTCCTGCTTACTGGGAGAGGACACAAGTTTTGAGTTCTCTTGACAATTTTTTTCCCTCTTTCTGCACATATCTTGGCCCTTGCAAGCTGTGTGCATTGCCCTATCATCTCAGGGCATTCCTTAGAAGTGTTTAGTAGCCACTTGTTAACAAGTCACAAGTACATCTGTGTTTCAGCCCATTAGTAAAATGAACAACAGTGTGCAAAATCAAACTGATTTTTTGGCTGACACACAGTCACTGAAAAACCTTTAAAAAATCCTCCAGAGAATGATTCCTTCCCCAAAACTGTGGCTATTTTTTCAGATCAGGCCTTTACTGTTTTATCTGTTCAGACACTTAGGAAAAAAATGTTAACCATATTAGACTGAAGGACTCAGCAGGTAAAGTGTCAGTCTACTGTCTGGGACAGAGGTTTAAGTCACAGTTGAAGTTTCAATTAACAGGACCTCGTGGTTTCCTGCTGTGGTTCTAATGGATAACGGTTCACATTAAAAAGATCTAAACATAATTTAGCACATTTTGGTGCAGATGGCTGTCTATGTTGAGGAGATGGCCACCTGGTGACTGTATTATTTTTCCACCCCTGAAGAATGGTTGCTGAGGTCAAGTCTTCGATCATTGGCAGGGATGAGGAGAGGCACTTGTGCTGTGACTCTGCATGCCACCTGGCTTCTCTGATTAAGGACTACCATTTTCTGCTTTCATAGCCACTCTGCCCTGGTATAAACAAAATTCAGTATGATTACAAACATCCCTAACTAATGAACGCTTTCTGGATCTGAGAAGGCAAATGTGGTGATTTTTAGCTTTGTTCATTCTGTTTTGTAATTAAAAATACAGAAGTAAGGGGGGGAAAATGTTTTGTTCTGCTTCTGCCTTGAAGTATACTTCTGGGAACTGATCTGAAGTTGAAATCATGCCTAAATCATTGCAGCTGAGCTACAGCAAGCAACTGCAGAACTCCTGTGTGCAGCACTTTCCTTAGCTGACTTTTAAGTTGGGAAAGATACTTCCAGGCCATTCATGCAATAATTTTGCTACAAAATGTTTTAATTATGAACAATTAAGTAGTTAGCTAAGAGTAAAAAAATGCATTTTTTTTTCTATTTTAGTGCATCTAATTTCCCATTCTCATAAAGCTTTGAGGACAAATTATGATAGGAGAGTTTATATAATGCATGTGAAAGACCTTCCTTTTTAATATTAAAATGTAAAAATATAATTTCAGCATCAAGCTGGGAAATGATTCATTATTTGGATAATCAGAGAAACAAAGATATGCTGGCTCAGATGTATTATGATCCCTTTGTGAGATTCATTAAATAGAGACCCTGACTTCAAGAATCCATATCACTGTTCTCTGTCTTAGGGGGATTAAATTCTGTTATAGATTATATTTCATTCAACCATAGTGGATTAGTTGCAGTTTCTACCTTTTAATTAAACAGCTGCTGTAACTAAACACAAATTTGAATTATTTAAGAGTCCACAGTATATTAGTCAACTTGCAGTATTTGGATTTTTAATTATATGAAGCTATACATTTTTTATGATGAAGGCTTTAGTCAGATCAATCGACAGCCACTAATAATGTATCCTTTTTAGAAGGCTAGTGTGTTTTAACAGAGCATGAAAAAAGGAAACAACCACAAAAGTAAATTAAAAGCCAAGCCTATCTAGGAAGATGTCTACATCAACTAAATATGCTTTGTGGCTTTTGACAAAATGTTGGTTTTGTTTTGTTTTTAAAAGTATTCTCTTGCCCCAGTGCAGAGCCCAATTTACGATAAGTGTCACATTATATCCAAGTGTAAACAGTACAGTAATGTTAAAAAGGTGGTAATTGTGCTATATTAATGATCATCAAAGCTCTGATCAAAACATTATAATACAGGGAATTTAATTTAAGCGTCAAAAAGAATATACATTTAGAAGTTTTGCTGAGTAAGAATCACTCCAGTGAATGCACAGACTACTTATCACTTATAATTAAAGCCTTTTTATCTGGTATCAACAAGAATTAACCTGTATGACTGAAGTAATTATACGTGGTTGAGGTTTATATCTAAGACACTGCTCACTTTTTCCTTTCTTGGAATAAGCATGGCTAAATAACTCAGAGTACCTGTGAACACTATAGACTAAAAAAACTCTAAAAGCAATCATGCAAAAACTCTCTTGTTTTCCCTTCCATTGTGTAAGCTTGTTCTACAGACTGTACATGTCTTTGGTTTATTAAGACACTAATTGGTGTAAAAGATGTTTGTGGGTGAATGTCTTTAAGAAAATACATGGTACGAACAGTAATCCGGCAGATAAAATGTTGGCGTAGAAATTCCTGTGTTGGTGCATGCATTTGTTTTTTGCCATCCACACAAATGGCAAACAGCACAAGGAATAGAAAGACACACATGCCAATGCAAAGTTTGTTGTAGGTGTTTAGGAAAATTCTATAAAAAGCAAAACCAGCTACCTTTCAAGCAGTATGAATAACAATGATCATAAGCGGGAATCTCTTTGATCCATGTGAAACACAGGAAAATACTATCAAAAAATGTGGTTAACACCAGTACACCCAACTGTAACACACTTCAGTATGTACATTACCATCAACACCTGAGGTGTGTTCTTCATCAAGCCTGAATCACAGTGCCTATGGAGGAATTTATAACCTATGACTTCTTGAACTTTTCCAGCTTGGTGTCAACATGCCATGCTTATATTTACTAGCTGATTATTTTTTTTTATTTTTTTTTAATAAATTCAGCTGATTTTCACTTCAGCCTAGTTTCACTGGTGTCAGCAAAGCTGTGTGTGTGCGCACTGTTGCATGGATGTGAACCAATTGCATCTCATACTGCAGGGGGCATCTCTCTCTATCAGACAGAGCACTTCATTAAACGAACTTTTTATTTATTTATTATTATTATTTGCCAGAAAATGTGTGCCTCAGTTACACTGTTGTAATCCAACTTGGAAATATGCTGTTGTGGCATTAAAAAAAATAAAATGTTTGGGGCAGGAGTATCCTTCGGTTTGGGCTCTGCATACAGTTTTGGTGAGTGTTTCAGCTGAGCAGCTTGTCTGGGCTTTGGGAAGGGAGAACGGTAGAGTTTATCCAAATGTCATGTTGCTGCTGACTACCAAAAATGTAGCAGGGGTGTTTCTGTCACTGCTTTGGGGAAAGAGTTCCTGTGGAATACAATAAATGGACAGTGTCTGGAAATTGTTTCATTTTTTTTTTTTTTTTGACTTTTTAACATGTATTTTAAAAAAAGAACAACAACAACAACAACCAAACAAAAAACTGTGTTGAGGCCTTCCTCAGCACTGTAAAGACTACAGCAGCTTATGCTCAAGCTAGCTATTCAATAATGCCGCTAGGGTTAACACAGTGCATTACCACAACAAGCATATTTTGAAAGGAATGCAAAAAAGAAAAACAAGAAAGATGACTAAATATTGTTGGCACTTGAATAACAAAAGAAAAAAAAAAGGAAAAAAAAAAAAAGAGAGTAATAATTTCCCCAGTCCCTGCAGTCATTCTTGAATTTTTAATATTGCTCTGTTTATTGTACCTTTACATTGCAGTCAAGTTGTTTACCAAATAATTTCAGGCCATTGTACTTTGAGAATGATGGCTTCCCAGAGTCACATTTTCCAGACGTCAATAAGTGGTAGGGGCTTCTGGCTGGGTTCTGTTCCTGGTTGATTCATTTGATTGTAGGCTGTCAAGTTTGGGGGATTTTTAAATAATTTTTTCAATTGTGAGGTTACAAATGAGTCACTCTAAAATGTTTCCATTTAGGTGTTTTTAATGTCTGGGAAAAGTAAATCTAAAAAGATCTTTATGTTTTTTCCTTACTCCTTTATTACCAGACCTTAGAAGTGAAAGCCCATTTGCAATTACTTTTAAGGTATCATTAAGGCCCTGTAAATATATTTAATCAAATTTCTTAGAAATTGTGTAAAGTACAAGCTGTACAGATGTTTCAAAGGTAATGTCGTATTATTAAGTTTGGGCTGTTCTCTTTTTTCTTTTTTTTTCTTGTTTCCAGGACCCACAGAAGCTCATTTCAGGCTTTTTTATGCCTAAGAGAGCATAAATGACCTAGTACAGCAATCACATGTCCATCTGGCCTTGTTTCTGAAAGGGGCCAACAGAACAGGGCGAGTAAATAGGTTTCCCAACAATACTTTTCCAGCTTCCAGTGTGGATCTTTCTTTAGTATAGTTGCTGAGTTATTTATGTTGTTGAAGGAGAGAACAATAAGGGCCGTACACCATACCTCTGGAAAAAAAGGGGAAATCGCACGTGTTCACAGTGGGAGATGCCTAACCAAACTCACTGATGGTACTTTTAATTTAGCTTCACTGTCTTGATGGGAGACATGGTGTTTCCACATGTCTCTATATTAGACACTCTTTTCACTTAGTTGCTTTTGACACTGTCTCCTACATTTCAAATGTACAATATGTGTAGGTTGTATTTTATGGTTCTGCTGCAGCATCTTTTGCTGAGAGAAATCCAAGCACTGTGGAAACAGCTAAAATGTGTAATCTCCCCATAGCGTACTCCATCCTGTTACTTGTATACCAGGCCCTACATTCCTTGCTCAATTTTCACTCTTTACAAAAGCAATTTTCCTGTGATCTATATAGGTGTTTGCTTGAGTGAAAAAGGAGTTCAGGTGCCAAATTCAGCTCACTCGTGGCTGAGATGACAAATATACTGAGAATGCTGTTACACCGAGGGTTCTCGTGGGAAAGGTGGATTGAAATTGTGCTTACACGTTTAATTTGTATGCACACACATCTGATTTTTAGAGGAATAGATACATGCTAACTGTAAGGAAAATGAAAGTTAATACTCTTTCTTTTCTTGGAGTGCAGAGAGTTTTCTGTTGAACCCACAGTCAGAATAATTTGCTGGAATGTTTTTGACCAGCTAAAGCAAGAACTTCTGGACTATTGCCTCTGAGCTGGGCATCCTTTTATAGTGATGAGAGTAGATGGCTACTGTAGCCAATTCTTAGATTTTTCAGACTAGGAAGGACGTTTAAGGTAGTCTGGCTTTTTGTGTAAAAGAGGGAATGGAGGGATCAGTGTGCTGCCAGTGGGAGTCCCTTCAAAGAAAATTTGCTTGATCTGTGTTTGTTTCCTAGTCTGGAGTGTGGTATAAAGCATCTCTAAAGAAGGCTTTGGGCAATTTGTATTTAAACTTTTGTGAAAGAAATTATGCATGCAACTAGAAATCTGTACACAATACCCATGTAATTGCAACAGTAACATAAAATGACATTAAAGGAGGAACTTTGTTATCGTGCAGTGTAATCAGGTACTGCTACCTTCTGGTCATTACTTTTAACACTTAAGAAGGAAAAACTAGTTCAGGAAGATGCATACAAGAGCGATCTCAAAACAAGCTTAAAAGTACCTGCAACTAATCTAGTACAAAGAATGAAGTATTGCGCAAAAGATGCTGCATATAAAGTGAGTACTACAAAGGAGTGGTGGACAACAACCAGGCATGTAAGTCCATCATGAATCCAGAGACTTGGACCCAAAAGAACCTTAAAGGTCATTGATAAGAATCTTAAAAATCATTTTTTTTTGAGCAACATGGAATAACTGAAAGAAAATCAAAGCGTACTTAATATGCTGAGTTTGCTTAGCACTTGATAAGGCTGTTGCACCTGAATGTAAAGTATGCTGAAGTCTGACAGAGGAATATTCCTGTAAACCTGCAAATACATATTTAATAACCAAGACATGATGTTATACATTTACCATATGAACAAACAGCTGCCACATAATGTCCTCAGTACTGCTGAAGGGAGCCTATGAATTCTTCTTCATCTCTCTGATTAGAGTGAAACCAGACACAGTCATTATAACTGTCTGCAAACGAAGCTTTCAAATATACCTGCTCTTTCTCTGGCTCAGATCTTCTCTAGCTTATTTTAATCTTTATCCATATTTTGGTCAGGCAGGATAGAGATATTTATTCTTTTATTATTTATTTATTTTTGTCTTCCCTGTGATGGCTCTAAGGTTCTGGGGAACCTTTCAGCTTAAATAGGAAAAGCTGACCTAGTTTATAGCATATTATTTATCTCTAAGGGATTTCTCCTTACCTATCTGCCATATACTGAAAATTTTTGATGTAGATGCTGTACTTTGATCCAAAGTCACAAAAGGAGCATAAAACTGGTTATCATTAGGGGAGATATTGGAACTTGTGTTCATGCAAATAATGCAGGTAGTTGAAAGTACAATAACAAATATTGTATATAGTAAAATAGTTTAATACAGACTGTAGAGAACCACCAAAAGGAAGAATAGTCTTTCTCTTTGCATGTGTCTAGACATTAAGCCTCTGTTCATCAATCCAAACTGTTTGAATATGGATAATTTACAGTTAGAATAGGACCAGTCATTAAAAAAATATTAAGCATAGGCTTAATATTGCTATGCAATATTGTATATGCTTTTCTTAAGCAGTAGAAACTACCTCATATAAAAACTCTGGTTTGGTCCCAAACAAACATTTTAAAACTGAAAGTGAGAACAATTGGTGAGTTGCCTTATCATTGCACTTGAATTCCAGCTGGAAATGCAAAGAGGAGAAACAGATAGAATCAGATATTGTCTTTATGGTTTTCCAGTTTTTCAGAACTTGCTCCCTCTTCTTTTACTTGAGCCAAATCTCATAACATTTTAGATAACTCCTTTTTCCAGAACTATCAGAATAAATTGTCTCAGGTCCAGTCAATGCAGTATCTCACATCTGATTCTGGGCATCCCGGAATTGTTTCAGAGAATGGTGCAGTAAGAGTTGCCTTAATGTAATCCCTAATAGGCTTATTTCACAATCCACGATATTTTAAACGAGTCTGAAATTTTCTGTTACCATTAACTCTTTTGGCTGTCTCTGTTTGCCATATAGTTAGTCTATGCCCTCGGGGACTATGATTAAATTACTTTTTTTTTTTTTTTTTTTTTTTTTTTTTAAATGCCTGCTGAAAGCATAGCCTGGCTTTTCACAGCGGGGCAGCAAAGCCAGTGCAGCTTGGCTATGGCAGTGGCAGAGCTGTGCTGCTCAGCAAAGCTATGCCGAGTCTCCTTCCTGTTGATGGGGAAAGCAGGTGCCTGCAGAGACAGATGAGTTCATGTTGTGCCATGTAGAGTGTTTCCTTCTAGAGTATGTGTTCAGAAACAGGGATGTCTAGGCAGGAGGCTTCTTTTTGCTCATATTCTAGCTTTATGTTTGAGCCGTGCATGAGTGGGGAGTTTGCTCCTGGGGGAATGTTTTACTGTTTGCTTGCCCAAGTGTCAAAGCTGTTGAGTGGTTAATGAAATGCAATGTCAGCAGCACCTTTAGGAATGGGAAGTTCAGAAACAACAGTGACTCTGTTGATGTGTGTTCTGTTATCTCTTCAGCTAAAAAATGCCTCAGCTGAATGATGGCTTTGGGGGAATGAGTTAAGTCCATTTTTTCACATGCCAATTTATTAAAGACTGTGTCTAGTGGAGTCAAACCCATGGGAGCAATGGAGGTTGCCATTGAAACATAACCTTGAAACACCATGTTTGTCAAGAAACAGTTAATATTAAAATGATGCATTTAGTCTTTGATGTTCTGCATAGCATACATGTCCTCAAATAAATGAGATTAAGAAAGAGTTAAAAGAAAGCAAAATAACGCATTTGTCCATTAGCACATGTAACAAAGGGGGAAAAGTTATGCCATTCTGTTCACCTGTAACCCTATCAAAGAATGCAAGACAATAATTCATCTCTAGCTGCCACATAAAATATCTCCAGAAAATATAGTGTTAGCTTCCCAGAAAAAGACTAATCTTTAAGACAACAATAAAAGGGCAAGGAAGAGAGAAAGAATGGTTGATATATGAGTAACATGCAATGTATTGTACCTGCTGTATTTAAAAACCAGTTAGATCACAAAAGGAATATATACCAAAGCCAAGATTTTCAGGAATAGGGAACTAAATGTTGTTTGGATATAATTGTGTGCTAATAACTGCTTTGTGCTTCTGAAAATCAGGCAGGCGCCAGAATCTGTATTTAGGAACCAAACTTTCAATTTTCATTATATTTTATCTTAAATCATCATGATCTGCATAATTCTGCACATATGAATGTGTTTGTCTAGTTGCCACTGAGGAGTTATCAAGAATAAGCACTCCTTTGAGTTGAGCACTGTCAGTGGTCTGTTGTTGTGATACTGGGCATTCTGAATCTCATAAAAGGAGTGGAATTGCCAGATGAAGCACCTATAAAATTGTCTGTTTCAGTGACTGAATGATAATGAAAATAAAAGAGGAAAAAAGCCAGGTTGATGTACTGCATATTGCCTGGGTAGCTCCGTGCCAGAATGAAGTTACGTCCAGGAAAGGCTCTGGGCATAAGTATTTGCTCTCAGAAATATATGTGGTATGAGCAATTTAGCTAGAAAATATTTAGTTGGAGTTCAATGTGCCCATTCTGTTTCTTTGGAGGTATCATAGTGGCTTGAGCATGTTTAATATGGGAGAAGTTTGAGTACTGGTTTCCCACCTCCATGGTGTATTGAAAACTCCAGTGCTCATCTGTGTTTCTCCTCATTCTCCTGCCAGTTTGCTTTCCCTTGCCTCTGATAAGTGAAGGCAAAGTGTCACACTTCTGCTGTTAAGTATGTGTCTCACTTTTATTCTCGTTCAAGTTATATTGATATTTGTTCTCATGCTGTCTGTTGCCAGTTCTGATGCATGGTTCAGCATATTGTTCTGATTTCTGTCTTCTCATCCTCTTCTTTAACAATATATTCTTGAGGTGTGTATTTGTGTCCCCTCCATTCAGCCAGCTTGGTGCTTCCTATGCATCTGAAAATGTTGGCAAGAGTCTCACCAGTAGACAGCTGGATGTTGCCAAGTTATTTTCTTGAACAGGTTGACCTTATGCTACCAAAGTGTATCACACTGGTATGGTATTCAGACATACGTTTAATGATACTTATGTAGGATGAGTTTTTACTCCTTAGCTTTCTTTGAGATATTTAGTTATTGTATTGAGTACAATCATTTGCCTCCAACCATGCAAGTATAATGCAATCCAGTGTACTCTTAGGTACAGTGAACAAAGCCAGTTGAAAATATCCATCCAGACAGATGGATTTTGGAAAAAGGAGTGAAGGTGCAATACATTATTATTATTATTATTATTTAACTACTTGCACAGAGATTGAGTTTATTTTAGAAACAGCAGAGGTTACTGTGTGTTTGTAGAACTGCACAGGGGCTGGATACACCTGCAGTCACAGTGGATAGAAAGCACCCAGCAGAGGAATTTGGGAAATGAAACCAATATGTATTTGCAGGTATTTTTGTGTTCCTTGTTCCCTACAACTTCCCACTTCAGATGGTTCTTTGGGTTTGGGGTTTCAGATTCTGAAGGTGCATTGAGTTCTAGGGGTGGTACCTAATGTTCCTTTCTTCTTCACTAAGCATCTGTAGAAATGTTTTCTTTTTACAGAAAAGTCTAATAATCATATTGCAGGACTTTGAAAGATAATTGAGTTGTCTACCATAAACTAATGTTTCTTATTCACCCCTGTTGAAAGACCACAAATCTTTATACAGCATGAGCTAGTTCTTATGTAAATTGTGGTAAATAATATATGAATGTATATGCCAGCTAATATAGGACTATACAGTGTTTGGTTTTGAAGAATTGTACGTACTTCCCCATGCAAACACTTAAAGGAGGAGGGAAGTGCAGTTAGTATTTCATATCTATGCATTGCAGGAAATAAAAGTTACAGCTCTAGTAAAATTCATATGCTAGACAACTGTAGAGCTGAAGAGACAGAGAATCCCAGAGGGTTAACTCCTCCTCACCTAAGCAAAGTAAATTATTTGACTTTTTGAAATGTCTTCTGAAATGTAATAAAATCTGAAGGGGGTAAGGATCTTCATCTCATTAATACAGGGTCCCAGCAAATGTCATTTTCTAAGCTGCTTTGGGAAATGGGATTCTTTTCAGATTTCAGCGAATAGTTCGCAGTCACAGTGCATTACTTTAGCAGCACATTTCTCTTCCTTACACGTTACATGCAGCACAGTTTAAACAGTAGAGTGAGCTTATTTTGGCTTCATTTCTTTATATGAACAGAGAGAATTTTGATTTGCTATATATTTCACTGCTACTAGATTCTCTCTCCATCTTAAATGGTAGTTTATTAAGATTAAGTGCTTTCTTATGTAGATGTATTGAAAGGACCTTTGATTTGGTTTAAATTAAATTTGATTCAATTAAAATGTAAGATAGATTGAAGCACTTTCATGAAGAGAAAATGAAAAAGCCTCTCTGAAAGAGAACCAAAGCTACAATAGACATGGAATCAGAAGATTGCTATCAGGTAGGCAAGTTTTGAAAATTGGATACCAGAAACACTACTTTCAATGAAAGGTCTAACCTTGTGGTATCTGGGTGGAGTACACAAAGAATGAATCACATGGCTCATACCCTAAGAAATTATCCAGAGTGACTAACTGACTGGGTCAGATCTTGAATTTCCTTGTTAGCATTCAGCACCACTGCTCTGGCATGAAGAAGAAAAGAAGAAAAGAAAAGAAACATGAAAGGAGAGATTAAAGGAGAGGGACAAGACAAAGAAAGATTTGTGAAAGTGCTATGAACCCACTCCTTTTTTTCTTTGTACTCTCCTCAATCCCCATTAAATCCATATATCAGGCTCCTAGGATGTCCTTTGGATAGGGCAGAAGAGGACTTTGTGTTGTCATCTGTGTTGAAGTCTCTGCTGGAGACCTCTGAAGAACTGCCCTTGGTACTGAACCTTTGAATAGTTTCACCCACGTCGTGGGATTTATGAGCTGCCATTAGACTTTAGACTGACCAGAAGCGGTGGGTGTGGAGCCCAGACATTTTGCTAACACATCTATTTAGTCCTGGAGCTGATGGCTGATGAGCACGGCTTTGGGGAATGTCTTCTGGTCAATATAGAGCAAGTGATGCACCAACTACTCACCATGTTGTGTGGCAGGGCATTTAAGAGCGAGAGAAAGGCTGTGTTTTTTTTTTGTTTTTTTTTGTTTGTTTTGTTTTGTTTTGTTTTTTACTTTGATGTCCTTTCTGGAGCTGACTATGTTTATTTCATTATCATAATATTCCTGTGGAACCAGCAAAGCCATTCTGGGTCTCATTACAGACGCTATACAAACCAAACCAAGATGGTCCCTGTTTCTGTTTGTAAAGTAAGACTTCAACAGTAATTAGAAAGAAAGGTGATGAGGGAATAGAATGGAACATTAAAGCATGATAAGGCTCATTTCTGTTTCTTTGCAAGTCACGGAATATGTCCAGCTCTGGCCTCCTAGCAGAGAACATGTGGCACTGAGACAAAATGATGAAGAAAAAAGCTGATTGAATCTCAGTGTTTCTTAACTGATGGGACTGGGGCTTGAAATTGGTATCCAGTTCTCACAAAAGGACATATGATACAACTTTGAACATCCAAAACCCAGAGGTAGTAAAGTATGTCCTCTCTTTACTGTCTGAATAAAAATTTGTCAGGATCATGCACCCCAGACTGTGCCAGCAGCATGTCATAGCCCAGAGAAAGGACACGCGCCTCTCTCCCTGACAGCTGGCCCTGACTTCCAGCCTGGCGAGAAAGTTTTCTGGTGTGAGAGTCCTTACCCGCTACTGCAAAGTCACCAATTTGTTCCACGCAGACCAAGTCAGATTTAAGCTGCTTCTGGTCATTTCCATCGCAAGCTGAATTTAAATCAGCAGTCTTGAAACAAAGTATTTTATTTTATTGTGAACAGCCAGATCTGCTTAACTGTCTGCAAAAATCTTAGAAAAGAGGGTGTTTTTTTCCCCGTTTATTTTTTGTTCCCCTCATAAATGCACACCACTTCAAACCTGGAAATCTTTAATGCTTTTACATGCAGTGGCTTTGTGTGTGTGTGTATGTGCACACATGAACGCTTTTTGTGTTTAACTTAAACCATCATATGGTTTAGTCATAGTGAACAACTTAACAGTGACTTCAGTTTAGCAATACAATACCAATAGGCCAGCAAAGAAACAGTATGTTTTGTATGTTATGTATAAACTGTCTTCTCACTTACCTAATTAAAATTCTTAGAAATACTTCAATTTTTTTGGACTATCAAAGTTAAATATATAAATTCTCAGCACTGCTTTAAAGATTTTAATTTCTTCTTTCTGAGGGAAAGCTTCAAAACTAAACGTTAATGTCAAAACCTTGATTCTAGAAACAGTTCTATAAGAAAGCTAGCTTCAACGTTTTGTCTTAATTCGGTGGATGATATTTAGATGTTTTCATCTGTTTATTGTTTATCGCATATCAAAGTACATCTAACCATGTTGACTTAGATTTGACACCTTTTATATTATGCAAGTTCAAATAACTTTATAAAGTTTTTTTTTTGCTGCAGAGCTTGGTGGCAATTAGTGATGGTTTGTCTCTAATTAGGTTGTAAGCATTAGTTTACTGCCTTTTTTTTTTTTTTTTTTTTTTTTTTTTTTTTTTAAGAAATACATTTTCTAAACTAAGCCAGTTGGATTCTTAGTACCTTGGCAAAAGGAGACAAAATAAGATTTTCTTTTTTAAAGAAACCACTAGATACAGGTATTTGTATACATACAGAGCATTCTTGGAATAAGTGCATAGATCCATGCTGTTCTTAGGAAAACTCATACTATGTTTTCTGAATGTACATTAGGAAGAATAAGTAGACTGTGGAAAAATGTATTAGGTATTATATAGGTCCATAATATATAACATGCATTTCTGTTAATTGATGTAGCCAGTGTACAGTATAATAACTGTTATGGCGCATGCTGTGAAGGCATATTAAAACAATACACAAAAGTCATTTAAATTCTAATAAGTCCTTTAACATAAAGAACATCAGATCCAAGAGTGTATCCATGATTTTCCTGTCTCAGTGGGACCCACTGTAATTTTTATTTCTGCAATATTAGTAGAAAAGAAATTATGAGTACTGCTAGTGTATGGACTATATTATGTGTATACATATTGCTTTGTTGTCTGATAATATAAGTTTATTTTAAGTTAAAGTGGATTGAATAATCTTTATGCTTTTAATACAAACATCTAAACAGCAATTTCTGATAGTACAATGCTGTTAATTACTTTGAAGAGACTTTGCTGATTAAAAAAGCAGTTCGGTATGATTCCTTTAAATGGCTGAATACCTACTTGCTCATGTAATTCAATGCATTTCAAGAATGCGAGATGTCCAAAGCTTTTGACCTCAATAAACGCAATAACACTGGATAAAGAATTTTTCAATTACTAGAGACCAAAACTTGGTGGCTAGGATGAAGTTAGATACAGTATCTATGGCACAAAAGGAAAAATGGGCAGTGAACAATGAGAAAGGTTAATAAACAGGGTAAATACAAAAGGTGTTATTTCCCTTGTATAATCCTCCGCACAATAGCGTATTTTAAAGAACATGATGCCCAGAAGCAGTGATCACAAATTAATCAAATATCACCTGAAAAGCAGAAATAAGGCTAAAAAGAACAGAGCTAATAAAGCAAAGGTGAGTTTAAAAAACAGCATTGCA
The DNA here is from genome assembly GCF_011077185.1 of Oxyura jamaicensis. NCBI lineage: Eukaryota > Metazoa > Chordata > Aves > Anseriformes > Anatidae > Oxyura > Oxyura jamaicensis. The sequence continues at coordinate 13,470,279 of NC_048904.1, read as the reverse complement.
TGGGAAATGTTTATCTATTGGAATACAGCAATAAAGATGAGTGTTTTAAAAATTGCAGTGACTTCATATCTTACAAAGAAATATTGTGATATTTTTGTAGTTCTACTTTTAATCTCTTTAGTTTTTTTGTTTTGTTTTGTTTTTCACTAAAAAGAAATGTATATTAGTCCTTTTACAGTAGCACCATAAAGGAAACCTCCTAATCCTTGTCAATGACTGTGTATCCAGTTATTGTACCGGTTCAGAATTTTTTGATGAACTCTCTTGCAGCCAGACTTGGAGCAAGATAGTCTTGGGTGTCTTGAATCAGGCCTTAGAAAAGCTTTTCTTTTGGTATGAAACAGTGTATAGACTCTTTGAAAGTTCATCTAATGCATCTGATTTTATACTAAAGAACCATTGCTACTTAGCTGTCACCTCCCGTTTGTCTTGATTGTACCACAGCAAGACTGAAAGTTCAAAGGTGTGCATCAGAATTTAGAGCAGTGACAATTCTTGGAGTTGAATTTAAGGTAGACCTGCAGGAGGATTTACAAACGTGTTTTCCTGGAGCTCTACTGTCTCACACATCTAATTATTAGTGATTTGAAATGTCTGTGAAAAGCTTAGTTTGAGAATTATTTGTGCACCGGCTGATCTTTCCTGATGCTGACGCCACTGTGCTTTTACTCAGTGGAAAGAGTTCTGTTAGCTGGATCAGTTTTAGGCAAACAAAAGATAATTTGTGCTAGAGCCTGAGCCCAACCCAGGTTGTAATTTTCAGAATCATACTCAGAAAATATAAACCACCTATCCCTATATTTGATTTCACAGAGGAAAAAAAAAAAAAAAAAAAAGGTCCATATCTGCTGAGAATAGGTGGTTGTGTATGGTAGCAAGCCTGGACAAGAATTTTGCCTACCTTGAACAAACTAACTTCCAAGCTCTGATACTGGCTTCAGTTTTAAAAGAGGGGAAAAGGCATTTGCCAGTCTCTAATGATGCCTGGCTGCTGTTATCACTTTCTGTTGTGTATCTTGTCTTTTCTCCTACATTTTTTTGTTAACTTTTGGATAGGACCATATATTGACATTATTGACAAAAAATGTCTTCCATGAACATTTAGCAATCCATTTTTTCAAACAAAAAATTACCTTTTGGCTTCTGTGTTGGGGAAAATCCACAAAGCAGGGCTTCTTCTTCACATACTCCTCCCCCTCACCAATTTAAAAAAAAAAAAAAAAAAAAAAAAGTAAATTCTAGTTATTTTGTTTGTCCTTTCTCTGATGGACCAGTGGAGCTTTTCTGCTTTATGCTGCCCTGCTGATATGCAAGCTGCCAAGCATTACCACCTCTGTCTCTAAAAAAGAGCTGATATCACATGTGAAGGGGAGCAGGCAAGTGCTTTCTACCCAGCAAGCAGAAGAATGGGAAAGGGATCACCATGGCAGCAGTGTTATTAAGTGCAAAGCCTCTTTTCAATCATTTTCATTATATACCAACTCCCCAACAGTATTCTTTTCCCCTAAAGGTGGAAACTGTACTGCAAGCTGGCTGCAAGGCACAGATGCCAGGTTCAGAAATGCATTACAGAGTTAGCTTTGAACCCAATAAAAATGCGATCTTGTAAGATCTCTGCTACAGGCTTTAGGCTGGTGCAATGAAGGATGTGCACCCAGTTTATGGGACTGGTGTCAGTTCACATTTCTTCTGGATTGTCTTCCCAATTCAGAGGAAAAAGGAGGTGTGGGGGTTTGTTTGTTTGGTTTGGGTTTTGTTGTTGTGTGTGTGTGTGTAGGGTTATTTTGTTGTTGTTGTTGCTTGTTTTTTGTTGTTTATTTTGTTTTCTTTTTTGGTTCGTTTGTTTTTATTTTATTTTCCTCCTTGTCCAGAGATTATCAGTGCCTCTTTTTTCAATGAGACACAACAGGGAATAAGCTTATGGGTGAGACACCTTAGGAGCTAGCTACATGAAATACACTTATGTTTCTCATAAAGTCCTGGAACTGTGATAGGTTTGAGATAATTACACTACTATTATGCTTGATTGCTTAAATATACTTTAAGAATTCATAAACAAGCATAGACTGTTCATGAAATAATAATGAAATAAACATGGAAGATACATATTTCCATTTCAAATTTAGATGAGGTGCTTTTGAGTTCAGTTCTTCATCAATTTGGCTAGAATACTGTATATGTAATTTGGCTAATTAGATGCAACATACTCCTCTGTACATTTTGGCCTACTCTATATACATTGCATGAATGATACTCATGCTCTCCCCCCTTCTCCATGTATCATTGTATATTTCAGGAAAACTCTGCTGTGTGTGTGCATGTGTCTGATACGCTGCTGTTTCTTAATTACTCTTGAGGTTTTTATTGGCTCAGAATTTAGACTGAGCAACCTGAAGAGTATATGCTACAAAATCTACAGGAAAGTGATTGATCTCACCCTATCCATATTGTCAAGGCCTATGCCAAAATGCAAAACAATAGGCTGTTTGGCTCCATTTCTCAGTGTGGCTTATGCTCGTTAATGAACTTCTTCATTTTAGTTCTAATAATAAGAGAGTAACTGGAGCAAAGTTATTGCCTGCGTTGTCTACCTCCTCATCTTCTGTAGTTGTCTCCTAAACAGATTCTACATCTTCCTCCGCTCCTTGATTTCTTCTATGGTAGTGTGTGCAATGAGTTATTGATGGAATTTAGTTTAGACACTGCTCTTTAAACTAGGGGAGTTACTCTTCCCTACACTTTGGCAGGGAATATACAGTGCTTTCTGTTCTCCATCTTCCATTGGTTTGGGTGCATCTTCTGCCTAATACGGAGATTTAAGCTAAGTTGCTCTTTTTACTTCATTAGAGAAAGTGGCACCATTTTGAGCAAAAAAGGCAGCAAGTTGCATAGTAACAGTATCACAAGGAAGATGCTCAACACTGATTGATGAAAAACAGAATTTGGCATTTCAGTGTAAGTAGTTTTAATATGTGAGCTGACACAACTAGAAAGAGAAAATATTCTGTTACTATTTAAAAATAAACATTAACTCTCAATACCACTGTAAATATTCCTTTTTATTTCAAGGAAGAAACAATTGCAGTTAACTGAGCCTGATAACTCTTGATAAATGCTGTTTGTTTAAACAGTAACAGTATTGCCCAAAGAAAATAAATAAGAGAAGTTTCTCAGTGAAACAACTGAAATTTACCTGCTACTCTAACAAGCTCTCTGCATGACGGTGAGCAGAACAGAGCAACTTACTGGTTGAAACTTCCTATAAAAATCATGGCAATGGGATAAGCAGGTATCTATCACTAGTAAGGTATTTAAGTAACTCGGCATACTTTGCTTCTGTCAGTAGCATAAGGCATGAAGCTCACCTAGGGATTCTTTAGAATTACCAGTCCTTGAGAACAAAAATTACAGACAATTTTCCTTTCATCTCTTCTTTCCCATTTATATTTCAAGGTCATTATCCTCCCTTAAAATCAGGACCCCTCCCTATAGCAATATGCTAAGATTGCTCTTATTTTCTTGGAGGTAATGCTATGAAATTACCTATGGTCATGTGGTAATCTACACAGTCATGTGGATGAAATCATATTTTTCCTAGATGGATTGCTATCCATCAATAGGCTGTTTTTCTGACATGTTGCAGAATATTTACTGAAAACTCTGCAGGAAAAAATTTAATATGCAATAAACTCAGTATTCATTTTTAATGTATTTTCATGTCTTTATGTACAATAACATGGTGTTTAATAATTAAGTATCTAGGATTACTTTGTCATGTAAGGGCTAAGAGATCTTTGAAAGAAGTTATTGCAGGATTAAAAAATAGGAAAAAAGAAAATAGGACAATCCACCTTTAATTTTGTATTTTAATAGAACAATTACATCTAGGTTTCTAGCCTCTTGATCAATACAAACAGGTTGGTGCCAGTATTCACCTGGCAAATGTTCATACTAAAATTACAAAATGCTAGAGAAAGCGCTCCTCTTGTTAGTAGTAGAACAAAGAGTGCTATTAGAATATGGAAAACATTATCCTTTGTACAGTGCATTCTGCATCTATAAACTTTCAGAGTTTTTAAAGGCGTTTTTTTCTCCTTTCCAATTTCAGAAACAGTATATATGTATTTGTATGAATAAAAGGGTAATCGTGCTAACAGTGGTCACGAGGCTACGTATAACACCAAACAGCATGAAATTCTTGTAGCAGGAAAGGTTAATGAAGGCAAAGAGAAATGGAGTTATTTACTCAGTGTCACACAGCTAAGTTTATGACAGAAAGAAGTTGAAATAAGAGTACTTAATTTCCTGCCAAATATCTTAATCACAGGATTATCTCTTTTCTTTTGGGAAGTGAAACAGCACATGTTGAATTAACGTTTTTAGGTATTGACTTAAAGCCCACTAGACACAAAACAGTCCTTATTTTGAAAGGGCAAGACTAAAAGCACTCAGGCAGTTCTTTTGCACCTTCAATGAGACACAGCCTAATACCAAAACATACCATTGACACAGAGCTTGTTTGGACATAAACATGCAAACCCAATTCTTTTGATTTTCTGCCTATCAGGAATTGCATGTCAGCTTCCATTCAAAAAACTCCCCAAAACTTTGCAGAAAGGCTACTTAATCACATTTTTGTGGGCAACAGAGCTGAGTTCTGCTGAGTGAAAATCAATTGTATTTTGCTGCTGTATTATTTTTGAATTTATAATCCATGGCATGGATTGAAATTGATAATTCCCATTACTTGGTGTATATATACATATTCTCTCTCTCTCTTACACACACACATCCTATTGTTATCTCACTTCTTGTTCCAAGGCCTCTCACTTCTTGCAGGTAGCAAGGTGCAAATGGATTTTCTGATGGCCTAATTACCTTTTTTTTTTTTTTTTTTTTGTCTTCCAATATCTTACCAACATGCCTATTGCAGGAAATTGCTGTGAATGGAAATTAGTGTGATTCCATGTATACAGTCTTCGCCTGGTCAGGCAAAAGGAAGGCATGCTGGCTTCCTTTTAACATCCTGACCCTGCAGATTTAGGGACAGAAGAGTCTCCGAATAACTGAACCAGATGGGTGAGAGATAAGCGGGTGGTAAACAAGGTGAAAGTAGCTTCCCATACTGTTTTACATGTTGTTTTTCATGTTGGCCTTTCCCAATTTCTAATGTAAAATGGAGGACGTGTGTCCAGGAGGTGGTTTTATGACTGGCTTTTGCTGTGCCTTTCCTAAATAAATCCCCTTCCTCCCCAAGAATTTTAAGACACTCTTTCTGTTTTCCAGGCCCTTTGTAATGCATAAATAGTGGTCTATAGTGGCTCAGGTTGAAAGATGCCATATAAGCAGATTGTAGTTGCTGTGTTCTTACTGTTTTAGATAACTTATTATTTGAATAGGCTTAGTAGATTTTAAGTTTTCTCTTTCAGATTTTTATTTTCACTCTAAGCCAATATCTATTTTTTAAAAGTGAGTTTACAGATTTAGTCGGACAGTTCCAGGGTACCCTTGGCTTACCTCACACTTGGCAAGCCATCAACAAAATTTGAAAGGTTTCCAGCAATGACATACCTTTATATGCCTGCTCCAATAAAAATGTAATTAAAATGCTTAATAAGGTTAGGGTTTTGCTCAAAGCATTCTGAGTTTCTTTGATTTAGCACATCTCCACAGTAAGTAAATGTTGGGCATCCTCATCATATCCATTGTACGAATTCAATGTAAATATATCTTGAATGATTGATCAGATGTAATCTACACTCTTCAAATGCATAATTTTATAGCTATAGTTCTACAGCATGCACGTGTATGTCAATACACATTTTGTTATTTGTAGATGGCATGCACCTGTGCTTTTTTACATGTAGTCTGAATGCCCACGTGATTATACATCTGGATGCACTGGATACACCCCAAATTTCTGCCTGGTAACAGATTCTTTCAGGTTGCTCTTTAAAACATTTGCATGCCAAAGAAATGTCATCCTTCTGCATCCAAATGAGGGATTTCACTGTCCAATGATAATATTGAATATTAAGTCCAAATTAATATACAGTGTTTTCCCATACACCAAATCCTTAGCTTGAGATTTCAGCACTGGCAGCAGAGATTTCCAACAGCCTTTTCTGGGCATAGCAGGTTTGGAGAGAAGGTGCTTTCTTCTTGTTACGCTTCCACACAAAGAGATTACTTCGAGTCCTTCCTTCACAGCCAGGCATGTTGAGAAGAGAATACTGAAAAGGACCATTTCCCAAAGGCTCCAGTTTCAACATGAATGGCCCACTGTGGCTCTGGATGAACGTCAGATCAACCATACCAAAATCAGCATAAGAAGATTTCTCAGCTGCATTAGTTTTATAAATTCAAGAGTATAGAAAACAAAGTGAACATAAAAGAGTAGCTGAAAGCTTTTGTGGGCTACACATTTCAGGAGCTTCTGCCAAACTGTCTAGCCAGCATTGTAGCAGGAAATTCTATTCTATAAAAACTCACCCAGATTTCAGTGATGCTAGAGCTCTCATGTATGCTTACCGTGTCATTTGGTATCCCAAGCAAAGCAATAGTAAAGGCAGACTCCCACATGTGTGCACACACAATGTACCATTTTCCTTTCTGGTGCACTCCTCCTTTGGATGCATTTATGCTGATTTTTTGTTTGTTTGATAATGTTATTTTCCTTCTTATATGGAGACATGCAATTATTTTTAAACACCTGCCATAGAGACATGGTGCAGTCTCACTCACTTTTTCCTAGTTACCAGTGCACAGTCAAAACAGTCTGAATTTCTTGTGTTAAGCAAGGCCTAATTGAGTAATGCAGTCATTTCAAACTTTTGGTGATAAAGCATTCTCAATTCATCTTCCTTTACTTGAATCTATGTAATTTGGAATGTATTAAAAAAAAAAAAAAAAAAAGTTACATTCTGCATTGCCATGGCGGGAAACTCTGGGCGCTGTGATGAGCAGTCTCTGTATTTACTTTCCTTTGGAGCCTTTTGTATCTTTACAGTCCACTTTGAAAACACAACTGTCACCCCTCTTTTTGCTTTAACAAATAATTGTGCAAAAGGAAGCTGACAGAACTCATTTGGACCTTTTCCCTAAAAGATGCAAACTGGCAATCTTTGCTTAAAAATTGTGTTATTTCATGAATGTTCTTAATCTTGGCCTTTATTTCACTTTAAATGTTAAAATGAGAGGGTCTAACTTCAACTGAAACAGTTCTCATGGAGAAGTGAAAATTAAGCCTACGTCAAGGTTAGTCAAATTGGTTTATAAAATGTTGTGTGGCCTGTAAGACAGTTCAGGTTCTGTGTGGTTATTAACCATGGGGGTTCTTTATCTGGATCGTGGATGAACAACTCTAGACATATATACATATAATACAGTAAATATGTAATTTGTTCTTGGTAGATAAAATTTAACAAATGCATGTAGTGCTTGCACTGCTTTGTCCATCCTCCTAGCAGTTTTAGCAGGATATATTGTGAATTGTAGAAAAATCTGAGTGTCTCACATGAGATTCATAGCTGCAGTGAAGTCCATGTTCTCACTTAGCACTTACAATGGAAATTGAGTATTGCAGAGGTCTTGCAATGTCTTTTTACAGAGGCATGAATTTTCATCCTGTGTCTAGTTCATGTAATGGTGTAAGCAAAGATTAATTTGACATATCAGAAGTGGAAAAGATAGCTACATTTAGGGCTATAATCATCTCTTATAACATATTAATGACAGTTTTATATCTCTGTCAAAAGGAAAATGTACCTCTTAATACTCTTACTAGTGGAGTATATTTTATTTATTTTATTAGGAAGACAACACAAGATGTGAATTGGTATTTCAGCCAATTGTCTTAAAATTACATAGAGTAAGGGTATAATTGTTACCTTCAAAAAGCTAGCTGGAATTTTTAATGATGCCTGAAGGTTGTGGTGCCACTTGAAGCAATTACTATTGTGTCTCTCACTGCTGCCCTTTAGCACTGGTGTAGCAAGAGGCCTAACTGCAATAGTCAGAAAAATATCAGCACATTAAATAGACTATTTCTTCAGTTGTAACAACTAGGGATTTAACTGCTGTATTTACTTTACAGGACATTGGGACTCCAAGGCCAGAGCGAATAACCACAGGTTTTCATTTCCTTGTTGAAAATCCTTGGTTTTCTGTATTAGCTCAACTTCTTACAATAGGTGGTAAAGGTGGAATGGCAAGATAAAATCACTTGTTAAAAAATATTTACTTAACACCTTAATGAATCAATCCATATTTAAATATTTTAGAACAAAGCTTTTTGAGATGATTAATCCCAAATTGCCTTTGAGGTTTTTGAGAAGATTGAAGGCAATTTCTCTTATTTTTGAATGAAATTTTGAATAATAATAATAATGGCTGGCTGGAAGACATCAATTCCAAGATGCACAAAAACCTGATACTGTGAAATCAGTTTCATTTTCATTTCAATGAAAAGAAGGCCTTTCGAAAGGTTTTACAAAAATACATGAGCAAGTAACCCGCTGCACTTCAAAGTTACTAAGGGCTTAGGGCGTTCATTTGGCATGAACCAGATGCAAGCTGCTGAAAGAAGTAGAGCAGTGACTTGAATCTGGGTTTTGTGTATCCCAAATGAGCATTTTTAGCTTTAAAAAGTATATTGGTCTCCCCTTCCTCCCCCGAGGTTGTCATCTGCTTAATAAAAGTATTTTTCTGCATGCTGAATATAAGTAATTAAAGAAGTAACGGTTTCTTGTTGTCCTTCAGTAGAAGTAAAATAAGCTTTCAAACTGAAATGCCTTTAGAGGGAGGATTTGGGGGTTGCCCACTCTTTGAGGGCTTTTCAAACTTATTTGGTTTAGGAGGCTGTAAGTGCAGCCCTGCCATGTTATAGCCTCGTTCACTATAATGGAGCTTAGGGAGCTCCATAACGATGCACTGGCTTTGCTGAGGAGATACCAATCCCTGTTAGCTCCTTCAGCTTCCTCAGAAAATCTCTCTGGGCTAAATTTTCACAGGTGGTGGTGGTAACTCAGAAATGTGATGAGCTAGGTTGTTGGGGTGTGTTTGTGTGTTTTTCCCTTTCTTTGTGATACAACTGATGTGAGAGGAGATGGTTCCAGCAATATGTCTGTTGTAAATATGTTTTAAAATCCTTCATCTTGTTTGGTCCCTTTCAAAAAGATAGAAAGTGACCAGTAGAACACTTGATTGAATTTTAGGCTTTCTAGTCCTAAAACTTTCCCCAGGCTGCATTATAATTTCTTAAGTGGAATAGTTCAGTGGTTGATTATACTACCAGTTTTGCAGTGCATAACTTATAACAGAGATAAACTGTTATATGGCTGTAAAAAATCGTATGGGAATGGCCCCCACCTGCTATCTCACAGCTATGCCACATCAGTTAATACTAAACTCCTAGTAGTTTTGTGTTTTGTATATAAAGTGCTGATAACAGAAAAATGCTAAGTTTCAAGTGGTGGTTTGTTGTTTGTTGTTGTTGTTTTCATTTTTTGGTGGTTTTTTTTTTTTTTTGTTATTGTTTTTTTTTTTTTTTTGCCTTTGGTTTTTGGTTTGTTCAGTCCTCTAATCATCTTCATGGCCTTCCTCTGGACTCGCTCCAAAAGGTACACATCTTTCTTATGCTGGGGGCCCCTGAGCTGAACGCGGTGTTCCAGGTAGAGTCTTACAAGAGTGAAACAGAAGGGCGGAAACACCTCCCTTGACCTGCTAGCTACACTTAACATATGTGATTTAGAGGAGATCGAAAACTAAGCAAGTATAGGGTAGCAAATATGGCAGGAGAACAGGGTGCACAGGTAAGATGTCATTTGGAAAAAAGCTATGGCACATGAATGGCAGAGCTCAAATAGACTTGGGCATCCTGACAGCCACAGTAACATCCTGTCCCTTTGCTGCATTGCTTCTGAAAATATCCTGTCCTGAAAAATGGCTGTAGGTGCATACTGAAGTAACCTGTGCCAAGCTAGATGTTTCATTTCATTTTCATTTATAATTCAGGAAACACGTTTTGCAGAAAAATGTCTCAATGATGGTAATACTCGTTACAAACACTGTGCTGTAGGATTCTCATTCTGGGCAGAGAAATACTGTGCTTGCAATGTGGATCTTTATTTCAGTAAGCCACTAACTTAAGTCAAGCTCTGAATTGAATATTTGTCATTACAAACATGTTTGCAAATGGAAGAGTCCAGGTAAATAGAAAAGACATTTCCTTTGTGCAGGACAGGTGATGAGAGTGCAGTCTAAATACTCAGCATTCTTTCTCAGATATGTTCTTCTGACTATAGTGACACCTGCTGAGATTCTATTGGATTCTTATTTTACAATCTTTTTTTTTCCTGAATTAAGTACATATCTGTAATCAGTCACCCATGGCTGCTGTTTGTAAGCAACCTCTCCTGCACAATTCTGACTAAGTGAATTAATGCCAATTAATTTCCAGTTTTTATTTAGGAGACAGAATGGTAGTTGGGCAGCAGTATCTCTGTCTTCATGAATAGTCTCTTGAGGTTCTTAATGTGCAAGGAAATAAAAAAGAAGCAGATAGGAAGAGCACACTGTCACATGCTATCTGAAAAATGGTGGCTTGTAATTGTGTGCTTTTCTCAGGAAGGAAAACTGTAGTATGGGATATCAGGAGAAGAGTTTAAAGCAATCTCATGAGCTGGAAAATAAGTGTGATGTTACACAACATGAAAAGGCTTTCCTTTTAGCTAATGGTTGTATTAATATTTGCAAATGATGCTGTCCCTTGTTACAGGTGATCTCTGCTCAGCCAGATATTTTCGATATTTTAAGCTTTCACATACAAAAATAGATTATTAGTTGATTTTTTTTTTTTTCTTATCGGGAGATAGTTCAATTTGCAGTTATTTGTTGCTGATTCAAAATAGATATGGAGTTTTAAATGAGGCAGTTGCTACCTAATAAGAGACCTGTTTTGGCACAGCTGGCTTTTGGAAGAGGATGTGCTGTTGCAGAGCCAGCCAACAAACGGGGCTGTGACAGGATGGCTCTACCTGGGACACGGCCAGGACAGCAAAAGGAGGAGAGTCGTGTTGGGCTGGGCTGTGTTAGGAATGCTAGCACAGGAGGGAATGGAAGGGGCTTGGAATGGGAGGAAAATCGATAAGGAACAAAGCCTTACTGCTGAGCTTTAAAGAGATGCAGAAATAATGAAAAGTGACAATACAAGGTAATGAAACGGACTATATATACTCATGTATATATATATACACACCATTGTAAAAAGCCTCATTAAAGATGCTGGAATTTATTGTCAGGCTGCCACTAAAAAGCAGACTTAAAATCCAAAATGGTCTTTTTGCCAGCAGAAATTAACTGTTTTCTAGAACAATCACACCATGCTTTTGCGGTTAGTATTTATAAGGCTAAATGATTCTGGGAAAAAAAAAAAAAAAAAAAAAAAAAAAAGCTTTAGCCTTTTATCTCCTGGATGGTTGGTCTAAAATCATTGCAGGTTCTTTATTTTATTTGTGGGGGGGGTAAATATGAAGTGAAAGGTTTGCATTGTAAATGCTAGTCTCCACATATGTAGCTCACAAACTCTTTCTAGCTATTGCCCATCAGGATGTCTAAAACTGGAAAAATATTAGTATCATCAACTGAAACCACTGATGGGTCATGCAGGGTTGGTTCCTTTTGGGACAGCTTTCTTCTTTCCAGTCATCAGAGAGGAATCTGCATTCCTCTCTTATTCTTATAAACATTATACACCCTTCTAATTCTCCATCTCTTGTGGAAAGTTTTGCTTGCGAAGTGTCCAAAAATATGTTTGTCTGAATAGAAATAATGTACACAAACCCACGTGGAATTGCAGATTTATTTCTCATGACTCAATTGAGCCATGAGATTAAGTGGATTCTTGTTTATTGTTACAGTCAAGAATGAAAGAGGGATATGAGTCCTCCTCTGGGAAGGAGGAGGAGGTGTAAGGAAGGAGAACTGGTTGGAACAAACAATAGGGTTAGGCTGATGTTCTTTCAGGTTCATACTTAAACTAAAAATAATGCTCAAGAAACCAAGTTTGAACTGGTCCATTGTGTGACTGTTGTGTTAGACAGAATTGTGTGGCGTCTATTTTACTCATAAATCGTAAATTATTCCAGTAATATTGTGAGTTTAAGTTTAATGCTTACATTCAAATAATAGTATATCCCCCTCAAATTTTTAGACATTTTGAGTTTTGTAGAGCGCTTTTTTAAAAAAATATAAAAAAAAAAGAAGTGTACGTTTGTATATTTTTGTGAGTGCTTATTTCTAGACAGGCATATTTCCTAGTTTATTGACAAGATATTCTTTTTCATCAGCCTCTAATATGCTGACACATATGTATCTCTTGCTCTACGCACCAGCTGAGTTGTTCTATCTAAATGTAAAGAGTTTTCCTGGCTAGAATACAGTGTACAGGATGAGCTAAGTCTCTTGGGTTTTGCTCACAATCATAAGCTGACACTGATAGCATTTTGCAGATGGTGCTTGGATGGACAAAAGAAGCGAACATATACAGATCTAATGAACGCGCTGAATTGGTTTCTGTTCAGCATTTCTCACTGGACTACCAGAGAAAGGAAATTAAATCAGCTCACGACAGCTATCTTGCACATCTCACCTGGGAAGGTATGCATAAGGTAGGACAGGCACTGCTTAACATTAATCAGCCTCCTGAAGTCATTACATTCATGAGGAAATGTAATTCACATGTGATTACTTTTTAATTTACTCTGTAATCACATTCCAAGTGAACAGGGCGAGCTTAAAATGAAATTTAAAAGTCAAATACTGCTTTGTATTAAGAATTCACAATTTTTATATGCACTTAGGTTAATAAAGATTTTACAATAACCATTTGTGACTGAACATATAATTTTTTGACAGAAGCTGGTGCCATACTTTGGATAAAATGTATTTGATTTTTGTCCAAGCATTGCAGTGTACCCTAGGAGTTTCAGGACCGTGTTTCATACAGTATTTTTATCATGTTTAAACTTTCTTTGTTTTAAATTCTGCAACAAAACAAAATGGCCATATCCCAGATCTCACTTTACATGAATTAATGCCTTTTATAATTTTGATTTTTGATTTGCCTCTGAGGTAAATTGTTGTTATGTCCATCATCAGAGAAGGTAAGCAAGACTTCATAAAAACAGAACTGAGTTTACACATGAGAAATATGAACATAAAATTATCTGATGGTTCCTCAACAGTCCCTTAAACTTTTGGACTGATCCTAATTTCAGTGAATCAATTATGAAATTTGTGTACATCATAAATGGAGTCAGAAGATCTTCAGAACAACTAAAACCCTTGAAATGATCTAAACTTTTTGGTCTGTCTTGAGTCTATGCTTATCATTTTCATTTCTACAGCACTGTAATTAATGAAATGTGGTCAGAAGATAGCTATTTAGTGTTTCTTTATCTGAGCAAGCTAGAGGGATGTCTGGGGTAAATGAAAACCAATTTACCTTGGTTTTGTTTAAAAGCCAGAGTGCTTTCATGTAACATTAAGATTATTCATTTGTTGGTGCAAATCTAGCCCTCTACTCCAGACCGCTCCGACTATGGGATGTGACCTTGTTACACTTCTGCAGAGTGTGCAGAACGTTATGGTGTGTCCCAGAGAGCCCAGATCTCATTTCCTTTGCATGGCATAGGGACTATGTCAGCAATAAAGAGAGGATGGAAATCATGAATTCACATCTATATTCTCACTGAGCTGAGGACTGAGAGACAGAACTCACGCTGGCTATGGCTGTGGATTTGCTCATTCTGAGGTTTTGGGTCCAGGAAGTTGAGAGGGGGGCGCCTCTTTGAGATGGACTATTCAAACTGGGGTGAGAGGTGACTTGGAAGGGTGCTTAGTCTGGGAAGAGGATTGAAAAATTTTATTTAATTTTATTTTTTTCTGGTTGTGTCCCCTAAAGGAATGAGAACAATTTTTCTTTTCTTCACAGTTGGTTCTGTGAAAGTGATGATTTGATACATATGTTCTCACTGATCTCTTGGCAATGAAACCCTGCACGTTAAAAAAGGTAGCATCCACCTACATACAAATACATGTGGTACAGGGTTTTGGTTCATTTTCTCCTACTTATGGCATAATTCTCCCTGCACTCTTTATTTCTGCATAGAGAGAAAGGCAGATTATGAATTCAACTGGAGGAATTTCTAGAACACAGGATACTGTTGCCCCCACCCTTCATGGAGCAAAAAAATATATTTTTCTGGTAGAGCTCTCAGATTTCTAAGCCTGCAAAAGGCCTTGTGTCCCTTGATTTGCTTGGTAGCATCTTGTGGAGTGAGAAAACTACCAGATAAACCTCATCCTTGGTGGTGAAGTCCTAGTCCTAAGCTTCAGAAGTCACCGACTCTCTTAGACAATCGCTCATTCCACTGTGCAGTTTGCATGCACAGTATCACATTTAACTGTGACTTACATATTTCTGCTTTCATGTGTGCTGCTGGTGAGGGAGGTGTCAGAGTAATTACAGGTACTGCTTTTCCCTTTGATCTTTTAGTGGGAGGAAGACTGGTCTGAATCTGAAGATCTCTGCACCCTTCTGCTTGCTGCTCACTACTGGTTTGGGGAGTTTCGATCCTGGAGTTTAGGATAAACCTTCATAAATTAGGTTTTGCAGCTAAATATGTCAAATGTGTACGCAGGTTTTATCTTGTGATGTATTTTAATCTTTGAAAAGCAACAATATAAAATAAAGCTTTTGGTAATATTTTTAATTGACTAACAAAATCCTAGTTTTCCATTTTGAAGGCCCATGACGTAATGTGGTCAACCAGGTAGCTGAGAACTCTTTTAAGATCTCAGTCTGCTAAAATACAAAATTACATTTCAGAAATCCTGTAGAAAAAAAAAAAAGAACTGCAATGGTTCAGAAAGAACCATGGCTGCACTGAGTCTTCTTGGATTCCTTGTCTTCAGTTCTTTTATGTCTGACATCATGAAGTCATGGTAGATAAGCCTTCAGGTCAACTTCTACGCCTAACCTCCTTGAGAAGTGTTACCTTCAGAACAGAGATTGTCAGTTTAAATCATACCCTTTGTTGCATAACAGACATTATCCCTTGCTGACTGTATGCGTGACAATGCTATCACGATGTATTACAAGCTTCAGTACTGAAAAACTTCAGTCAAAGGACAAGTAGAGGTGTTATGTATTTCTGAAGCAGGTAACCTTCATAAATAAGGGCACTGAGCTTGCTGTTGCTAAATTACTTCCAAAATATGGTGAGAGATATTTGGAATTAAGTTTCCTGTATACTTGATCTGTGCCCAGCTCTTTGTATGGGTTTATGGACCATGAATAATGAAAGGGACTTTGTACATTAACATCTGGAAAGTCATAAAAGGATACTTATCTCTACACAAGACAACAAACCTAAAAAATGTTAAAACCTAAAATAGTAGCTGAGGAGGCGAGTTTAACTGATAAAACTCTCCAAACTATCTTCTGAGCTATGTTGCTTGTCAGGTTATTAAAATTACAATGACAATCAAGATAGTCATTTTAGGATTTTGTTTGTATGTTTGTTTTCAAGGACCAGATGATGCACAAGTCACTTTCTGCCGGTCATAGGACAGCCTCTCGGCAGATGAAGGTTGGGAGTGGGACAGGCCGGAAGTTTAATAGTTGTTTTGCTCATCCTTCCTAGACAAAGAGATGGAAAATTTTGATCAGTGCCCAATGCTATGTAAGAATTGGGAAGGAAAAAAAAAAAAAAAAGGCTTTTACACTTTTACACACAAAATTAATTCTGTAATTCTGATCAAAATATAATAGGAAGTTGCTTAGAATGCCAGAATTACCTTCCCAGATATTCTATAAATTGCTGTAGGAATTAGGAACAAGAAGGCCCCTTTATGGCCCCATTTCTTTGTTCCAATTCTTGTTCCTGAGAATGACTCTTCAACATCAACCTTTCTTTGCAGTAAGCTCCTACCTCTGTATTATCTTGGAGGGAAAAACAGTCGCCTACTGAATCACTGGGGTTGAATCACATTACCGGTGTTTTGCCAGCCCTGGTACCATTGAGCTGGAAACATGTCTTGGGATTTCTCCCATTCCTACATATCCATTTCATTGCAAAGTGAAGTAAGATTTTTTTATTTTATTTTCCTCAGATTGCTGAGAAATAGATATCTAGAATTGAAAGAGTTTGAAAATATTAACAACCTGGTAATTGTAGGGGACTTAATAGCAGTTTGCAAGATGATAGCTGTTTTGTTTTGATGAATTTGGAGCATTCTGCTAACAGTGGAGCTGCTGATATGATCTCCTCTGAAGCCTTTCATTTTCTGAGGCACCACATCAGTGAGGCCAGTGCTACAGTGCCATGCTCAGCTCTGGTGCTCAGGATGATGAAAAACAGTGAGACTACAGAAAAGAACAATGACAATGAGTCAAGAAATTGAAAAAATGCCTAAGAGTGGAGAAGCTGTAGTTCAGCCTGGTCATTTTATCAAAAATAAGGCGAAGAAAGACCATGGCTACTGGGTGTAAACACTGTCATGAGGCATGAGGAGAAAATAGTAGGTACTAATGGGCTTCTTAGACTAACAGAATAAGGCAGAACATTTACTGGAATGGAAACCAGAGGACCAGCTTCACTTTTATTTGTGTGTAAAAAACTTATCTGCTTAAAATAGTCCATGAGAAAAGCTACTGTGCTTGTGCTTGGCGTGCACAGCTGTAGGAGAATATTCTATTTGACAAGTTAAAAATAAATCATTTTGATTTTTGTTCCAAAATAACATTTTCTTCTGGAATCAGGCTGATCTAATTAAGCAAGTTCTATGCAGCAGCCCAACCTGGAAATTATTTATTTTAGATTCAAGGGATGGTTCCAGTTAACCTGGAATAAAGATGTGGTGTCATATCAGACAGTTTGGCTGATGTGGGTTTTTGTTTGATTGATTGATTTAAATTTAAATAAACAAAACTTTAAAAAAACAAAACAAAAACATTTTGGCTTGTTGTGAAGTGATAGGTTTTCATTTTTGTCTCCCACTGCTTAGCCAGTGATCTAAAAAAGCAACTATTTGACAGCTCTAGACCACCCTTTCCTGTTTATTTTCATTGAGGAAAAAACATCAGAGAAGGAGATGAATACGAATATCAGAATTTTCTCTACAACTGTCTTTGTCATTTACAAGCAAAATGCCAAAATGTTGTCTTCCTGTTTCCTTTGGCCTGCCCAGGCTGTGCCAGCTGGGTTGTGCTCTTTCCAGTGAGATTAAGTAACTGCATTTCTTCAGGGGCAGAACACAATATTCTCTAATAAAGCACATCTGGTGTAGCTGAAGGATCAGTTATAAGCTAACCTAAATATGGGTTAGAAGTGCTCCTGAGGGGACACTTCTTCCTTTGGTCCTTTTGATCTTCTTGAAGTCCTTAGAAGTCGCAGCCTCGCTATATAAATAGTTCTTGCTCCTAATTAACAGTTCTGCCTTGTGGATGCAGGAGTGTATAGATTTTACTAAGTCAGTCTTAAGTGAGACTGTTTTGTGTTTACCTTTCATTAGGTCAGTGTCAGAGAAACTCACAGAAACTTTTCTTTAAGGAAACAGTCACAGGTAAATGTCAACTGATTTTTTTTTTTTTTTTTTTTTTTTTATCTTTTAATAAGAAAAACTCTCTCAATGTAGTTAAATTTAACTAACACGAATCTGCTTTGAAAGAGTGCTTTCAGTGATTACTCAGTAATTTGGCAAGGTGTCCCTAGCAATAGGTCTCTCCCAGTAGCGTGACATTGCTGAATCTGATCAGGTTTATGTGCAGCCCGGTTATACAGGCACTGGAACAGAGAGAGAAGCAAAGTTGCGCTGCTCAGCAAAACTGTCCAGAACTAGGAAACAAAAGCAAAAGTGATTGATTGTGTGAAGATTTTCACAAATGATACCAAAATTAAAACATTACGCTAATGACTTTAAAGAAAATTATGTTGCCATGTGCAATTTATTCAGCAGAGAGAAAGCAAATGTGGTTTTACTAATAACACAAAAGACACTGAAATGAAATTGCACAAAGGAACCTTATTTCTTTCCTTCTCTCTCTGTCTCCCTCTCCCTGGAGCTTCAAAACTGAGTGGCTGTCAGAATTTTTCATTTGTTTGACCTGTCACAGGAAAGGTCAGCACTGATCAGTGACTATACTTTTTAACAGATGGAGGGCTGTAATTGAGAATAATTCCTCTGCAATTTCGTAGGCAGGGGTTGTTTCAAACTGGCTTTCAAAGGCACTGCCAGGATGGAAATGTTAGAAATTCTATGACTGTATCAGGTTTTATTCACAGGGCTGCAGATTTCTGTTTGGTTTCATTTCTGATTTACTTTTCCCTTAATGAAACAATTGCAGAATTGAAGCACTCACATTTTAATGGTAGTGTTTCTTCCAGAAATGATGAGAAGTGCAATCAGATTTTACCATCTCCTGGGGTGCCCTGAGAGTAACATGAGAAGGAGCCCAGAAATACAGAATTTGCTGGGACACGCTGCCCGACCATGGGCTCGTGCTTGGCAAGAGGAGGCATGGCTGCCAAAGGAAGTATTTCAGGGCTTCTCTGAGGTAGTACATGGAGCAAATGAGATTATCAGTTCGGCGCTGGGAGGTTTTGGTGAGAAATTGCAGTAGGGAGCCTAGGTAAAGCTAGTCCTGGTGTTTTTGAAGCATAAAAAGAGGAGGGATAAACAAGTTAGCAGGGTGACGGGAACTCTGAGACTTTGTGGGAGATGATGCTGGCCCTTTTTGAACAAGACTGAGCCAACAGGCACATGTAGAAGTGCCCCAACCCAAGAACTGTAAGGAAGCAAAGTGCAATGCAGAGACTGGTGTTGGGTGTTATGGGAGCCAGCAGTGTCCAAGCACAGGAGGTAGGCAGCATTTGGGATAGTGGCTCGCAGGAACCTCCGCTCACTTGGGCTTCCCTGCGCTCTTCCGCCCCCTTGCGCAGAGCAGCCCTTGGCCAGGCACACCCTGTGCCTGAGCAGGTTCTTGATGCCCCACGGCTTTCATCTTCAACCAAGGACAGCCAGCTATAGTGGCCTGTTAGAAAACTGATGTGATTTTTGGGTGGCTTTTTAGAACATGAGTTTACAGTATCCTCAAGGGTATGTTCTAAAGGACATATTCTGCTAAAAACATCTATGGCTTTTTTGCTTTCTGAAAAACAAAGTTTGTCCTTTAGCTAGAAATCTACAAGACTCCGATGGGTATAAACACTGAGGTTGCTCAATAATGCAACGACTTTAAAGTCCTTCCCTATTTTTTGCTCGAAGTACTGCAATATTGATTTGGTTTGTATTTGGGGTTTTACAGCAGCTTACTTCCTGGTGAGAATTCACTTCAGAGTGGTCATATATACCGAGATGCATTTTCATTAGGACACAAAGGAATATAAAAGAATGTGAAAAATTAGAATGTTTGGTTCTCTCTGATCTTCCACCCGCATCCACCCGCACCCCCTTTATTCAGCACAATAAATCTCTATTTTGCTACATTAATGCTGCAGAGGAAGTTTTAAAACTCCAGGTTGTTTTGAATACAAGTAGTAGACTGCAAATTCTGAATAAGAAATATGTGTGTGCTGCAGATGCATACCTTTACTGTAGTTAGACTTGGTTATGTTGAATTAATACATTCAACTTGGTTATGTAAATTGAGTTGATTTAGATCACAGCCTCAGCTGAGTACAATGACTATTTGGGTTTATTTGGCATAATACAGTATTATTCCCTTCCTCTTCCCTGGATATGACTGCATACTCCCAACAGGCCAAAGTGCAATTAATTTAGAAACATGATCAAATTCAGCAATCATTACTGGATGTTGTCCACAGTCTCTAGAGACCTCTGATAAGAACAACAATAGACTAAGACATGGTAGTCCTCTCATCCGAAGTCTAATTGCAAAGTTATACACTTCCGTTCTCAAAGGACAGCCTTTTAGCAGAACTTCAGCATCTTTAGGTTTTCTTTTCGCATTATCTCTATAATTTTATCCATCTTTCTTTCTTTCTTTCTTTCTTTTACAAAGCATGGGAAACAGGGGCTAAATGTATAATTTGTTGAGTCCAGTGTGACTGTATTAAGAGCCTTATCATTGATGGATTTACTCTGGAGAGACTTCTGCATGTGTGTGAGCAACTGGGAAATCTTTTTTATCATTTGTAAACAGGCACAGAGTGGAGAGGGAAGCAGTTCAGCATTCTCACCACTTCGTTCCCAGTGGTGCCCTCAGGACAGAAGAACATTTCTTTGACCTTGCCTTGGATTTACTTGCTTCCAGCAGACTCTAATTATGATCACTTTCATTTTTTTTATTTAAAAAAAAAATAAAAAATGCCAGAGCTCTTGGGCAGATATAGACCAATGAAATGCAAAATAATCACCTAGCTTGAATAAGAGAAGTTTTGCTCTTAGAATTTCATAAATTAGCTGAAACTGTGAATTAAATACCTACCACCTCTGGAGTAGTTTCAGACAGCCTTTACTTACATTGGTATTTTGTTAGTTTAAAGACATCTTACCAATGTGTGATGAAATGCCATTTTCCTCAAATCATTGTGTCCTGAATATGATGTACCATTTCTTTTTGTCATTGCTATCTCTATATTGCCAAATAATAATCTATACAAAATTTCTTCCCTATCTTTAGCACCACTGGATACACTAACCTTTCTCCAGATAGAGTAATGATTTGAAAAACAGCAAGAACAATGGTACTCTTATTTCTGCTTTTTTAGACACCTGTGACCTTGGGGGGGAAGGTTTCTGCATTCAGAATTTTATTTTGTGTTCTTTTTTATTATTTTTTATTTTTATTTTTTAATTTGGAGGTCTAATAGGAACTAGTCCAGCAGTGGAGGCATCTAACAAATATTTACACTGCCTGACTTTAACCCTGTCTGACCTGGTTAGCAGATTGGGCTCCTTCAGTTATCTTCAGCACTGCATTGGTAGTTTTCCACCTGGCAATCCATCACAAAATAACAGGACAGCTGAGGAAAATTGGGTCCTCAAAGTACACGGTATATTAGGTACTATTTAGAGGATCTAATGTAACAGATATTGCCTCATATTGCTAGCAAGTTTGTGAGTGCTTACTTTGTTTTCCTACATTCAAACTATATTTCAAGTTTCAAAATACAAATTAAAAATAAGGACAGCAAATGTAATGATGTGATTTTCTTTCACAAAGAATTATTTTTTCTTTACTTTCATTGTGAAAGTAAAACTGATTCACTTTTTTTTTGATTTATTTTCCTCACATCCCAGCCAATTTTCTGTGTGTTCACAGAAATGAGTTCTGCTGGTAATGCAAACTGTTAGCACACATTGTCATCCTTGTAAACGTAGAAACAGTTGGGCTACCTGAAATACCAAGTGGAATGGAGAAGAATTCATTTGGCACAAATGCCAATTAGTGAACTTTTCAATTTTGTCATTTAAAAGAAAACACTGAATTTTGAAACATTCAAACATTTTCATTTTCTGAAATAAAATATATTTTTTCAGAATAAGATTTTTTTCAAACATTTTCCTTTAAGAAGTTAAATTATTATTATTATTTTTTAAGTTCCAGGCATAAAATTTTGTCAAAGAGAAACCCATTTATTTTCCTGTTTGTGATCTGTAAATAAATTTTAATTATTGTATTCATTTTCAGCTGGAACTAATTTTTGTCTTTTAGTTTTGTGCAATGAACTATCTGCTTGTTTTTCCTTCTGATTTATAATGTGTAAGAACTTAATTTAGTATACATGCAAAGGATATTCATTCTAGTTAGGTGTCTCTCAATAGCTTTAAGAGAAAATTTTTTCCTTCTAGGGCATATGTAAACATAGACCCTGTGGGAGCCTGGTTCTGAGGTCCTGCTGTCATGGGAAAAACATTGGTAAATATAAAACATACCATTTGGCCCATCAGTATCTCCAGAAGGCAGAGAGAGAAATGTGTGGGATGTCAAATCATCCTTGGGATTTTGCATTGCATCTTTAGCTAAAGCTGCATTACTTGTTCTGAGTATTTTTACTGGTAAAGTTGTATACACAAGTTTTATTTATACTTTCATCATCTTCAGGCTTGAAGTGCTAAGGGAGACAGACTCGTGAATTTATGTTAGTCTTCATAAAGATTTTAGCCTGTGTGGACATATCTCTGATCTGTGCTTGGTGAAGAGGTTTGGTTTGATTATTCCATTTCCATATATACCCTTTCCCCCAAAAGAAGATTAGGAAGAAATAACAGATTCCTTTCCTAGCTGCTTGTATCCTAAAGGGGTTCCAATGAGTATTCTGAAACTTTTTTTTTTTCAATTTTCTTTTTTTGGTTTTCTTTTGTGAGCTTTTATAGATATACATTTTAGGGAGGATATTTGCTGAAGTCCCATTGCCAGTCAATTGACTTCACAAGTTAAGATGAAAAAAAAAAGTCAGGTTACCACTTGAGCCATAAATGCAGTCCTTCCTCTGATGCTATTACAAAGTCTCCACCTAAAGAAATCCATTGATGCACTATATTCTAATGTACAGTTCTGTGACTCACATTTGTAGTTATCAGCACCAGCTGTACCAACACAGTCAAATAAATTCCAGCAATTCAGGGTATACTGATTTATGATAAGATCCCTGAGAAGGATGCTCAGGAAAACAGATACTGAAAAAATAAATGTCACTGCATATTGCAAGATGATCTTGTGTTCATTCCGTTTTCCAAATAAGATTACCAAATAGAAAGTAAAATTATGTCAAGATCATCTGCATTAAAATGGCTATTAAAAGTTAAAGGTGCCAAAGTATCTTCTGTAATTTTCCCCGCTGTTTATAATAGCACCCTGTGAGGCTTGAAATTGGAATTGGATTGTCATCGGAAGTGCTACTGTCTTCTCGTCATTGTGCTTATGAATGCTGTTGCTGAGAATTATGTTGAAAAAGGCATGCTGCTTTAAAATCTTCTCCTTTACAATAGCACTGTGAGTGAGGCAAGGGCAATGGTAGCTCCAATGTCTCTTCCTGTTGAGATTTGTTATGAAGGCACTCATCAAGTAGATGTAGTGTTGCTGATCTCTCTGATGTGCCAAGATATCAGTCTTTACAGCTTAATTTTTCCTAGCTAAATGGCCAAGTTTTAGTCTTTGTGAATACAGTCATTATAAAATTGTTTTCTACATGTATGAGAAGAACAGGGGGAAAATGGGCAGTCATGGGAAGGTTAGCTGAACAGGGAGTGACATCCTGAGAAGGAGCAGATCCCCATATCCCGAGCAAGGTAACAGAGAGCTGGGAACAGGACTTTCAGACCACATTGTTTTGCACTTTAAAGGCTTTCTTCCACTAACTAGCCTTCATTTCTTTTCACTCTGGCACTTGTATTGGTGAGATAACTTGAAATACTGAAGGGTTTGTACATGAGAGTGAAGACCAAGTGAAACGGTGCCTTGCAGCATTGGCTGTTGGTGGCCAGCACAGCACTGTGTGTGAGGAGGTGCGCATTGCAGGACTCTTAATTTTGGGATGGGGTGCTCTGGAGTTATTGCTGATTTTGTCCTCTGCCTCCCACTCCATATCCCAAAACAGCAACCCATTCTCAAGATGTTGTATGAAATAATTTAAAAGGTGTAATTTTAGACTGTTTTTGCTCATTTTTATTTGCTGTATCCAGTTTTTATCAGTTCTTTGATGGCTTGTTTTCATGAGATGGTCAGGGACCATTTTGAAATCATGATTACTGAAAGAATTTGAGTCCGCAGAGTATTTAACATAGGCAAGTTTGGGTCTTTCCCGATATTTCCTGCAGCAAGGTAGCTTAATATGTTTTCCCTAGACGTATCAGTCATATCATACTGGAGGAATTACTTGTCTTTTCCACAGATTTTACTGGAAAATCGTTATGCTTGTATATGGGATTAAACACTGTGCGTGGGCAAGGTTTTCAGTTGGGCTCTCCTTCTGAGTGAGAGCTGTCTGCTGCCATCAGCATCAACAATAAATAGGACCTATGCTATGGACCCGTGTTCATGGGTCTAATTCTGCAGAAATTGAGATAAATGATCAAGTGGTGTAAATTGCAGTAGTGCCAGTATTCACCACCTTTAACTCATGGTAAATAGATAAACTCATGTCATTAAGTTATTGGAGCCCTAATCTGTATCAGAGAGGTTGCTCATGTGGGAGCATTTGCAGGATCAGATTTTGTGTTTGTGCTCTGAAGTAATAAATCTCCTAGGGAAGAGTGTCATTTTTACATGGTATTTTAGACATAAAATCTGTTTGATGTTTGGGGTAGAAAATTTGATTAAAAATCGGGAATTAAAAATTTTAGTACCTCATAATTTGGTGGTACCTGTCAACTTCCAGCCCAGGCTATGCATTTCAAATTCATGGGATGTTTACTTCAAAATAAATGACAAAATTCTGTAGTGTGGGTGGGGTTTTTTGTTTGTTTGTTTTTACTTTAGAATGTAGTCTTTATATCCCTTTATGGAATATTTTTGCCAGCTCCTGATACCCATCAAAAGTGGATTTTTTTCTAATTGGTTTAACTGAAAAATAATATGCTAAGATGGAGATGGCTTTTTGCTGTAATACCTCAGTTATATCGTTTTGGGTTATTCCTGGCATTTACAGAGTACTTCAAAACCACCCACCTGACTCTGATTTCTGAACTCATTTTTCTTTTTATCCTACGTGCATCAAAACCATTTAAATTCTACTTAGTGCTTTGTAAGCTAACACTAATATTTTATGTCTTGCAGAAGACAGCTGTAAGGCTACTTATTTTCCTCTTTAAAATATTTTACAGTTTCTTTACTTATAGAGTCTTAGATTACTTCCCATGCCTACTCCACCGCTAAAATTATTCTGCCAACAATCTGGATAATGCTGAAGATGTGACTTACGAAATATCTTTATTTTAAAAGTTCCTATGTAAATATACTTTGAAGCAATGTAACCCAATGCTTGCAATGACAATTTACACAGTAGCAGAAATTCCTACAAGCCTGAGCAGTAACCTATTTTGCAGCACTTGCAAATCTTTCTTCTACATTTTCCCAAGTCACGTGATAGAGAGGGAATGGGGATTGGAGCAAATGGCTTCTTAACTCAGGCATACCAAAAGCTGTGGTATCATTTCGTGGTAATTCCAAAGCTAGTAACAGGCAGAAGGTTATTTATTTGACTTTATTTTATTTTAAAGGAACACCCCCCTCCCCTCCAAACTTTACCATATGCAACAGTTCCTTGCAATGTTCCTTAACTGGAGTAGCAATGTTCTCTATCTTTAATTAAAAATTAGAATTAATCTTTTTGAATTAAGCCTTTTAACTGATAACAATGTAACACAGCTGCAGTTAAGCTTCGCCTGCTGCTTTTTGCTCATGCTTGTTTTAAAAAGGGTTTGTTTCTGAGTGGCTTAATTTATATGTATCTGAGTGTACGCTCTATCAAGAGAGGCCTGGTAATTTGATTCAGTCACTGCGTTTCTGGTATGACCCATTTTTATCACCTCTGTAAATTCTACTACAAGGCTTTGCATTGGTCATATACCTATATTTATTGTGAATACAGTGTACACTGTGGTATTGCTTTCTAACCCATCAGCTAAGAGCAACTAAATTGTACCCTGAAAACAGGACAAATAATTTTAAACATTAATATACCTCATCTCCCAAATCTGAGAGCAGTTGCTCTCCTGCTGTCTTACATGCTCACGACATAATCTGAGTAATCTTTTTGGCTTTTCAGCCTATTTTTAGCGTGCTGTTTGTTTTGCATTTATCTACATAACAAGTGTGGGAGATTATATAGAAGAGAGGAGTGGAGTGCCTTGACCTACATTAACTCGAAGCTGGGTAGCAGCAGCATTTCTGATTTGATCTGACAACACCTGGTTAAATTGCTGCGTTATCTTTCCTAGCTGTTACTTTTTGAGATGATGCTCTGTGATCTTCCCTACTTGCCTCTGCTCTTCCCAACCTCAGTTGCTCAGGTCATTTTTTGTTCTGCAGGAGATAGTGGATGGCTGCTCAGGCCCATGACCCTTCCCCAAGCTATGGAGGAAGGGATTCTGGCTGATCAGAAATAATTTCCTTTCGCAAGTAGCAGTGCCACCTATTTGAAATCCTCTTTTGTTTTGCATGAGCTGCTCCCTAGCTTATGACATTGAGGAAAAGCTGCAAAGCTCTGGCTGCTGTCCTCATCCTCACCATATAGATCCCTTTGACTGCGTAGGCCAGAGGACAGATGTGCACTTCCCTCTTGATTCTTTCCTGCATCTTTAACCCTTTCTTATGAGAGTTGCTTGCTACTGCTTTTTCAAGTATTTGTGATACTAAACATGAATTTCCCCCAGTGCTCAGCAGCTGTCCTTTTGCCAGCTTTATCTGCGGTCATGCCAGTCACCCACAGCCTGCTTTGAAGAACGGAGGATGTACAACAGCTCTGCAAGAACCTGAGCATAGTGAAGCTTACTACTGTTTTTATTGCCAGAGAAAAAAAGATACTAGCCTCACTGCTTATATGTTGGATGGGCTGTGGTCCCAAACAAGGGTAAGATATAGACAGACAGTCGAGAGCTGCAGAGATGGATTGTATAAATGCCTTCTTTCAATCAGGGTTAAAATACAGGTTCCCAGTCCTGAGGAGTGACCAGGTTGCAAGCACTTTGAGAACAGAGTGCAGCATTTCTTCTGCAAGTGCTTAAATAGACACTGTGTCAATCTTAATCTTGGCCTAGTTTAGCTTTATTTGCCTTAACCACATTTGATCTGTGTGAATGGGCTGTTTATTGCTCTTAGAAAAGACAAGGGTAGCTTTTGCCTTGTGTTGGCATATCCATGTACCTTTGACTTTTAAAACGTGCATAGTTTGTTTTTATAAAGCATCTGTCTATGCTATTGGTGCTCCTGTAAATGTAAACACTACACAGTGCATCATACCGGATCAACACCCTCCCACACAGTATAAAATACCACTCCGCCTGAACCATCAACTCTCCTCCGTATTTCACAGCCTTCACCTAAAACTACAGCGGTACAGATCAGCCATATAGCATTCCTTAAGTCAGTTGATGTGGTCCTAGGGTTTGGGTGAAGGAGTGGGTTTCAACCTTTGGTCCTTTACTGCAGACTTCCATGTATGCTGCCAAACTTTCTTCACCCTCCAGAAAAAATGTGCAAACACTTCCTCTTCCAGCCCCTCTTCTCTCTCCATGTTTCTGCTACATGTCTCAGTGCTTGTTCTGATATTCCTGGTGAATTTCTCCTCCTCACGTCTTTGTGTTTTTTTCTTTCTACTTGTGACAGCATCTAGTTCTTGAACACACATCTTTGTGAATCCTCCGTTTCCCTGCATATCTCTCCGTTTTGCTCCTTTCTATTGCCCATCACTCTGTACCTCTCCACATATTTATCATTGTGATGTACCCTTTTATGCATCTCTAATCTGTGCAATGAAAAATTTATTGCTTCTTTTCCTATGATCATTGTGAAAAGGGGTGAAAGCTATGGAGAGATGAGACAAATTTGGGGATCCTCCTTGCTGGACTTGATCTGCTGATCTTTGGCTGGTCAAATTGTCATCTCCTGGGCTGATAGCCTTGTTACCAACCTAAACAAATACGACTCCTTTAATAGACACTTTCTTTCCATAGTTTGAGTTATGTCATGGTACACCTCTTCCAGATAGCTAAATTTCTGACTAGCAAAGGCCTCACCTGAATATACATTACAGCATGTGTCCGTATTACACATACGCATGTCCTCCACACACCGCATTCCCCGTCTCTTGCCCACAAACACACATTGTCCTATATGGCCCTAGGCAGCTCCCTCTGTCTTCCCAGATGTTTCTTCTTTTCTGAAAGCATTGAAAGCATGTGCACGCTGCTGATTGTCAAGTGGCTGTCTGAGCCTTGGGACTTCAGTGTAAGTCAGCATTATTTTCTGTTCAGCTATTATGCTTTGGGCAATTTTTAGCACTTTTGTTCATTCTAGGTTGGTTTTGTCAAGGATCATCTCTGGGTTCTCTAATAATTTCTGTCATAAACTAGTCCTTGTGTCTTCTGGAGAGGCTGTGCAGACTGCCTCTGAATACAGTAATCACTGTGCTGGCCAGGCACGTATTGTAGGTAAACTGTTGTGCAATTGCTAGCAGCTTAAGGCTATGCTAGTATGTGTCTTGCTGCTGCAGCTTCTTGAAAGATTTGTTACTGAGAATGTCAACTGCTCTCAAACTTTTAATGAGACTGTACAGTGTGAGTTTTTTCACCCTGCAAATTTCCAGCCCAATGTTCCTTACCATATTATCCTCAGTACAGCCTATGAAAGGGCTTCTGTATATTAAATCCAGCCCCCCTGATCTGAGCTATGCTGTGTAATTTCACTAATGTTGCAGTCAGATTCTCTAATGTACACTTAAGGTGATTAGAAATAGTTTAGTGTTCTTTCTGTGTCTCTCACCCTCTTTATTTTTTCTATCACAGATACCTGAAGGAATTTAGAGCAGAAACTGTATGGAAACACTTCCCTTGTTACATCATTGCTTCACATCTTCCAATTCCCTCTATAACATACTCAATACCCTGTAATTATTCCCATTGTAACACTAGGAACACACTTTTGGTAATTCCAGTGCTCCCTTTCACCACTAAAGTAACATTAGTTTTGTATTTAATATGGCAGTATATCTAAGTTTAGTGTATCTCACAGTTTTACAACATTGGCATTCAGTGTACTGAGATTATCCATTTTCAGCTGCTGCATATTAATGTTGTCTTTGTGTGTGTATGAACTTTTGTTTTATGAACATGCTGCAATGCACTGTGCTGAAATTTGTAGATAGGCATAACATAGCATTTTGGCTATGCAAGATAAAATTGGAGAGTGTGGTAATAGCACAGCTTTCTGACAAGTGTAAATGCTGCTTTGGAAGAGTGCAGCAGAAAAGCTGAGGAGACAACTGGGAAGATTTCATGCCGTCTGTTAAGGGGAGGGCAGCAAGAGAAATCTTAAGCCTCGTGTCACATACTGGCACTCTTTTTGCCAGTTAAAAGAATTGCAGAGTGGGTGCCTCTGCCAAGGCTCCTGTTCAGGATGTGCTTTGAAAGTGCTGGTAAATATTTACCCCAAATCCAATGGAACAACAATTATCCTGTGATATTGCTGTTCAGAGCAAAGCAGTAAATCTCCCTCCTTTGCAGCAACAGCCTAGTGGCGTCCAGTCTATGGGAGGGAGGGATGCATGGGTATCGTTAGAGACAACAGGATGTAAGAGGAAAAAATAAATGTGCATGGGTTTCACTTTCAGGTCTAAACATCACTAAGTTTCTTCGCTATTTGTTTTCTCAGAAAGAACCTCTGCAGTTTTTCATATGTGCGATGACTGTTGCAGAATGCTGAGGACTCGAAGCTTGTCCAGGGTTTTCAGTCTAATAGAGACTAAATGAAGACCTCCTGGATTCCTCTAATTCATGGAAATTGCATTGCTCTTTTCTAAGCCTGCTGAACATTACAAATTAAATCTGATATCCTGGCTAAATTACAAGCTTCAGGATTACATTCTATTTTATCTATATTCCTTCTCCCGTACTGTAATTACCATATTCTTCTTTGCTTCCCTCCTGAGAATATATGCAATGTCTCTTTGGTCCTGGTACTGAACATGTGCAGCCACCCTCAGTGAGATTCTGTAAGCTCTGTAATAGTTACTCTCTCTGACCCTAGAGCTGGCTGCATTTTAGCTTTGTGTATTGTGATTCCTCTGTGCACAGTCTGCAGAACACTTGAAATTAAAGGCATTATGGAAATGTAATATTCTACTCAAATCTAAGCATGCCTCTAAAATTACTACAGTTTTTATTTTTAAATTAATTGATACTGGGTATTCTTACTCCAACTGTATTTCTCATTAATTTCTCATTAATGGTTCTTTTCTGCTGGGGGGGGGAGGGGAACAAAACAAAACACCTTACCATCGTCCATCTCATACTGGTGCTGTCTTGACTACCAGCCTAATGGCACACGGTAGGCATGTTCCCAAGCTTTCTTGTACAGAAGTGGTCTTTGACATTTCTAAAGGTTTTCAACCACTTTTCCCACTCAGGTGAATTGCATTGCTTTGGGGTGAAAATAAACCATTGAAAAAATAAATTGTAAAATTTGATTGACAGAGCTTCCTTTAACAATCCCCATGTTTCCAACTCCTCCTTCGTGAGGAAGCAATTGTAAAGAACAATCTCTACCTGGCACTTAAAGACCTAGAAGCTATGTTTTCACCCTGACTGCAATTTTCAATCCAGGTTGCTTTGTGGGATCTTCAAATCACGTTGTGAAGGCTTAGATCACATTGGCTAACCTCAAGGATGTTCAACTGCCACAACAGTTGATTTAACAATTTTTCAAACATCTCCCACCCTCCTACTAGAGGGAAAATGACATCTGTTCCTTATTAAGTCTGTACATTCCCTTTCTTATCTCTTTCCCCTTTCTGCATAAATGCAACGTCTAACATCGGCATGTGCAATGGCTAAAGCTGATTTTCACATATGGCTGCTAGGGCTCTTTGCTGTTTAGGTCATATACATGCTTTCACCTGGTGCTACAAAACATCCTGTCTCACAGCTCCAAGCACTACCTGAGGGCTCGAAGTTTTCCCCGATGTGTCAAGTTGGTCTTTCTTGTTCGATTTCTGCAGGGTTTTCAGTCCTGTTCCTTGGGAGTTTTAAGACAGCACTGATTATTTTTATTTTTTTAAGGAGTGAGAGAACAAAACTGTTCAAACTCAAGTGTATTCTTACAGAATAGTATCAATTGTTGAAGAAGCACCCTCTGACCTTTAGGCTTCAAATGACTTTGTGTCTAATTCCACTGACAAGCTAAAGAGTACACATGCACAAAAGTTGAACAGAAATACTTTTTTTCAGTGAGGAACAGGACAACATCTGCAATTATTTTATTTTCTCATGTTATTCTTGCTTTTTTTAAACTGAACAGTCAATAGTTACAATTACTACTAATAGGATATCCTTTTATTAGGAAAATGCAGTGTACTCATGCTGGGGCTGTAAGGCTCTCCAAGTGATTTGATTGGTACAGT
This sequence comes from Oxyura jamaicensis, assembly GCF_011077185.1. NCBI lineage: Eukaryota > Metazoa > Chordata > Aves > Anseriformes > Anatidae > Oxyura > Oxyura jamaicensis. The sequence goes on along the minus strand of NC_048904.1, from coordinate 13,439,134 downwards.
AATCAGTTGGAACTCTTAAAAAGATAAACAAGATGATGCCCCTTCATCTGGATATGGAGAAAGTTTTGTTGCATTAATGAATGCCATTGGAATATATGTCTAGTAGAAATTACGTTGTGTAATACAACTGTTTTTGGATGCTTTATGCTTGGAATTGTGTTAGAGGGAATCTACCCATTGGACAGTGGTTGAGTAGGTCTCTTTCTGGGTATCAGTTTCTTATCAGTCCTTGTGTGTTTTTTTAGTGAAGATCATGAATTGTGAAATGTTCATAGAGTTTGGTCATGTCCAGAGAGCTTGAAAAAGACATTTTGAAACAGCTAAACTCAAAGGCAAAAAAGTGATTTCCTGATGCATATAAATAGCTGCTAACATTAATTTTTTAAGACTCTCAGCAGTAAGGTCAAACAAGGTTTCTTTCTCTGTGTTTTGATTGTCCTCTAAGTTGTCAGTTCTGACAAAGGAAAAAGGCAGCTGGAAATGAGAGGAAACAAAAAGCAGATCTTGTCTCAGCTCACAGGCATTAAAATGAAAGACACGCATCCTGCAAAGGAAAGCGGAGCTCTGCTCTTGCCTCACAAGCTGGAGAGGTAAGTAAGGAGCAAACATCACTAAAGAATGTTTATTCACTGCTGGCTTGCAGTTTGCTCTCTGGAGGACTTTCTGTACGAGGTGTAAAAATCCAAGCAATATGACCTTCCCAGAGACATCTTCACAGAACACTCTTCAGTATAAGCCTCTAAAGGCAAAATAAATAAACTAAAGGAATCCCCTAACATAAGCATTTCCATACCCACTAAATCATCAACTACGTCCCTCCAGGGCACAAGTGTTGGTATACATTATCATGTCTATCAAACAGGAGTATCTAGGACCTTTGTACGGTCTCTCCTTAAATTAAAGCTAGCTGAATCATGTCACCATGTGTGTTTGTAAACATCTTTTAAGCATATTTGTAGGTACATTGAACATTTAATACTTTTAATGGCTGCTTAGCATCAAAAGGCTGCATATTCAGGTCTTTTAGCAATTCCCGTGTATTAAATGGACCCTAGCAGCACAGTCTGGTAGAAATCAGGAAATCCAACATTGTAAATGTTTGTTGGCTTTGCATTTGTTATCTCAGAAAAGTCTGAAGATAAAATAAATAGAGAACACTGCTCTGAACTTTTATATCTCCTTTCCTCCACGCACATACCTGCAGTACGCTCGCACAGTGTTTTTTCTGAAGATGGGCCCAGCTTTGAAGCTGATAGAGCTGCTCTGGGTTCATTAACTCACAAGCAATTACCTGCAGTTGCTAATGTCTGGTTTCTGTGGTTTGTGGAACTGGAAGAAGGTGGTTAGTGGTCCTATAGAAGATGGTTTGGGGTCCTATAGACATCTACAGAGATCTGTACTTCTTGCCCCTTTATAAGAAGACTACTGTCCTCTGCAGCTTGTGCCAGATGCTTGTGTTGTGCCTGAAGGCAAAGGGGAACAATCAGTGAGGCCAGAGGCAGTTTCTGTAGGTCTGTGCAGGACATGCCTGCAGCTGAAGGCTGTCTCAGGACACAGGGAGCAAAAGAGGTCTCTTCTGGAGGAACAAAATAAAGCTTACCAAAGCAGAAGCTCAAACGTGTTGAGACTGAAATTGTTTGGTTCCCTAAAAAAGAGGTCAGGTTTGAAGCATTATTCTGTTTAATATATATATATATAGAGAGAGAGAGAGAGAGAGAGAGAGAGAATGGAAAGAAAAAAAAAAAAGCCTTGTGTTTTTACATTATTTGGTTATTGCTTTGTTGCATGTTTTGTACCCTCCAAAGAAATCCTGTTTTCAAATAAATGGGTAAGAATATAGGCAGGTTTTGTGAAGAAGCTATCTCCTCTGATATAGTTGGTTCTCCATGTTGTATCTCTGAAGCACTAGTTTTTTAGCAGTTTGGTTTCCATTTCATTCAGCCGCAAACTTCTTTTTTTTTTTTTTTTGGACTTTTATTTGGAGTAAATGGCATTGTGTGTTAAGGGCAGCTTTGCCACAAGCTCACATACAGACATCACAGTGAGAAGCAGAGTGTCTGAGCACCCTCAAAAATATGACTCTTAGTCTTGTTTTCAAGTGTTTTCTAGAGCTGTGGAAATAGTTGGGTGAAGAGAGTTTGAGTTACCTGATTCATGGAGTAGAGAAAGAGAAGGTATTAGCTAGAAATCTTCAACCCCGCTCTTCAGACAGAATGGGGCATGAGGAATCCCAGTCCAAGCTCTAAGAGGGGGCTGCACAGCTTCTGTGATCTGTCAATAAAAATGATGGTTAGGTTTCTCCTTGCTAGAGGAATGATGTCATCTCCGTTTTAGTTTGTACTCCCGAGTGACCTTGGCTTGGTATGTAGATTGCAGACCCTCAAAGCAGGAATTGTGTTTTTGTGTTGTTCAGTGCCTGATGCCTCAGCAGGAACAGCACGGGGATGGCAGGGCTTTACGCATGGGATGGCAACAGGTTTTGTTTGCTTCTGTGCTAGATTATGTCCCACCAGGTGAAGAGCTGTCGAGTACTTACGTGTTTCCCAGAAACATTGGCACTCTGGCATTCATTATTTTTTGACATATTTAAAGGTTGAAGTACATGTAGAAGAGCACATGAAGTCATAAAGACCACTAAAATCTCCTTTCCTAACACTTATAAAATCAGACAAATCCATTAAAATCAAACTTGGTTAAGAAAAAAAGAGAGAGAACAATAGAAAGGACTTGCCTTGGGACTGTGTATAAGGTCCATCCTGGAAAAAATTTGCATAGTTTAATTATAATTCATTGTAAATTGGGACTTATGATAACAGCAATGAAACACCCTTAACTGTGGAACAGAAGCATGAACAGTTTCATTAATGGAAGGCAAAGCAGTTGAACCAATGGAGCAAGGTCAAAGGAGACTTTTTTCTGGGTCTTTACTTTTGATCACCAAAAACTACAGAAGTACAGATGGGATACAATATACGTGGCTGAAAGCACTTGTATCTTAAATAATTAACGTGACATTTACAAGACTGTTTGCTTACTCTTTCCTTCTTTCTCCCCCCACCCCCTTTTTTTGACCAATTACTTCCAATGATAGCAAGTAGTTTTCTACTCCTGACTGAGTTAGTGATTATAATGTCAAAGGGCCTTGTGTAATGTCTTCTGTGTCTTAATAAACCTGTCAGCTGAGGTTATGTTGCTTTCTAATTTTCAGCGGTGTAACATGCCACTGCACAGCTGGGGAGAAATGGCAGACCTGTGAGCACAGCCCGCTGTTGTTGTCTATTTTACTGTACTATAAGACTGTGTCCTGATCTGAGCATGCAAAATGGTTGAATTTACAGGCTGATTCTGTGCTTTACAGTCTTCTGCTGTCTTTTTGTGTGCTTAGTTTTGACTATTTGATATGTATTGCCAGCCTTTTGCTTTTTTTTTGATGGTGCCTGATTTTAACCCATGGAGTACAAATTCCACTTGTAGCAAACAAATAGTAATTAATAACAATAGCAGCTAGAACATCCTAATGAATAGGTTATATATATCTACTTGGTTTCCTTGATATCTCCATTTGTCTGATGTTTTAGCACAAACTAAAACAAGAAGTTGAGGGAAGGGAATCCATAGCTCTGCAGATGGCTGGAAAGAGAAGCATCTTATTAGTTAGGTGGATGCAGGGGGAGCATCAGATTAATGGTTGCACTGTGTGAGTTCAGTCCCTTACATTTACTGTACGTAATGATTTGCTTATGTGTGAGTGAGGCTTTGCGAAAAGGTCTGCAGAGACCATGCGTTCAGATAATTGTGGTTTCTACCAGGCAACTCTCCCTTTTACTGCAATTCCAAGGAGATCAGGAGGGACCATTCAGCGGGGGATCTTAGGCAAGTGTTTTTCAGGTTTCCCGTACTGGTGCAATGGTTGTGTTCCACAACTCCTCCCCCCCCATACTCTGCAACACGCATCATTTCCAGGTTAGGATTTAATTAGCTGCTAGGAAGACGGGTGTTACCTACAGCAGGGAAGGTGCCACTCTCAGTATATGGCAAAGCCTGGAAGGATCCAGTCAAGTGTGCTGGACATGCATGCAGCCTGCAACTGGGACTGGATTCTGTACTTCAGTTATTTTTGACAAATGCAATTTTTTTCCCCCCTTTATTACATTTTCAAATTTCTGTTGAGCAGAGCTAATAAAGTATTAAAAGTGGCTCAAAATCTTCTCAAGACATATGGGAATTATTGGCATCTGTGTGTTTAAGTAAGCAGGTATTTCACAGCTTGAAAATAGCATATGCCTAAGATTTTAATGCAACAATTTAGCTTTGAAGAGCTGCAGCAGCAACACAAGTGTCTGTAACTCACCTACCATATGCTGTGGTGTGAGGGGACAGCAACAAACACTGATGTTACATATCCCATTTCTTTGCTTAAGCTGGATAAAAATGCACATCGTGTTTGGGTTCTTTATAGAAAATAACATCCACTTAAAAATATTTTAACAGAAATAATCATTTTAGTGGAATGAGTTTAATATAGAACTGAAAAATGTTGTGATGTGTACTATATGAGCTGGATTTATACTCAAAAGTATAAAATCCAGTGGATGCCACCAGACTTCTGTACCTTGGTCACCTAAGGACTGATGGCAATTCCACCTGGAAGCCATTATTCCAGTTTCCATGTTTTTCAAGGTTTGTGAGTTTGCATACATCGATCATGATTTAAAGCATTTGTCCTTTATTTAGTTAACAAGAAGGCACAGCTGTTTGCTTGCTTCTCCCACCAATCTCTTTTGCAGTCTGACTGTCTCAGAGGACTAGACTTACCTTTAGAGTCTCTACTCATGTAATTCACCGTATGTTTCGGGAAGGAATTTTCCCAAACATTTCTGACATGCATCTTTCTCCTAATTTCAAAAAGCAGGGTGTACTCCTTCAATAAGATATTCAAGCATTTGGGATTTCATAGCATCTGAACTTTCCAGGTCAATTAAAATGTTGAAGGCAAATTTGTCCACTTTTGACTTGGAGCCTGAATTTAAGGTCTAAATGATGCCATTCATATCCTGGTAATTTATTTTCCTGCTTCATTCAAGGATTTTTTATTTTTATTTTTTTAAGAGAATGTTACGGGTATTGGCCCAAAGCCTCAGCTTAGCTGTGACTATAATCTTCCCCTTAGAAGAACACTGGCTGACAAGGCTCCTAGCGTGTCACCTTCTAATAATCAGATAATTATAAATGATGGCAACAGAAGTGTGGGATAGTTGAACAGCAGCACACAACAAGCATAGCCTGCCTGATGATTACAGCACAAAAGGGTGGGGGTTTGTGAGCTGCAAGTCCAAAGGGCAAGGTACTTTAACCACCTGAGGCATGCTTTAATTGCCTGGAGAGGTACAGCCTGTCATGTTCTATTGCTATTATGAGTATATTATGGGAATAAGGTGTTATTTATACATCAGAGAATTTATCATAGATTACATTTTGCCTTTTGTGATTTTACTAAAGAGGCTGAGTTTTGTCAGTAAATCTGGCATTCTAGTCTTTCAGGGGAAAAAGTATAATTTGTACTTTAATTAACATTTTTTTTCTACATTGCATCCTGTTTTGCAACTAAGAGAGCGTTATTGGTTTGGAATTGATTTTGGTGTCATATGTTGTCATTTGACAAAAAACAGTTTTACTAAGCTGTTTGACATTAGAACAGCTGGTAATGTCACTTTTGTTAATGTCTTTAACCACATTTTTAACAAAACAGCAGATGCTCATCACAAAAGCCATTTTCCTCTTCCATCCAAATGTGTAAAATCAGCTAACTTACTGCTTCAATTAAAGCTGAGCCTTCTAAACAAGGGAACTGACCTGAAAACAGTTTTAGGAATACCCTTTAGATATATATCTGGTTAACAGAAAGATTACCCTCCACCCATGAAATTTCTTTTGGGGCCAATATGTTCTTCATACATATGGCTGATAGCAGGGGACCCCAGAACTGTTACCTCTGATTTTTTGAAGGATCCTTTTCAATGTATAAATGCTCAACAGCTGTAGAAAGACCTTACCATTACTATGTATACAGAACTACGCTGTTTTAGCATTGTTGTGACCTGTTTATTAATATAAATATAATATTTTTACTCAATAGTTCAGTAGATAAGATGAGCTATAGCCTGGGATGTTATATACATCAGATTTTAACATACATAAAAATATTTGTGCTTATAAAAATGTCTGCATTTTCTCTAGTTGCATAAAAGAGGATTTCCGATCAGAGTTGCATACAAGTACTTGCTAAGAAGTAAGAACTTCCCCAAAATCTGCATGTTTCTTTTGGTGAGTGCAAATTTCACACCTACTTGATTTATGGTGAAAACAAAAGGTAATACACATTTAGCAAAGCCAGCACACAGTCCATTTTTTATGTTTCTTTGAAGTTACTCAGACATCTGAAGTTCTCTCATATTAGATTTCAATTTGGCTTTTGCTGTCAAGGTGACAAACTCGTCTACTGTGTCATGTTTTAGCAACACTTCATAAAATCTCAGTTTGGATTATGAAATGGGGAATGGCTTAATGGGGGGATTATTTAACCCTTCCAGACATGGGACGAAGTTAAAATGGGCCTTTACAAATGGTAGCACAGTAAATTTAAAATAACTGTATATTTTTAATATAGCAATAGTCTTTTCCTCTTTTTTAATATTTTTAGCTGAAGGTCAATTTCAATATTGTGACTGTTACTAGGCAACAATTAAAAATGCTACCTCTACAGTTTTTAAGTGCTGTGTATTACATTGAATATGTTCAGCTTATCCTTGCTTACTTCAAGAAATAAATAACTGGGTTCTTTTTGTGTACGTGGTGATAGCAAAAAAGACGTGCCTCATGAGCTTGACACATGTAGTTTATATTCTGAAATCTACCTATTAAAATGACTTAATCTGCAGCAATCACAGGTCATATAAATGTGTTAAACTTTATTATAAATTGATATTGACATAGAATATACAAATAACCAGAGTTTCACCAGAATGCTGAAAGCCTTTTTCTAATTCATCATTTTTGTGGTACTCATAGATTCAGCAGTACTGCCCTTCTACTAGAGCTGGCTCAGTGGTGCTCCACAAATTCTGCAGTTGTTTTCTTCCTTTTTTAGCCAAGTTTGCTTCACCTACCTTCCTGTTTCCTTGTTAATTTTCTTTGTGATTATTTTAACAAATGCATGTGCTAGTCAGGCTACCCATAGGAAAAGCAAGTATTTACTAGTTAAGGCACAATATTCAGAGAGAGGGAAATCTATATTAATTGTGACCATTCAATCTTTGTGCTGGGTTGCAATACACACATCTCAGTTAAAGAAACAAAATTGTCAGATGGTCTCCAGTTAAATGACCAATTACAACAAACTGAGCCCAAATTTCAGGTTCTGAACACTCACTATGAACTGTTTCCAAACCATCTGCAGCCCTGAATGATGCTGACTGCTTTTTCTGCTTAGTGGAAATAGTAAGTTATGAGTTCCTTTCATACCTTTTTTTTTTTTTTTTTTTTAACATAGAATGGCATTCACCTAAAAAGAGCAGGTTTAGTTGTTCAGTGATCCCTGAGCTGGCTTATCCAATTAGGTTTTTCTAGCAGGTTTTATGCCCACAGAACTCACTCTCTTCTTGCTCTTAGAGCCATACCCATGACTGTTTTCCTCTGCTACTTTCATTCATTTGAAGTATTACGACAATTTCTGAGTTTTCATCCAATCTACAAGAAAGGTTTCTTGTTCTTGCTATGAATTAGGATTTCCAAAAAATTGTCAGATGGTACTGTGGTGTATGTGGTAGCTCTCACGGTTTCCAGCTCTTGCTATAAAGGAGCTTAGACTGACCTTCCTTTCTGCCCTAGTAAAGGATAGTCAGTCTGTGCAGACAGCAAAGAATTGCTTCAAGGTAATCTCAAAAGTTTCCTGGAGCAATTTAAGGTTCCACACACTTAAAATATGCAGAGTGTGCACCATGGACCTATGCAGAGACTGTATCTTTTTTAACTTTAGTTTTGTTAAGAAGCATTTCACTCTCTAGAGAGCATGACCTAAAGGTTTTTGACCATCCTTCCAATGACTTCAGCTTGAGTCAGATCAATTCCTGATCACTATCTATATGTTATAGAATGATCTGATTGAGCTTACTGATGCGGTTTAATTTCAATATCAATATTTTCCTTAGAACATATGAATAAATGATATTAGAAAGTAGAAATGAATCCCTAAAATACATTCTTCAAAGTAGTCAGTTATTAGTATCATCCATCTCTCAGTAATAATACCAACTCAGAGCTCATGAAATACTGAAGATTAGTAGGGCCAATACAACCTTGAAGAATGTGTTAGTACTGTTCAGGGCAGTTATTGAATGCAAGCTGACGAGAAGTCACAGTGAAATTTGTCATAAATTATTGCCAACTCTTTATTTTGTTTTCAGAAAGTATATCTTTCTCTTGGAACTTGAAATTCACTGAAGTTGTTTCTCTGAATTTTGATAATTCCTGAGGTATTGTGGCCTTTGGGCAACCCTAAAGTTGTGGGGAAGGAGGAACTGACTAGCTAGAAGGTTGGCAGGGAGGAAGGGATGGAAGCATGGAGGAAGCTCTTGGCTTCTGCAGTGAATTCATCCTTTGGAACCAAGAACCATTGCAATCCCTATTTCATATGATAACTTTACGAATAATGCCAATCCCTAGGTACTGTCAGGTGAACCCCAATGTACCATATTTGTTATATTGAATTTAGATATTTGAATATATTTATTACTCATTTCATCCAAAGTTGGTGTCATATTTTGCTTGAACAGCACATAAAACATTTTTACATAATGCAGCTTTCTTGTTTCAACCTTTCAGCTAAATACTGCAAAATAATGACAGGAAGAAAATAGTTTCTGCAAAGATGCAGAAGTATTTTATGACAAAAGCAGCATTTGGAGTAACATTCCAGAAAAGCAGAAACACTTTTTTCCCCTTGTCACTCTCATTAAGGCTCTGAGAGACTTTTTTTTTGTACTGCGTCTCGCTGTTGGAATACCTGTCTCCAAACAGATTTCTGTAGTGGAAAATCCAATTTAATCTCAAACAGTTTTATCAGTTCTGTGCTACTATTTTTTTCTCCTACTGGAAAATAAAATAAAAAGATCATATGTCAACTTGACTATGAGGTGTAAAGCTTCTGAGTTTGCATTAATAACTTTATGCATCAATTATATGTTTGCACATTCATATATGTATCGCTGAAGGCAGCCTTTCTGTAGACTGAGTTTTATTTATGCTGCATAGAATATATTTTTTTCAATTTCTAACATTCTTGAAAGGCAGATTTTTTCAGAGATTGTCCAGCTTTCACTTCTTCACAAGATGAAACTTAATTTCTTCTTCAGGGATAAGGAAGATGAGAAATTAAATAAAGTGTCTGTCTAGGAATTCAATATGCATTTAGTGACTTTAATTCAAACGTTAACTCATTTTTTCAGTGTGATTCTGTGCTCCTGTTTATGCAGAGGGGGTTCCATTTGTTCACTCATACTGCGCTTTCTACATACTAGGGTGGATTTGGAGAGCCCAAAGGCCTTTGTTTTATTGCTGTGCTGGGAGTAGGGGGTCTGAAAGCCACCACCTCCTACCAGTTGCTGAGCTGGACACGCAGATGTCCCTGCCATGGGTCATGTATCAGCCATTGTCTGATTGTGCTTAACTGCCCTGACCAGCCTCACCTGGGTTCTTCACCCCACACACCCTCACCTTGTAGCTCTGAGGGCTCTGTTTAAACCCAGCCTGAACTGTGCTGTGGATATATGCGTCTCCAGCCCTGCTTCCTAATCGGTCTTTGGCCCAACTGTGAAGGTGTAATCTGGGCCTACCCATCTGAGTTCTCTGGATGGATTTTGGCTCATTGTTTGTCATCTCTTGTCTTGATGATGTCATCATGACGGCTGATGGACTGCAGGTGATGTGGGTGAGGGCTCTGAGGTGGCCTCCTGCTCATCCCCGTGTGGAGCAGCTGCTCCCAGCTGGTTAAACAGTCTCAGAACCAGTGACTTGCCTCTGGCACCTTACTACCTTCAAGCAATGTTGTGGCACCTCCAGGCTTTGTATCCATCTCTGCAGGGCAGGTACGTCCATGGGTTTTCCTACTGCTGCGCTTGCTTCAGCGTACGGGGAACATGCTGCAGAAGACTGGAGGGGCTGCCCCAGAGGGAGACCCCTATTTTGACTGTTCCTGGCCTGGTTTAAGGGCAGCTCTGTCACCTCTAGTGCTGGGAGATCAATTCTCATCAGTGTGAACTTAATAAGGAAGGACAGGCTGGAAACAGAAACTCTATCTGCTTTTTAAAGAGCAGCTGTGTAGTTGTACCCATAGGAGAGAGTGCTTACCTTGGCTGTGAAATAATGCCCATAGCTAAAAAGCTTTCGGCATTGTAAATGATCACACATTTCATTTCAAGGTATTTTTTCTTTCCTTCAGGCAGTGTTGTACTGCTCTATTCCTCAAAACATGACACTAGTTAATACTGCATCAAACACTTGAAAATAACACTAATGCAGCACTAAGAATGAAAAGTACCCCAAAGTCAGGAAATACCATGGGCCTCGCTCCTTCTGGAGCTGATCCCTTTGCTGGCCTGTATACTCTTACATATTTCATGATGTACCGAGGCAGCACGTTGCTACCTCAGCTAATGTTTGACAAGGCCTGTTTCTGAAAGGTGGAGGAGCAACAAAAAGCAATTGAGGTTTCAGATAAAACTTCAGAGCTACTGGAATTTGTGAGTTCTTATAACGAATCTTGCCCCAAGACCAAGTTGTTTTGGCTGCCCAAGGCAGTCCTGGAAGGCCTGAGGCAGCCACAGGGGGAAAAGGCTGCAGCGAGGCCTGCTCCAAGCTCTGGCAGGCATGGGAGGCACAAACACTGAGGAGAATAGGACAAAGAATAGAAATTTCCAATCCTAACAATGAGTATTTTGGAAGGGGCCTCAAACATAAGGCCAATAATTTTTCTGTCAGTTTTGCTGTTCGTTTTTGCATCTACCAAAGGTCCATGCTGGCACATCCTTGTATCGAGCGGTACCATCTCCCACAGATAGCTGTGTTCAGCAGGCTGAGTTATGAGCAACAAAGCCTGACCTAAATAGTGATCAAATTGCTTAATAAAGCAAGTGCAGGGCTGTTAGAGGAATCTGGGAAGCTGTGGCCCGCAGCTGGATTACAGCCTCTGTGGCCCTGGGCAGGGCTGATTTCCTGTGCTGGGAGGAGCCCAGCTGCTCTGGCAGTGCATGCCCAAATTGGTGTAGGAGAAACCCTATCGTGTAGAGTTCTGTGATGTGTGTAGGGGGTGTCTTTTTGTTTCTTGTTTGTTTGTAACATACACTGATACCAGGGGTTTATGACTCGATTGTGTGGCATTGGAAATTCCAGGTTGTGGGGTGCATCTGTCAGCACTTGCCCTGACATCTTGGCTGTAGGAGCCTTTTCAAATGGGAGCAGGGGCTTGCCTGGAAAGGGCGCGCTGTGGATTGCATTTGCAGAGAAGGAAAATCCCATATAGCAGTTGCCAGGATTCAGAACCTTCAGCTGAATAAAGGTGTTATGTTATTTTCACTTGGATATTAAGTGATAATTAGTATTCTGTGTGACCATATTTGCTACATGGGATGTACTCTATTTGCTGAGAATAAGTAGAAATGCTGGTGATCTTTCATTTTATAATCTGAGATACATCTGAGGTAAAGTGTTGTTTGCTTGCTTTATAAATGTTTATATCCTGCCTCTGCTGTTTGTAAATTTAATTTATAATGATCTGCTGCTGGTTATTATCATGTATAATGTGTTCCTTTGTAGAAAATAATTAGAATAATGTATTAGGGTTACTTACAAGTCTTCTCGATAATGCGTCTGTGGGCATGTAGTTTGTCATTGGTTTTGATATGAAGGAAAATGGGAGGTTGAAACAGTAATGCTGATGCTATAGGCAAAAATACTCAACAAGGCTTAGTTGGTTGAATTTTCAAATTATTATTGTTAAACTAGCTGTAAAGTGTGCTAGGTAAAGCTAGTCTATTATGTATCACTCTGGAATCTGTGCAATGCCTGATTTAAGAAACTTTTATACAAGCCTAAACTGCACAAAAAGGCCATTTGAAATAAGTGCTGGTGGTAGACTCACAGCTTTGATGGCAGACCTACTTCATTTGTTACTGTTTTGTTTGCTAAGTGATCGGTGTTAGTGGGCTTCCAACGTAAGAGCGCTTCACAACTCTTGAAGGTGATCTGAGCCCACAAGTTTTTTGAAAAATGACTTCAGGTGTTTTGTATGATTGAAGGGGGACTAAGCGGGAACGCATTCTTTATAGTCCCTGAATAATGCTATTATACTCATGCTAATAATCTGCCTGATAGCTGGGTGTCAGTGGAATACATTTATTTTCTTTTGACAAGTACAGGAGAAGTGAAAAGCAACCATTGATGTGGATGGTATCAGTGTGCTCAGCTGTCACACCTGACAAAAACCAGCCAATTCAAATGAAGGGCCTTAGTTCAACTAAATGTATCTGTGCGCATCTGCAGTCAAATGCGTGTATAACTCAATTTCCACCTTCTCCTTCAGCCTTCACTGCCCCCCTGTCATCTGCAAACTTAAGCCATGATCCTGCATCCTTTCTGTGTGGTTAGATTGTGGTTAGATTAAAGAGAAATTTTAAAGGGGCAAATCAGAAGCCACAGTGAGGACTCTTGGTACATCACTGTTGCGCAGCAGACCTTACTACTTGCTCTTTTCCTCTCTGTCTCCTTTTACTCCTGTTTACTTCTTTAACTGAAACTACACTTAAGTGAAACTAGCTCTAACCAGGCTCTTGGTACCTACTTTCATTTTTCCTGAACTATTCAAATAAACTTATTAGATACTTATAAAGGGCAGAAAAACAGTGGCTTTCTTTTCTGTCCAAAGATTTGATATCTTTCCCTCTTTTAGCCTTATAAACATTCAATGTGTTGGGAAATGTATACACTTCAGTGCTTAGGAACATCAAAAGAGATGTTGTGTTCGCATCAGTGATCTGCACTGAGTATCAAGCCGTATTTGGGAAAGAATCTGGCATATCCCTCAGTGACTTATCTGGGAAGTGTGAATGGCATTTAATAAAACAGATTTTCCAGCAAATGACAGGCCAGTGCCTTGAAGCAAAAAGTACTTCTGCCCTGTGCCAATCATTCACTTTCTTCCAGCTCAGTGATTTATCCCATGTAAAATGTTCTTGTATTTAAAAAACTGGTCCACCCTGCACCAATGGTAAGCTGTCAAATCCCTCACAAAAGAAATAGCATAAAATATGAAAACTTGAACAGTAACCAACGTTGGCATGCTCATCACTGCATGGCCTGCTTGCCTTCATGGAATTATCAGCAGGCATTAAGAATACCTCTCAATGAGGTACTACTTTGAATATTTCTTAGGAAAATACCGGAGGATATGTGTGTGTCTGTGCTTTATATCTTATTATATATCATAGAAATAAATAATAGTTGTGCTACTGAAGTTGACTGCAGAGTTTGCTTTGACTTAAGCTTCCCAGGATTTTGTCTGCAGACTCTTGCACCAGAAGGGTAATAGTGAATTTCTAGTCTGGTCTCCTGTAATGAAAGACACTGTTGGTGTGGAGGGATTATACAACCATGGAAATATTCTCTTGGAAAACTGAAAAATTCTTTGAATGAGATTTTGTCTCTTTACCTGCATCTCCATAAAAAAAAAATCCCAGCCAAACCAAATACATCTCTACACTTCATGTTCCCAGAACTTTACCTGTTGTTAGCTCGTGTTTTAATTTCATTACTGTTACCACATTTGTCTTTATATTACTCCAGTAACAGTAAACTTTGAAGCTGTACTGGGCAATAAACTGAAAGGGTAATGTAGATAAGATGCTTTTGAATTTTAATATACAGTGTGTACCTGAAAAAGCTTTAATATTCTGTGTACTGTCTGCTTTAAGTAATCATATTAAAATTATTGAAATTATATTAAAACCATAGTTTGCCTTACCTAACCTGAATTTTAACATATTTTATACCTATAAATCAATGTGCTCCTTTTTCACACACTACCACTTAGCTTAACAGGAAACCATGTGTTCTATATTAGCTTTCTTTTTGATGTAACCCTCAATGTAAATGTTGTTCTAGACACCTTTTCAGAGTTTAAATTGTACTACTAGTCACAGCAGCATGCTCCGTCACAGAAATATGGCCATATTCTTCCAAGGTCCTACATTGTGTCGTTTGTTTTTTATAAACAGATCACATTGATTTTCCATGAAAAAGTAATGCATTGCAGAATATTGTGTCATTAGGCAAGTTCCGTTGTGTTTTGCAGTTGTTAATTACCCTTACAAGGTGGATAAGAAATCCATGGGGAATTCCTTAAAAGAGAAGTACTTTGCCTTTGGGATGTGTATTACCATATGGAAAGCAGGCTTATGTTCTTAGTTAATTATCTTTGTTGTTTCAGTTCATTTAAAGGAAATGTAATAATTTGTTGGTTGTTAGTACCTGTGTATTTTAAAATGGGAAATTGTTAGAATAATAAAGACCCCAAGGGGATGCTTACAGTACTCTAGAAAGACGCTTTCAATTATTTTTTCCCAAGGCATTAATTTTTCTAAGTGGAACTGACAAAATATTAAACAAAGGTGATATACAGCATCTCTGGGAAGAGTGTTTCATTATTATTACTGGTTTTTGCAGATGGTTCAAAACTTCTCCCAGTAATAATCACATTCCCATTTCTTTCTGCAAGACTGGAATCACACTGAATTTGATAGCTTTGAGCAACAAAATATCAAAGAAATAATTGAAAGTGAGGAGGCAGACAGTACTTAGTCTTGTCTTACGGAAATGTGAAGGTCATGGAAACAGGCAAGGGAAAAGCTCAGCATTATAATAAACCAATGGGTATAGGTATGATCCTATTGAACAGAGAGCCTGGGATTATTCCACCTGCCTGGTGACAGGATAGTGTTTCTGTCATGGTAAAATACTGTTCTTTGCTTTATAAGGCATTAGGAAGCTCTTTGGTCAGAGAGCTGCGCACATCCTGCAGAGTTGTGTGGGAAGCCAGCAACTGGACATCAGAAAAGGCTTGTGTCTGTGGTCAGGACTGAGGCTACTCTTGTTTTGCTGCTCCTACAGTAATTATTGCTGTGCAGAGTTCCATTAACTTTTGGCGACATTGGGAACAGATTTAAGCTTTAAAGTAATAGTAGGGTAATTTTTTCCTCTCAAACGTTAATTATAGTTTATTGTTATTATTTATAATTTGTAACTTTTGTTAGCCAAGTAATTCTATATAAGTTTATGAAAGCAAAAGGTCAAATTGGAGAGGTTATTACACTGATTTCAAGTGGTTGCTTAGGATTTACCTCCATGTGACTGACAGCAAGAAGCATCATCTTAGTAAAAGAGCAATTACTTCCAAAGCACTTAAAAATTATTAGGCTTATTGTTTCATTCTCTAGCAGAAAACAAAATCAAATCTAAGCATTTCTTTTCTAAGCATTGCCTTAGGAAACCATTATGATGTTCCAAAGCTGAAATCTGGAATGGTTGGGAACTTGCTACACAGGTCGCAGATTTGTATACACACTCTACTTGACCTGGGTTGCAGTAGAAAGCGTAGGCATCATTTAGGAGAAAAGGAATTGAACAGCTGGCATCTATTGCTTCCATGAACACTAGCAGTCCATGACTAAGATATTCTGAAATGAAAATTAAAGGGGAATTAAAGCACTGAAATCGTTCCTGTGTCACTTACTGAACAAGTAAATCAACACAGTGCACTCTTTAGGGTATAGTTGGTTCCCCTGTGCTGCGTCCTGAAAAAACAAATAGTCCCTTCTCGCTGTTCACAGGCATGAGTAAACATGTTCAAATATGTTCCCAGAGGAGTTCTGTGGAGCTTGTAATGGACTTCATCTAAAAATCCCTACTTAGACTCTCTTCAAATTGCAGCAATTTTTTCCTCCTATTGCTACAAATAGCTTGCTTACAGACCTTGCTTGAAAGTTAGGGTAGATCAGAAAAATCACCTAACAATGTCACCTTCTTTGCCAACAAACCACTCTTGTGTATATTCTGAGCCACACATGCTGCTTTGTCACATTTGTATTCCAGTTAGCCTCACAGAGCCAGGATTGCACAAGCGTAATTGAGGGCAGGATTTGGTCAGGAGAATCTTGTTCCTGCTGCCGCCTCTGTGGCATGAACCAGAAAGAGCACAGCTTGACTTTCATATGTCTGAGGTTGAGTTTGCAGAAAACTGAGCAAACTTGCTCTGGAAATGCCAGTCACCCTCCAGAGGAGAATGGTGATTTAATTTGGTGAGAGAGCTGGTTCTGACAGCATTAACTAGCTCAGGTCAGCCAGTGTCTAAAGCCAGCATCTCGTAGGTAGCTTATAGTAGCTGTTGTCATTAGGAAGCTGTGCCCTGTGCCAAGGCCAGCAATATTACTCTGTGGTTTTAATTGACCTTTTAGTGGAGATGCTTCCTTTCAGTGTTAGTATTGACCTTGCTTAATCAGAGTGGGGCTAAGGTGGGGTGAGTACAAGTGTTTCACTGTTGGTTTGGGTACTAAGGCTTCTTCAGCAAAGCTTGCTTTAGTGTGTGTTTCTGCTGTCTGATAATTTGTCACATCAGGCTATTAACATCATTCATAACAAAAGAATGTAAATCTATATAACGTGGAATGGAGATCATTCTGCTGTCTTTGGGGAAATGCTTTTGGATCTGTGTGCAGGAGTATAGATTGCACTTGTGTATTTCATGCTCTTAAATCCATGACTGCTTTATCAAACTAAGATTTTTGCCAAGCTTGTGGGGCAGGCATGTGAACTCAATATCTGAAAATAGATTCATCTGCTTCTGAATTGTGTTTTTCATCCAGTCTTTTAATTGAGTACCTTCACACACCAAGAAGCATCCTGGCTTATGTTGTGAAGCTGTTACCTTCATGATTATATTGCTGCTTGATTCCTGTAAAATCTGCTTTAAAAATCAATTAAATGTAACATTATGCTGGTAATACAGACATATGATTCTCAGTTGTTAGGAGCTGTGACTGGAGATTGACTGGTGGTCATTTTACGGTGCTACCTAGATAACATGGCAAAAGGTGTATTTGTCACCTGAGTTGCTATTTTGAGTATCACAACTACAAATGAGAGTGACAGTAGCTTGCAGTTCAGGTCACTGGGGATGTTCCAGCTTATGCATGACAAACAAGCACAGGCTGAGGTTAAACACTGGCCTGTCTTGGAGAGCAGCCCTTCTCTGTGTTTAGAAGATCCCATATTAACTTTTCTAAAAAGCTATTAGACAGAGGTTAGTTTGGTTGTATTATAACCCTTTCTACTCAGCTAGGTGACTATCACGTTATTTTCAGAAGTGATTTGGGGTTTTGTTTCTACGTTTCCTGTCAGGTGTTGTTTACTTCAAGTAAGATGATTTCATTTGATTTACAGTAATGTAGCTTAAGAGCAAATCTAAGCAGCACGTTCATTTGAACGTCACCCCAGCATATTGGAATGGAAGATGGGTTGGATTTACAGCCAGAAGTAGTGAAATATGGATTTTGTGTGCTGTACAGTTTCATATTTCTCTTGGGTAAAGGGTTGGTGTGTGCCTCTGGTCAGAAGCCAGTATTATGCCACATGCTTCCCAAGTGGCAGCTGTGTCGTATAATGCTTCTCCACAGCAGCCTGCTCCTTTTCCCCAGCATGGCTATTGCTGGCCGATCTGCCACGATCATTATTACAGAAGTAAAATTTTGCAAAGTAACCTGTTCTATTGGAAGCAAAATGTTTCAGTGTTCCTTGAATTTTAATCATGGTTGGGTGTTCTGGAGCGAGGAAAAAAAAGAACAAATACCCTACCCAGATGTGTATCTTATTTTTTTTCAGTATCCAAAAGCTGATTCAAAGGTGTACAAAACCCCCACAACTGTCCTCTTAGTTGTGTAGGAGAGGGGATCTGAATCTGGCTGATCTTAATGGGTGGCTAGTACCCTGCAATAAAATAAATTAAAAAAAAAAAAAAAAAAAAAAGGAAGAAGAGAAGGGTTCTTACACAGACAAATGGGTACCCACTAAGGATGGTCAGATGTGGACAGCTCAGGCTACGTATTCAGACCTGGGGGGATTAATTTGGGATGAAACATTGTCCTGAGCAAGTACCCAGCAGCTGTATGCCTGAGCAGATAGATCGCTCTATGTGTGAACAACTTAAAGATTTTGAATAGGCCAGAAATGGTAAATAGGGAGTGCATGAGCTTTTTTTGTTTTGTTTTGGTTTGGTTTTTTTTTTTTTTTTTTTTTTTTTTTTTTCAGACCACGTCAAGGTCTGCTTAATGGCTGGCTGACAGTGTTGTTTAGACTAGCACCACCTGGAGTCTCTTTGCCTGGTGCCGGAGGCAGCAGACAGAAGAGGAGGCAATACAGTCCTTGTCAGCTTTGCCCACAGTTGAGTTCAAAGAGCGAGATGGAGAAAATAACTGTCATTCAAAGCCACCTGGCCATTCATCCATGCTGACTGGGACGGTGTGAGGGTGTCCTTGCTGTGTGCTCAGCTGTCTCTGACATCCTGCAGGGATTTTCACTTCAGAGCAAAAATTGCAGCAGCAGCTCCAGGAATTAATACCTGAGAAGTTGGTTTTCCTCACCTGTCCCCCACTCCACCCCATTTTCTTGTCAGGTTGTCTTTGTGGGAGGGAGGATTTAAGACAAAACATGTATCTGAGATGTTAAGCCGTATCATGGAAAAACAGGCAGGGAAACACCTCAGCAAGCTGTGTGAGGAACTTGAAGGCCATTTCACTGGGCAGAAGCTGCAGGGTGTTCTGAGTACAGAGCTAGAGGAGCTGAAGAAATACAATGCATTAGGCTTTAATGAGCATTACACAAGATCTTCCTAACGTATTGATTAACTAGGCATCGGGGACTTTAGAACCTTAAATGCCTGCAAAAGCATGCAGGGTTTAAAAGACTCGTTGCTACTCCACAGAATAAGAATCAGGTTCTGGGTAAAATGATTGAATACAACAAAGTCTTTGGTACAGCTATTTAGGGCTACAAAGAGCCTTTGAGTGCTCAACAATAGCATCAGTGTTGGAAGCCCAAGAAGAAAAAATAACAGGAAAATCATATCCTGAAAATCATCTGTGTGGCATTCAAGCTTGGCTAGGAGGCGATGAAAAGATCCAGGTAAAGCAGGGAACTACATGGAAAAAGGCTTTCTCATTTACATCTTAATCTTCTATTTGCAGGGACTTTTTAGAAACTACGACCATGAGAAGGAAGAGACATAATTAACAATATCTTATGCTTAGCATTTTCACACCTCACTACTTTACATTTTTGGGGTCATGAGCATTTTTATAGGTTGGTAGTAATTTACCAGTGGTGCTAACGTGCTCAGCTCCACAGCTTTTCATCCAAGATGATAGCCCTGAGTATCCTTGGAAATGTTAGGTCCTCCTCCTACAGATGCTTAGTGACGACTGGGTGTGTAGAGATTAAGGCAGTCCTGCTGAAGAGACGCAGCAGCTGTCAAGATTATAAATTTATATCCTTGGCATTTAATGCATTTCAGCCACTAACTGTCTTCAGATGTCTTCATCCTCAAAAGCTCATAAAAACAATGGAGCTATAATCAGATAATTTAAAGTGAATGATGAATCTTGCAGTTCAGAAATTCATAGTTATACATATGCACCGTACCAGGAGGTAGGAAAGAACTACAGTGGGTGTAAAGGAACTGGATGCTATTGAAGAAGTTTATGACAACTAGGCCAAAGACAAACATCAAAGATGGATCAACAAAATTTAAATATCTGAACACTATGATGAAACAGTCTTTTTTTGCTTCAAATATTCACTTGACACCTATTCCATCTAGAAATGCTCAAGGAGATGAAATAAAAGATTAAAGTTATAGAAGAAAATATCCCTATCACATGAAGAAGGGAATGTGTGTCTGTTGGCTGCAACAGAGACTAACCCAACCACCGTAAAGGCAGCAGTAAAAATAAAGTGAAGTAAAAGCAACAGAAGGTAGACCTGTGCCTCACGGAGTGTGTCTGTACAGTGCAAGAGGGCTCCGAAACACCACAAATCTTGCAGGGCATGCTTACTTTAACAAAGAGCCGCTGGGTACTGATAATGACCTGGGATGGGGCCAATACTGGAATGACTGATGCTGGGATAAAGTGTGCTAGAAGCCACAGTTTGCATGATTAGTGTCTTTATGATCTTTATATAAACAACAAATTGCTACTGAGTGCAAATCTTGTGGATATGTTTACTGCTTCTGTACGCCTAGGAAAATCTCATTGCTGGTTGAATCTGGTTGATCTGTTATTTCACCACTGATTAATTTGGCCCACGATGTATATGTATTTCATTAAAATGCAACATTTTTGCAAATAGCCACTGTGTCATCATGAGAAGAGACATGATTTTGATTAATTAAATACTAAGTAAAAGCAATTAGATTTATTTATTAATTTAATTCTGTCTCCTCAGCACTGTGCTGAATGTTCAAGGCTTTACCTTTGGTTTATTCACCTGTGAGAAACTTCACAGAATGAGCATCAGTAGACAGTCCAGCAAAGCATTAGGAAAACACATGCATGCCTCCATGTCTTGCAAATGCCCTCTTTTCTTGTGTGGTTTGCAAGGATGGAGAGTGTAAGAGGCACAGTGCTGCTGATGCTGGGGTATGTGTGCAATTAGCAGCTTTCATAGTTAACTTGCATCCTTATCTTTCTGTAACATTTAATCACTTGCAGAAGCCACTTTTTCATTCTCATATGAGAATATTCTTTAATTGTAAACAAGCAGAAGTGAATAACTAGCAGTAGGGAAACTCACTGCAGCAAATCAAAAAGGGCATATATATTCAAAGGTTTCACTTAACAAGGCTTGTTCATCTTTGTACTAGACCTCCTACATTTCAGCCATGCTCACTTTCAGCCATGCTCACTTTCTCCTGGGATTTTTTGAATCCATTGTCAGTCTGTAAAATTAGAAAGGAGAGTTAAAACCTACGTAGATGCTAGAATTTTCCTATTGCAAATCATTTCTGCTTCAGTAGATTATCTGCATATCCATCCATTGCCTGAAACTATTGTTCTGAAACTATTTCATCCCGTGGCAAGTTCCATCTCATCTTTTAGAGCATTTAACAACTGGAAAGTTTGCCTGAACAGTGCTATGTAAGAGAAAGTAAATTCTCACAGAAGAGGTGGAGAAAAGGTGAAACAGCTAAGGACAGTGCATCTGAGATGTACATAATGTTGATGTGCAGATTCAGTTCCTGCCTAAATAACCAAATGGCTGAATAGGGGAAGTGAATAGGACATTTGAGCAGGTGATTGCATGATTATAATATGTGAAGAATAAAGACTAATACTCTATTACTCTTTTGCACATTCAATTCTGTCACATTTCACTTAAATGAGATGGTATTTAGGAAGATGCACGTATGGAAATATGTCAGTTATTAAAGGCCAGATCCTGCAGCAGCCTCCGGATTAGGCCTGTAATTTGTTAGAACATGACAAAGCCTTTCCTTTAGAAATGTAAATTGTTTCATAAGAAGGGGTAACAAAGCAGCTCAGCAATCCTTTTCCATTAAGTACAAGTCTGGATTAGTTATAGCATATGACAGAGGGTAGAAACAAGTAAAACTCTGTAGAGGTGGGAAATTAAAACATCAGACCTTTACTGGAGTCTATTTATGAGGATGATTTCTAAGCAGGAACCTGGTAGGCCAGAACAGTAAACCTTCCAGTAAACCATACTGCTGGGACGTGTACTGCCAATATTTTAACAAGGACTAGGCTCACAATGGGGTGAATAAATAAATAAATATCCCGTTAGTGCTGCATCCCAGGGGAGAGGAGCAGTGAAGTGGTGAGGTATTGATTCAATTAGTTTCCTAATTAAACAAAAATTATTGCAAATAAGTACAGCCAAGGAAAGATGCAGCAGACACAGAGCATGGAGAAGTGTCCTCTGTCGACAGCAGTGACACTTTGCACATGACAATGTACATGAATGTACGTTGAATGTACCAAGGATGGTACAGGGCATTCGTTCAGTCTCATCAGTGTCCTGTTCATGTAGGGTGATGTTTTTGGGGACAGAGTAGGAGAAAATCAATTTTGTTTGCTCTTATTTCACAGCAAAATAATGATGGGCCTACAAAAGTATTTTTCACAAGTCTTTGTAGCCAAGACTGCTCAGCAGAAACACCACCACGACACTAAGATTGTTGTGAACATGCTGTTAATTTGGATGGCAGTTCTTACAGATACATGCTCAGAAAATGTCTGCCAGGTCTTTACTCACCAAGCAATACCAGTCACTCATTTAAGTTGACTTGTTTGTTAAATGTGCATTTTAATCTGCTAGGCTATTTAAAGCAATACTGTTTCCTAGATGATCAAGCGATTAATGAGCCACTCTTAAAAATACGTTTGACTTTCTATTAGTAAGATATTAAGTAGTGTCATCAGGGTAACAAAACTTGGTTTCTACTGCTCGTCATTTGTACGGAGGCTGTAATATTCAAATTGTGCTGATTTTCTAACTTAGGACTATGTGTTTCTGTCTTTGTGCAGTGTGTGAATTAGGAACTCTGACCCCTGTTCACAATCAGATGCAGACTTCTGTGTTTTGCATGAGTAGAAGCAGTATCCAACATATGTGCACAGGACAAAAGGCAGGTACCCCCTGTGCACATGGCTTTGGTACAAAAGGCGTTTGGTGTTCATTTTCTGTTCGCACCCAGGCATGCTTGAGGCATTATTTCTACCTATAGCGTGCATTTTCTGTACTGCTGCCATATAGCATGGCAGCTCTGCCACAGTCTGCCTGATTTGTCTGAGGACACGGTAGTTATTTTCTTATCAAAAGATAATTCAAGTGTATTATTAAGACAATGGATTTGACTTTTCAATGAGTTTGTCTTTAAGAACAGTTTTCAGAGAATGAGTCAGCCATATGTTAAATCAAATTTAACATCCATTATGAAACACTGAATCATACTTTATATCTCTGTAATGATAATAAATGATCATCTCTCCTGTGTTCCCCTCATTTGTACTACTGCTCATCAATCTTGCTAATATCAAAGATTTATTAAATGAATAATCTTCAAACTATAACTGTTTTAATATTAATAGCTCCATTTTATGTTGTTTCTCTTATGATAATTCCATTTGTGTTTAAGCATGCTGAGTTTAAAAGTAATAATGCTTTTTATAGTGAAATTTAATGAATAGAAAACCAGTAAATCAATAATAAAGTCCTCCTTAATGAGATTTCGTAATTATACCAATACATTACAACATACAGTACATTTCTGAATGCCCTTCATATGTAGGAGAATCACAGAAGTAACAAACTACAGAATGAGAGCTGAGAAAGTATTTAAAGGAAAGGGATGTTGAGATACCAGTGAGCCTGTGTGCAGCCGTATAAATGCTTTTAGTCTACACTCAAAAGTAGCCAAAGATTGTGTGGCTCAGCTCTTTGTAATGCAAAACCTCTATGTTAAACATAAACTTGGCATATTGTAGCTATCGTGATTCTGCTGAGAAGTCCTCATTGTATTGGGGTCTTATTTGGCCCATCCTAATGTTTGATGTCCGTAAGAATTCAGTGTAACATTGCATTGTATTTCTGTATTTCTGCTGAAAGTAGCTGCATAGTCACTTTGTAAACACAATGCCAGGGGATGGGAGTGCTGGAGCTGGTTTGCTGCAAGCCCATCAGAAGCAAGGCTCTGCTGTGAGCCCCCCTCCACGGCTTTGTTCAGTGGGGAGGAATAGCTGCAGCCATCTGCTAATGAAGCAACTATTCTGCACTGTGTTTTAACTTCACAGCTAAGCAGTGTTCTAAGCTCTTGCTTGGTTAGTATATTACCTCACATTACGTTAAGTAAGTTGGGTTTAATGTCAAATTCGTAACTTTTTTTCTTTTTTTTTTTAATAAAAAGTTCTAATACTGGACTAGGGAGTTTGGGAACCCAGGCGAACTGTGTGACATCCAGGAGAACTGGGAAAGCCCAAATGGGATGAAGAATTTTTCTTTTGCTGAAGTAAATAATACTGAATAAATGAAGAGTGGGCCCCCTGGTTACATTTGGCAAAATCCCTGAGCTCTGGGACAGTGGGAAAACAAATTTGTTCTCCATACAGATGCCTGGTATCTAGAGCACTGCACAGAGCTCAGCAGGTCCTCAGCCTCTGTCTGCCCAGTCACTAATAGCCAAATAACACAGAGAGGGGAAGCATCTATTTCCTGGGCACCTCCCTAGTGCAGGTGTGGTGAGGTATTATTAAAGGTGGGGCTGGGAGACCAGAAGTGCAGTTTGCTGCCTTACCTGAGGTTCTTGTTAAACTCTCAGCATGGGTGCAGTGGGCTGTGCTTGCTGACAGCTACTTATCCCTCCGGCTTCCATATTTTTGCTGTGTTGCAGTTTCTGAAGTGCCTGGTCTGGAAGGCCTATGAACAACGCGTTTCGATAATCCAGCTGAGATGTAATGAAAGCATGAATGACAGCCTAGCACCCTCCTGAGACAGCCTTGGTTGTCTTACTTACTGCCTCTGCAGATGTAGAAGTTTTTGTCATGCAGCTAAACTGATAATCAAAAGATAGGCTGATATCAAAGATGACCTCAAGGTCATGAACCTTCAAACCAGACAGACACTCTAAAACTTCCTTTAACAGGAGCTGCAAAGGATGAAGTGCAATTCAAAAGGTATCAGGCACCAGCCAATATAAGCTCAACATTCTATAAATCTAATTGCAGGGCATGTTTTTCTGATACTCACAGCTAAACGTCATTTAGGTGTCTCATCAAACAGGAAATTACTTCCCTTGGGTCACCTGTAATAGGAAAATAAGCTGTGGCATTATCAGTATAACAATAGTTTCAAATTATGCCTTTCAGTCATACTTCCTAATAAAACCTTAGGAGCACGCAGCAGACACCTGTGAATTTAGGTCTGAGAGCCTCCACAGCACATTTCTGGAGGAAAAAAACATTTTATTTCACCTGTACTAGTGAAAACAGCAGGTAGGCAGTGTGCAAAAGGGTAGTCTGGTAGTGCATGGCGTTGGAAAGGAGTGGCGAGGGTGAGAAACCGGTGAGGGGACTTGAGGCCAGGGTACGTGTCTGCCACTCGTCACTTTTGCTCTTCCTTTTCAATTCAGATTTTAATGAGCAGGTAACACCGGGTACAGCATGACTTTTGTCATGGCTGAGACCTTCCGGGTCTGCTATTGTATAAGCGATAAAAATAATTTCTCTCTGTGTTAGTCATGTTGTTTTAGCTTTATGTACTTCCCAGATTTAAAAAAAAAAAAAAAAAAAAAAAAAAAGTCTTCACAAAGGTAGGCATTTCTCCCTTAAAAAGGTGTTTATCTTAGTTCTACTGTCATTACATTATTTTACTCTGAGCTTTAACTGACAAACTGATTTCCTAAGAACTGGGAGAATGAGATTATGGTATCATAGCAGTAAATGCTGTGATTTTTATTTTTTAAAGCAAAACCTAATGGAGCATTTTGTCTATATCTGACCTTACAGGAGACACGGTGAACAATAACAGCCCATTTCTAAAAGCTGAAAAGCTGCTGCTTTCTTACCAAAATGAGCTTAGCACCATATGAGGCCCCTCGAGCTGCTCCCCTGCATACCCAGCATTACAGCTCCCCATTTGGCCCTTCCAAGGTCTCCCCAGCTTCTCCAAGTTCCTGAAATCAGATGCTGTAGATGACTTTGGCCTCCAGGGCTCTCATATTTTAAGAAATAATCTTCCCCTTCTGGATCTCAGAACCACCCACTGGAAGTCCTATCATCCATTTATTTTAGCATGTATTAAAAATTGGCAATTAATTATCTGCGATTCTAATTCAATGAGTCTGGGCAATTAACATCTGGGATTTAGCACATCCTTTTCCTGACTTTTTAATTTAAGGACTTGGGAGGTAGTAGATCCCCTCTAGGAGAGCAGAAATAAGTAAAATATAACATATACTTGAAATTCTCTGATCTGCCTTTGAACCAATCCTGTTATTCACTGGCTCTCTAGTACATTGGACAATGGTTGTTGCTCGTGACATTTTAATGTGTGCAAGCAAACGTGTGACGTGAGGTGGTCTAATGGAGACAGAGAATGTGTAAGGAGGGATTTCCAGGCTCTGTTCTCTGCTTCTTTCAACAGCCACCAGGTGACATTGGTTTATTTTGTCCTTCCACAAAATAATTTGAATACTGCTCCTGTCCCTGAGGTGACAGACTTAAATTAATAAACAAATGTATCCTGAAACCCTATTAAAGGGTACTATAAAGGTGAAAAAAACTGACTACTGAAGTTAGTAAAAGCCTTTCTTCAACCCTTAGCTTCGTTCCACATTCATTTGGCAGTTAGTGCCTTTCCTGCTTGGGGAAAACAAACAAAAGACAACTGCAAAGACCTGCTCCATGGATGGTGTTCTACCTAGGGATAATGGGATTTAATTGCTATAAGTGATGGAGGAAAATGATTATTTGTTTCATAATTAAAAAAAAAAAAAAAGATGTAGGTACCTATCTTCCAGTAAGGACTGTTCTGGAAATCACTTAAATTCTTGAGCAGTCACTGAGCCATACTTTGTCCTGCTGATAAAGCATAATCCTGCCCCTTCATGTTTTTTCAGGCAAGAGCACTGCTCAGAACACTCCTAGGTTTGCATTATCAAAAAGGTACATTCTTCCTTATGTATGCTGAAGTCAAAATGGACATCGATCCTTCATTGCATGGGTGGCTAGATGAAAATTGCACCTGTTACTTAAAATCCTGTTGACTTTCCCACAGTGCCCACAATTCGTAAATCCCTTATTATTCTTCTGTGTGAGATGCACTGACAACAAAGTGTCATTTACAGAATGACACAGCTATGTTCTCCTGGTAGAAGTCAGCACGGGTAGTTCAGGTTCCTTAGGGTATGGTCTTTTTACTAATTTACTTAATTTATCAATGTAATGTGTCTTTCTTTTGGGAAAGGTGACGTGTAATTTCAGTTGTGTATTTGCAAGGAACACAAGCTACCACTTGGCATGAAGTACTCTTTTTTTTTTTTTTTTTTTTTTCTCTCAACTATGTCACTCGAACTATTTCTTACATACTACATCTGTTTTTTGCAGTATTTAGCATTCAGGATGGACTCGAGGCAAATTATTTGTGAGGGTGAGAGTTGGCAAGTTTCTCTATTTCAATACCAGTTCCTTTTCTTGCCTGGAATATTCCTGAGCACTGTGGGAAGACCTTGTCATAATATGTAAAGGCATAACTCAATCAGCCTTCACATCGTATGTGTATATGCCACAGACTGGAATATACAAAATCTGGAACAGGGGAACTACTTACAGGCATTCAGTGATTTACAGGAGTATATCTAGGAGCTAGAATATTATGTAGGAGGTATTGATTAAATATTAAAGAGTTAAGAGACAAACTGTATCTTTAGTCTCTGCTTGGCTGCAGGCATATGGGTAATACAAGGGAAGACAAACTCCAGTGGTTTTGTCTCTGAGGTTTGTAATGCAAGGTTTCCCGTGACTCATCTACGTGGTAAAAAATCCAGGGCTTCCTTAAATCAGCGTGGAAGAGAATTTGGCTGGATGTCTGGCTGAGCTGCAGTGCCTACTGTACAGACCCCAGCTGGGGACTGGGCTCTGCTCAGCACCGTGCACACACCGATGGGCTGGGGAGGGGGCAGGGGAGATTTCCCATGCCTGGAGTTGACCCTGCGTGTAAGGGACACTGAAGACAGCCATGTAGTGGTTTCTCAAGGCATCTACGTGTGCAGTCAGTTCATAATTATTCAGCAGAGCCCTAGAAAAAATGGAGAGGATACATTTAGTATTATGAATTTTTTGGGACTCTAGTTAAGTGGAGAACTGCTCTCTCTTGGTCAGCATAGTCCTTAGCTCAAGATGGGATAATTACTCTGCAAAAGAGGAGCTCCCTTAAGCTCCTGTTAAACTGGCTTAGTAGTGGGTATTACCGCCTTCAGGTTTTTGGGAAGCATGGCTTGGCCTCCTAAAATTACAAAATTGGCTTAATAAAATAAGAGATTAACAGGCAAGAGAAAGACTAACCTTGGATTTATTTTCTTTGCCCTTTGGTTTTTGAAAATTTGGGGTGCATTCAGCTACATTTTAAGGCTTTTTTCATCCATCAGGAAGATTAAAAACTGCTCTTTGTTTTCGGTAAGAGCAAGAATGTTCCTGAAAGCCCTTGCTCCCAGCAGTCAAGGGAAAGTCCAGCTATTGCAGCAGTAAGTAGCACTCCGGGAAGGTCAAGCTCGCAACCATTCCTGTTTGCCTTCTGACCATAATATTCCTTGAGACGTGCTGTATGAGTGGTCCCAAATGGATTTGACTCACATAATGTACATTTGAAAAACAAGATCGGTGCCAATAAAACAAAAACCTTTACAGGGGACAAGAGAAATCTCCCTATCAGTGATGGATGCTTCTGCCAAATAAGTATGGAGAAATTGCCTCCTCTTAAAGGCCTAAAGAATGCTGTCATCTGGCTCATTGCTTGTTCTGTTTATTTTGTCTTTCACCTTTGTATTTTAATTAGCTCCTTTTTCTTCTCTTGTGATTTCGTTTACATGCTGGTGGAACACTCATTTTATTTTAATATTTGTGACAGCACAGTATGCATGCAAATAACACTTTGGTAGATAATATCTATTCTGCAGTTGTAGGTGTAACCCATTTTCTCATCTTAATACGTTTTATAGACCAAATAGATACATGTGATACGATTTAAGAAAACAGCACCAGAACCATTGTCCAATCAGAAAGGCAGACGCATTTCAAAACCAGAAGCTTAAACCAAGGGACCTAAGGGGTAATGACCTCCACTCCTTTTCTCGGCTGTGTAATGGTATACACTTTTGCAGTGTGATGCATAAAAGAAATCCTGTCTTTTGAGAAAGGGTTCTATGATTGAGTTGTAGCACCTTCTGCTTTTGCATAGCTGCATGTTATCAAGGACTGAGGATGAGATGCAGCTGTTAAAGCTGGGAAGAGAAAGGTTAGCTGAACAACGTTTGCCTTGAGATTTAAGACTGGAACCTCCAGATTTATCACATGCTAAATGCAGCATCTAGCTTAGTCCCTTGCTTTAACTGTTTGCACAGCACCGGTGTGATTGTATAAGCATTTTTCCTCACCCTTTCCCCAGTCATTGGCGTTCATAAGCCACCTTTAGTATTTACCTCTCTGTTTGGGCTAAATAGAGAAACAAAGGGAGCTTGAACTAAGGTCAAGAGCAAACCCTGTCAGCATCCATTTTCATAATGGTACCGATACTGGAGAGAAGAAAGTTTAGCTTGTTAGAGTGAGTGTTTAATGCAGTTTTGAGTCTCTGTAGGGAAAAGCAATAGTTTCCATATCATCACCAGAAATACCTATTTAAATACTGAAAAGGATGTTTAACTGCGTTTGACTCTAAGCTCAGGGTTTGTCAGGCTTAGCAGCAGACGCAGCATGAAAGCACCTCGCTCCAAAATGCTTTCTACCTAACTAATGGAGAAACAGAGGCACTTCCACAGGGTGAAATGATCTCTCTGTTGACTATTGAGGAGCTCCCATATGAAGAGGTTTCTCTCTTAGGTACCTGATGTTAGTGGGAAAAAGGAGTGGGCTGTTTCTTGAGCTCATTAAAACAGACAAACAAAAAAACAGCCAGCGTGTTTTATTCCTGCTCCTTCCCCATGGCAGCCTGGCTGTCGAACTCCTTTGCTTTGTGGTTTTCTGAAACCATGCCCAGTTCATTTCCCTTGGGCTGTGGTTTCACGTTTAGTGGTTGCTTAATGGTTCCTGGCCCTGGTGTCCGTGGCACCCGTCATGTTGCAGGGGCACAGCATGGTGGTGACCAGCATCAGGGGACTTCTCTGGCAGAGAGCAGCCCTTCAAATGCAGGCTCAAAACACCTGGGAGGATTAAAAGCACCTTTTTAAAGGACAATTATGTCAGCAAAGAGGGGAGATGAGGAACCTCTCTGCATTGGAAGATACAGGTGGAGAAATGGATTTCCAGGGTTAGCTGAGATGCTGGCGGCAGAGCTCAGTGCTGGACAAAGCCTTTCCTCCTCCTGTACCAGGAATGCACAACTTTGTATTTTCATCATCTTTGACATTAGCAGTCTGCAGGAATAGTTCTGGTTACTCTCTTTGCACTTCTGCTCATGTTCTTCAGAACTTTCAGAAAGGCCTGGAATATCTTTTCAATTTCAAATGACTTGTTCTCTGTAAATCTCTGCTCAAAGGCATGTTGTGAATGCTAGTTAATCTCACATTTCCTTCTGGCTAGCGTGTTTTAATTATAAGAGGCAGAGCAGTGGAAGATGGTTTAGGATAACTCTCATTAAAGGATATTTCTGTGTGCTGTAGCTCCCGTTAGATGAGCAGCAGGACACAGTTTTGGAGTGTCATATCCTTTGGCATTTCATCTGAAATGATTGCCTGTGTGGATATGAAAGGTCACGTAAGGTTTGACCTCTTGCAATTCTAGATGCAACAGCCAACGCCCAAGTGCCTTCCAAAACTTTTGATAAAAGATCGGTTCTTAAGTGAGGTACTGCTTAGTAGCATCAGAGTGCTAAAAGTACGAGAAGGCCAGAGGCAGCACTGCTGGGAACATCAACTCCTGGGGAGCAGGAGGGCTTGAGGACACATGGAGGACAGTGTGAATGTAGAATCATTAAATCACTTAGGTTGGAAAAGCCCTTTAAGATCATCAAATCCAACTGTTAACCTAGTACTGTCAAGTCTACCATTAAACTGTGTCCCTAAGCACCACGTCCACATGTCACCTCCAGGGATGGTGACAACCTTTTTGCTGGGCAGCCTCTTCCAACGCTGCACAACCCTTTCAGTGAAGAAATTTTTCCTAATACCCAACCTAAACCTCCCCTGGTGCAACTTGAAGCCATTTCTTCTTGTCCTATTGCTTGTTGCTTGGAGAGATCAAACCCCCCCCCCATTTTTTTTTTTTTTGATGTGTTTAGAAGTTGCCAGGAAAAAAAAAAAAAAGGCACCAACAGTAAATGGCAATTCTTATTTTTCTCCTGGTCTCCTAAGCCCTGTCAGTAGTAGAGGTGCAATGAGCCTTTGGGAATTGACCACTCTTGATAACTTTGTCCCTTTCAAATTGCTTGTGGTAGGGGTCAGACCTGAGGTACCAAATCTTCTGGGCCCCTCTGCAGGAGCCGGCAGTGCTGAGCCCCACTGCTCATCCCTCTGGCAAGGGAGGAGGAGCAGGAACGTCTTAACAGGAGAGGGAGGAAAGGAAGGACCATGCTGTATATACACTGACACATGCGGATAGGTGTTATGTATGCACGTGTACGCACAGACAACAAATTGGTCTCCTGTTGAGGGCTGCTCTGTGGCCTTTTGTATAAAAGTATTCATTTCATATTTTCCTTTCTGTGGAAAATCTCAGACTTGTTTTATTTGTGCGAATTTTAATTTGTCAAGTAAATAAATAAATAACTGGGGCAGATATATTATTAATGCAGAACACTTATTGTGTAAGTCAGTGAAAGTCACAGATGTGTCGTAAAAATAGATGGCAATCAATAATCACAGGAAAATGTTATTTGTTTCTAGCAAAGCTGCAGCTATAAACTCCCCTTCCTGCCAGTAGGAGTGTCACTGCCAAAGCACTGCATAGGTATTTCAGACAGTATCACTCAGAGCTGTAAAGACATCAACTTCAAGAAGCAGACTTTGAGCTAATACAGCACTGTCCTGTATTGCGGAATAAGGCTGTTTAAAAACAAACCAGAAAAATCTGACCGGGCTTTGAAAGCAAAGTCGTCTTTGTCCACATGGAAATGACTGTTTCTTCTACATAATGCATTTACATCTTGTGGCCATTGCTTTTGTTATTCTTCTCATATAAATATGGCTTTTGTAGGAGGGGGAAGGGGGCTTACCAGAGGTTACTTATTGCCGTAAAGTTAGAATTCATTAAAGCAGGCTTGCATGCCAAGAGGTGTGCGTGGTATTTAAGTTATTCTGTGACTGCATCATTTGGTAACTTGAACAACATTCAGCAAGCCCATCTGCATGAAAGTCACTTCACTTTAATTACAAAGAACGGATAGTGCAATAATCCCGATTAGTAAAAGGGCATCAGCACTACAGTGCTGAATCTATTTTCTTCCTGTGCTCGTGGACCTGCAGTTTTGAAACTCTCAGTCTTCTCACGATTGGCACCTTTTCTCCAGCCCCAGTGCCCTAGATCAGTTACTGTATCAATCAGACTCCTATAAATACATTAACCCAATACATTTTTAAGCATATTGACTTGGCTCTGTTGAGTCTTTTTCTTTTTTTAATCAATTTTGTTGTTTTGGATCAATGTATCAGATACTCACTAGGTTTTTTATAAACAAAAGGGAGCTTGGATTGGTGGTGCATACTAGGAGGCACGGAAAATCGGCATGAAAGCCCATGGAGAAGCTGCAAAGGCACCAACAGGTATGGGGGGTGCTGATTTGGCCAGACTTCAGCAGTCTCCCCTGCCTCTGCCAGCACTACCAGGTGAAGCAGAAATCTGCCCTATTTAGGTTATTCCCACCCATGGGAGGTCGCAGCCTTCTAGGGTGTGTGCGGACAGGACTTTACAGTCTAATTTTCTGCCAAAAAGACATGTTGGCATGTAGCTGCCACCTTGTTTTCATAGGTATACAGTTTCTGTGACTTCTGAATCATGATCTATGAAAATGAAAAACTCTGTGATGTGCTTTTGGCATCTTATTTCTTTTCACAGGTTCCTTATTACATTTTGACAGGTGTCTGACACAAGAAGCTGTCAATACTGTGATTTAACCTTGGTGTGCCACCTCCAATTTTAGTGCCTAGGACTGTGAAACAATAGATCTGAGCAGCTGAAGCTTCAATAAGTAGCTTTAAAAAAATAAATGTTCTCTATGCATAGGACTGTTTTTTGCTGGTGCTCAGGATAGAGGCACAATTTGTTCACAGTTGCTTGATTAGTAGGCTATCTTTTCTGAGAAATATTCTCATTAAAAGCCAGTTCAGACCAGCCTGACATCTTGCAAAGATTTCAGTCTAAGAGTTACAGTTGTTTTGTTGCTTCCTTATGTAACGGTAATTTAATTCATTATAAATATCTAGCCTGTTAATATCAAGCCAATTTTAGGGAAGATACATGGATAAATATGAAGCAATCCAAACAGTTGGGTGTTTTTTTTTTTTGGTGTGTTTTGTTCTTATTCGTTTGTTTTGAGACAACATAATCCTTCAGAAATATGCAGTGACTCAACTGTAGTCTACTCGGGCCCTGCAACTTTTATTTTATGGTGTCTAACTACCAGTATTTGATGCTAACAAAGCATATAGATCTTGGTCTCTTTATCGCACACTGGAGAGCATGGTGGTGCTCCTTTGCAAACCTAATCAGGAAAGCAGCCATATATTCAGCAGCCATGAAACTGGGGTCCAGAGGCTTCTCCATAGTAAAAGCTTAGTGATTTGAGACTGAGTCCAAAGCCAAGTGTCTGCTTCAGATTTCCAGCCCAACTTCCAGCATTACTGCCCATAAAGCTGAGGGCCCTCTGTGCTGATGGGGGAGCACCTAGTACCAGTCGTTAGTGTTCCTGAAAATGTGATACCTGCCAAACCAAAGTCAGGCACTTCAAAAAGATATTGCCCTGCGTCAACTCCAAAGCATCAAAGATGGTGATGTTGTCACCCAACAGTGTTGGTAGATGTTGTAGAAGGGGCTGTCATCTGGGCTTCATTGATCACACTAAGCAGCTTCTTTACTTTCAATTACTCATGGATGTCAGGAGGAAAAAGAGAACACTAGAGAGGTATTATATGTAGTGGCACTTCAAAGGTGATTACTCTTTCTTCCTATCAATCATGTTAAGAAAATTCTCCTAGTGCAGCTGATAATCCTATTTTCCTTTGAAGAAAAGAAACAGTCTTGATTCCAAGCTAGCCATAGAATTAACAGTGTCATTACACATTTTTGAACTCATTAGAGCATAGTTAGTATGCCTGAGATGTAAGAAATTTGAAAAGCAATTTCTCCAGTGATGATATGAAGTGGATAACATTTTTTTTTTTCCAAAACAAATTGTGGATCAACTCATCAGGCTTTTTTTTTTTTTTTTTTTTTTTTTTTTCTTTCCTAGATGCCTATGTACAAATGTTTCACTGTTGTCTAGCTGTGTGAGGTGAGGGGTTAAAATTCATTTATAGAAATAATCCAAGGACACCATGCAGCAAATAATAAACATAGTGTACTTTTTGTTTGAATGCAAATTTCTCAAGTTGCTTTCCTAGCCTGTGATATTACAATTTTCTATTACTTAAGTCATGGTACCTGCACACTTAGATGACATTGAAGATCTGCCGTACAGCCAATCTATACAAAGTTTTGTTTTGAAATCAATAGATTCAATAAGTGTGGGGTGTAGCAAGATTCGGATCTTTGTAAAGATAAGGGATTTATTGTCAGCTCTTCCTAATAGGATATGGCTGTT
The DNA here is from genome assembly GCF_011077185.1 of Oxyura jamaicensis. NCBI lineage: Eukaryota > Metazoa > Chordata > Aves > Anseriformes > Anatidae > Oxyura > Oxyura jamaicensis. The sequence continues at coordinate 13,404,457 of NC_048904.1, read as the reverse complement.
CTGACACTCTTCAGACAATCTGTTTGTTGAAAAGAGGACACCTGAATTGTCCCCAGCTAGAAAATTCAGGTGACACATGTGGTGCAAATTGAAAAATCTTTGCAAAAGACTAGTAAATGTTCAGATCTGCTGGCTCTGTTCTTGAAACAAACCTTAGCAGAGGTTACTGGATTTGATGCAAAAAAAATGGGGTGCCTCCAGTGCACCTCCTCAATCATATGTTCCAACTTTTCTCCTCTCTTCATTGCCTTTATTTTATAGCTCTTTCCTGATTTATTTCACAATCTCAAAAGCATGAGAAAAGGAGCCCCTTGGGCTTTGTAGAGACCAATAATGACTGTGTGACCAAGCTCATCTGATCTCCCCTTGGGCTTGATTATGCACCTGACAGAGCAGAAGCTTCCCAAGGGGTCAAGAACTCAAATGGAAAAAAAAAAAAAATTAAAAAAAAAAAAAAAAAAAAAAAGACAACTTGGAGAGCTTCAAACAATTCATCCCACCACCTGCACAAAAAATAATAATAATAATAAAAAAAAAGTCAGCAGTGCTCTGGGATGAAAGAAGGGAAAGGGGTGGCTAGCTTTGAGAAATTTTTGTTAGTCCCTTTCCAGGCTCGGCAAGTTTTGAACACTGCAGTCAGGATCTTTTACTAAAACATTTGCTGTTCTGTCTGAGTGCAGCTGCTGGGAAACATTTCTTCTTATTCTTGCCTCAAGGCATTAGTAAGCTGATGGAAAATGCAGCTGACTGCTCCGCAATATGACCAGGATCACCAAGATCATTAGTAGATAGACTGGAATACCTCATCCGTTGTAAACCTCTATCTGATGCACATAATTCAGTTATCTGTAGGGAGGTGCCACCCACCTGGTCCTTCATTTCCAAAGTCCCTGATCACTCGGCTTTGGGAGGGGGGTGTTAGTGTATCAGGCTGACAACTACGGATGCTGAGGCACAGAGATTAAATGGTTTTCCCAGTGTCATAATAAGGAATGGTAAAGGTTGTGAATAGCACTGAGTCCCCGTCCCCTGCTCTGCCTGCTAGATGGAGAGGCCTAAACAAAGGACAATGTAGGAGAAAATCATTTGAGCCAACATTCTTGACAGCTTTTAGTTGCAACACATTGAACTGTTATAACACAAGCACATCACACCAGTTGGGCAGAAGTGCGAGTGTGAGATCTGCAGAAGGTTGCAAATGTTCTCAGTGTATCACAATTATAGCCATCGCAGTGCTAAACAACGCTGTGAAAATGCAGGGTTGTGTAACCTGCAAGTTTTCACATCTCCCCTGTGCTGGGGTAGTTTTGGGGTAAAAATAGGACAGCACCAGCTAAAATGAAGGGGATTTGGATCACTTCTTTCTCTACCAAGCCTCTCTTTGTGCTGTAGTGAACTGATGGCAGTCACAAGTGAGGCTTAAACCCTTGCCTTTGACTGGTGAAAAGCCTTAATGACTTTCTGATGTCATTAAATGTCTAAAACCCAGTGCTGCTTTCAGGCTTGTAACTGCTGGGAGCTGCCCTTCCTCCCCTCCGTCCCAATCGAAGTGAGCTGCTGTTAGCAGTGGCTAATGTAAATGCATTGTGAGTCTTTTGGAATTCTTCTCCCTCTCCATATCTGGGGAAAACAAGTCATTTTTCTGTGGTTTGATAAACAGCAAACTTGATCTGTTTATCGCTACGGCCTCTTCCATATTAGCAGACCTCTGTTTTATTCAAGGTGGTTATGCCTGGTTTGATGAGTGTTAGGGAAGAGGGAATCAGACTCTTGGCAGGATGGATACATCTAGAGGACCACTCAAACATTTAGATATTTTGCATTATTATTTTGTTAGTGACATTCAAGCTTGCTTAAATCTTAGATCTTACATAGAGTCCTGTGAAGTCAACAATGGATAGGGGAGAAAGATAAGATAACTCAGGGGTATATTGTGTTTATCGTGAGCCTATACTGAATATACATGTTCTGGAAGTAATTCATCAAGTCTTTCCAAGGAAAGTTCAGCAGCTCTCCAGTGTGTGAAGAAGTACAAATTTTGTAATGTTGCCTGTTTGTATGTCTCTGTACGTGAATTCCTTTCCTAGTTACACACAATACCACGTTTTAACTGTGCCATGCATTTAAACTTTCTAGACGTATATGTGGATATTAACCATGAAAGCATAAGACTGAAGAAGGTAAATCTACATATCTAAAGACAAAGTAATTATGATAGTAAAGCTAATAAACACTTCCATCTTTCCCTTGAGCAATTAGTTAAATAATTTGTGGGCAGCGAGCCCACAGAGGGCTCCTTGCTTTTGCAGTGATCCAAAGATACCCAACGAGGGAGTATAAAGGAGTAAGCAAATACTTAAGTGGGTTGTCATCACGCTCTGGGTTGTGTTGGAGTCGTTGCCTAAGTACATAAGAAAATCTTTTGATTGAGGTGGAATTTCAGAGATAACAATTACTTGTTGATGGCAGGCCAATATCCATGGGGGCAGGGGGCGGGGGGAGAAAAGCTGTTTAAAGTATCAAATACCTAATACTGCTTAAAATGATGGGGAACGTGTGTGATTAGAATTATGTATTTTGCTTCTACTTTGTTCCACTTTGATAACCTCACACCTTGGAGACAGACATACAGAAGTACGTTTATTTTCTCCTTCTGTGCCCATGCTGAATACGCTGCTGTTTGCCCTCTCTCAGCAAAAGATTAGAGTTGCCTTAAAAGAAAGCACTTAATCATATCCCTTACTATACAAAATACTGTTTTTATCTCTTCTTTGGCTTTTTCTCCCTACTGAAATAACAGAGATTACAATTGGGTTGGGACAACTGTTTCCAGAATAATTATAGTTGCTACCTTTGCTGGTAAATGAATGCTTTCTCTGAAGCTGTGACTACAGTATTTCCTATTTTAGGGTTAATGAGAAAATGCATTTAAAAATATCAGAGTAGCATTTTCTCCCTAGATTTCACATTTGGGAATTAACCCAGATTGTATTATCAACATAATATATCATTAAAATAATGACACTAAATGATAGTTTACAATGTTCAATACACACTGAAGTAGAAAAATATAATTAGCACATCTCTACTGCAACTCTTTATTAGTTGGTATAACACCAGCATACATTCTAGCAAGGACCCTAAATCACAGACTGTCACTGCTGTCCTGCTGCCAGTAGATAGTTGCAGCCCGTAGATGAGAATTATCAAGTTTTCTGTGGCACTTGCTTTTCCCACCCTCATAATCAGGGGTTATATTTTACTGTGACTCCTCGATAGCTAGAAAATGCTGCAGGATTCAGGGGGAACCATGGAAATGAGTTATAAACTGCAGCAGCAGCAATATTCGGCTTTATTTATTTATTTATTTTATTTCCACGTCTTTCCCTTTTCCTTGCTTGTGTTTTCACCCTTGAATTAGCAATTATTCAAAAGAAAAAAGCAATAGTGAGGTGAGCGTGTGGGAGTCTGGGACAAGGCAAAATTGACAGATGACAGCAGAGAAATAGAAGAGGGATGGAGTAAAGGAGGATGAATGGACAGAAAGGTGCTGGGCAGACAGATATGGAAGAAAGAAAATAAAAGGAAGCAGAAGGAAAGGAGACAGGATGATGTCTTCAGAAGCTTCAAAAATGAAATGAAATAAGGCCTTCTGCCCCCATCAGCCTCATGGTGCCCCTGAGCTGCCAGCCTTGTGTTGTGATTTTACAGAGCTTATTTGTGTGACAGGATTCACAAGCACGGGTCAGACCCCCGTCCTACAGGAAGCAGCAGATTTGCCAGTGAGCTTAGTAGGATCAGTGCTTGCCTGGATGGTGGATAAAGAAACTACATTTTAAAAGGCACCATCACCTCGCAGCTTGCATTTATGCACAAAAGTGACATTTCTCACTCCTAGTATAAATAACAACTTGCTACAGAAACAGAAGGAAATTACTTGCAAAAATACATTTCATTTCCTTTATTCTGTGCAGTTGTCATTATGCAGCGAGGTACTGAAACACAATGCCTGGGCTTAAAGGTGTAGCTATAGGCAGAAATCAGTACCGCTGCGTCTTTTGGCTGGACAGGGCAGCCAGTGTTTGGAGTCTAGCAGATGGTTTCCTCGGGGAAGAGAAGCTGATGATGCAGTCTGATACTTCTTTGTTACCGTTGAGTTTATTCACTAAGAAAGCACCCTGTGACCTGTTTCCCCAGACACGTTAGGCAGCAGATAACAAGACTCCTTTTCTTTGTCTGGGAGGCCATGCCTCTTTCTTGGTTAGTGCTTGCTTTGCTCCAAGGCTTCCTTTCCACCCTCACAGGGCAACTTTTCCAGTTCTGTTCTTATTGTGTAACTTTGGGGATGTGTTTTTTCTGTCTGTAATACTCAGAAGGTTTCAGGTGTTTCTGTTCCCTTTCTGTTTTCTACATATATACACCCTTCATGACTGTAATATGTAGGCAAATGTTCCTGCCCAAATGGTCCTATTCCTAAATAACCTTTCCTGAGGTTTGCGTTTGGGTGGATGTTTAGGTATTGTCTCAATTATTCTGTTTCCTACATTTATTCAGAATGAAGTGGAGCTAACAAACCTCTCTGTATCAAACAGATTTCTCCCACAATAGCAGCTTGTTGACCCAATTCCTGGGGTTGTTGTGTAGAGGCAGGCATTTTCTTTCCAGCAAAATGCCAAACAATAAGTAGGAAATCCATTAAATTAAAAAGGGAATATAAAAATGTTAATTTCAAAGTGTATTACTTAAAAATACTACCCTAAATAAGTCTGCTTTTACAATGAATCTGGTAAAAAGCAAGCAAGCAAACAACCACCAGCAGCAGAAAGCCAGCCAGGATGATGCTGGGGTTTGTTGACGGTTATTTCTGTCCTTCAGAAGCCTGCCTATGCCTTCCTAGCATGGAGCTTAGGATACAAAGCCATGTTAGTTCAACTGTTGCTCCGTTACCCTGTGATTTTGCTTGATGCATGTATGAGCTGGTAGAAAACTCTGGTTTTGACAACACTTCTGTTCAGACAATACATTTTCAGGCAATGCAGGAGATGAGACAGTGCACAAAAATGGGCTGGTGCTGTAGTTACAGGCCTGGACTGTGCCTCTGTTAAGCTCTTCACCTCAGCAAATCAATCCTGTTATTCCCATATCCCTCTTGCTGTATTCCTGTATCTCCTGGAAACCGCTGAGCTGGAAATTTGTTCCTTCCACGTTACCGGTGTCAAGATGATAGCCCAGTTACAAGGCCTATTTCAGCCATGGTTGGGCATTTCTGATTTAGCTGAGGTTATTTTCATGGCTCATTAGGACAGCACAGGAAAAGAGGGATCCTAGAACCAGGCATAAACACTTATATTCAAATCAATACTGGCTCTTCACGTTCACAGTAAATATGTTGTTCCTAATAAGATGACCCTGACCCTTTAGAAATGAGCTGGAATTGTACAGCCTCATTTTCTGTATGTAATAATAGGCCAGAAACCCAAATATATTACCCAGGTCTTTTTCTGTAGCTTGATCGCATCAGACGGTCTTTCTTATTTTCCCTTTTGCATCGCAGAAAACTAATTCAAAATATAATTATGTTGCTGCGGGATATCAGCGTGGCTGTTCGGCTGCCTATGAGCACAGTGATCACCATTTGCTAGGTGACATTGTGTGATATTATCTCCTCATCTATCACAGTCTCTTCCTCTCTCATATGTGCACAATTCAAGCTAATATCCCCGCGTCTGTGTAGTGAGACTACACGGCTAATGATAGTTGTGTGTTTATGCTTGTTTTGGTCTAGTTTTGTTTCTTTTCATCCCAGGTCAGCAGTGATTGCACAATGTTACTTTAATACATGAAAAAACACAAAGGTTTGTAATCAACTTGCATTTTTTTCAGTACAGAAATAAGAGAGGTTTTTTTTTCCACAATGCTTTTAATATTTTATAGGAAGGATTTTTTTTTTTAAAGGTCACTTGAGAATGAAGGCTGTTTTCTTTTTTTTTTTTTTCTTTTTTCTTTTTAAAAAAGAGTAATGTTAGCATTGCCAGGGGAGAGTGCTTTAATGAGACCACTTCAGTGAGGGTGCCTGCTTTCCTGCGCTGTATTGTCTGAGGATTTGATCCCATTTCAGTCAGTGGAAACATCACTTACTTGGCATGCTAAAAAAAAAAAAACAAACACTTTTTTTTGTCGTTGTTGTTTTAAAATAATGTGACTTTGTGACACCTGTCTCTGCCTTGCTGTTTTCTTTTCTTTCTTTGTTGCACGTAAGCCTTGATATTGCAGGGCTTTTCTCAGCGCAGTGCTCCATGAGAGGAGGTTGTACGAGGAGCGCTTGCAGCAGTCCGTGGTGCCCAGCAAAGCACCAACAATGGGCAGGAGGGCTGCGAGTCGGGGCTGTTTCATTGCCTGGGATACGTTCCCATATGGAGCTCTCGTCTTCAATTACCAGAGCTTCTTGAGGAAAACAGGAGGCATTTTGACTTGAAATGCCACCTGTTGTGTGTCCATGCTTATGTTTGAAGAGATTCTGGCTGATTCTGTATAAGTAATTGGCACTGGGGGTTGGATCTTTAAAGGCAGCTCTTTCTTCTTCTCCCCAGGAGATGAAAGTCATGCTTGAATGCTATGCCTCTGAAAATGAGTTTCTGCTGCTGATGGGTCACTTGGTGTGGATACCCTAAGAACCAGCCAAGCCTGTGCTACAGGCTAAAATTATTCCTTTTGCAAGTTTGAAAAGTGTGTCAATATGGGCACTATTTTGCAGTTGGAAGAAAGCAGCCTGCTATTTTAAGCCTTTCTGGGCCTTCAGGGGAGGAGGATGAACATCTCAGGTAAAATCATGTGGAAGTCTCAGGGGTGTCAATCTCTAGCATATCATCTCCACTTGGCACACCAATACTACCTGTTGTAGCAGCTCTGTGTGCACTGTGTGCCCAGTGACGAGACCCTACCTGGGCCTCAGTGCCCCAGATACCAATTTTTATAGCCAGTTTCTCCAAATTATGATCATTGTTTCAGGGAAAGCGGAATACTTTGAGAGCAGAATTCCTTTGAATTCTGCTCACTACAGCTTTAACAACAGCTCACTACAGCTTTAACAAATATTGCAGCTTCCACATCGTGATGACTGCAACATTTTATTGTGTTAGAATTACATAAAATTCTGTATGTAATTCAGAAGGAGAACTTTCAGATGTTGCCTAATCCATTCCCTGTCCCAGGGCAGAATCACCCATGCCTTCGTCCTCAGTGTGATGTCCCACAGGCTTTTTGGACACATCTTTTTGGGCATCCCACAATAGAAAGATATTTCTTTTTGCACTGCCCTTTGTGCTACAATTTAAACTTATGTTTTCTGGCCATCAGACACAGGGAGAACAAAGAGTCTCCTTTTTGCAAAAGATATGTATATTTTTCAAAATTGTTATGTTCCGGTATTTTCTTCTTTAGGTTTCTGTAGCCCATTAATGGTGATGTCCTTTAAGATTTTTATCTAAAGCCTCCAGCACCTTCCTTAGGCAGAAGACATTTTAAAGAGTTCAGTGGTCACTGATGTGTGACTGCTCATCATAAATGAACATCATCAATCTAGATGTTGTACATGCTGACCAAAACCTGATAAAAAGGAGAAGAAAAATACCTTTATTCTTGACTTTATTTATTACAACCTTCTCCCCCCATTAATGATTTAAATATTCACATCTAGACCTTATTTCATATGGCATGAAAGAAGTAGCTGCCCTCATTGCAGTTTCTTTGCCAAGTGAGATTAAAGACATGCAAGACGTCTTTAATTTTGCAATAAAATCTTTCCGAGCTCATTATGTCCTTTTGTGGACAGTTGATACGTGTTGGTTGCTTCAGCTGTGCCAGGCTCCTTTGCCTCCATTAGCAGATGTGTGAATTAAGAGGCTCATTTTGCTTTCAATAGTGTGTGTCTTCTCTCTTCTGCTTACAGGATATCATGATTGTATCTATAATGCCAGTGAAAATCCTTCCTACCTCAAAAAGCAGAAATACCACCCTGTTGTATAGGACTCCCTCATACTCTTGCTGTTTCAGTAACAGAGTAAGTTATTATTTTAATTTGTACCACATCATCTGCTGTATTTCTTAATACTAGCCTCAAAGTGTTTATCCTTTCTACACACCCCCTTTCTTTTTTATCCCTGAGTGCCAAGAGGGGATAATGTGCTGTCCTTGCTGTTCTTGCCTACAGCAGAGTAATTTCAATATGCCATTCTTTCTTTGGCAGAAAAGGAACAGATGACACTCATAAAATAGGTTTTTGCATTAGTCCTGAGCCCTTCTACCACATCGCTGGCACCAATAAGATTTATTATTCTTCTAAATATCTCCTGGCAGGCTACTTTGAATGTTGGAAAAATAATAAAGGATTTCAGCATGAGCACAAACAGCATACTTCACTGCTCAAAAAGAATAGTCAACTATATTCTTCTGCCTATTAGGGAGAAACGTAAAGAAGGTGTATCATAACATCACGGATAAGCAGGATGTTGTGTGGACCCTAAGGGATGACCCGTGTTCCTGGCTGAACTGGCCAGCAAACCAGTTGCCTAAATTAGTGCAGCATCTTCACACTTCATAGATACTACTAAAGGGCTCATCACCGCATATCTCTGGAGCTGGAAACTAACCTGAGGGCACTGTTTGTAGGACAAATACAAAGTGTGGTGGGGTATTTAGTGCTCATCTCCTGTGTCTCTGCTTAGTGCTTCAGCCAAGAGGCTCTCTCTTCCCTCTGCCTTTTACCATGCTGCTCCATTACTAAAGTCGGATTGCTACATGTTTGGAAAACATTTTGTTTATATTAGGAAGATAATAACCAATCCAAAAAACACCTGGACTTTCTACTGAGAACAGGTAATCAAAAAGACTTGAAAATTCTGCAGACTTGAATCTACAGACTTGAAATTCTACATACAGAATCTAGAGCACCTGGAGGAAATTCGAAAGCTTTTCTTGCCAGTTACTTCTCTAAATGCAGATATGATAATTCTGCCAGTAAATGCATTGCCCCAGAGTTGCTATATATATGAAAGAGAGTGCAAGTAAAGCAATTTTGTTGTCTCCTGAGTCAATTTTTAGGATCTCCAGGGGTTATTTTATTTAGAATGGAACACCAGTGCTTGATTCTGTAGATCCTTTGATCAATTACAGATTACTCACAGAAAAAAATATGCCAGTCTGCACTGAATGAATCTGCTACAAATAATTTTGCTGCTACAGCCAACATGACACCATTTTTTTTTTTTTCCTTTTGCTTCAGGATCACTAAAGCTGGGTTGGGTTGTGCTTTCCTTTTAATCCATTTCTGACCTTTCATAGGTGCATGACCACAAACTTAACTTAAATGATATTCAGAAAACTTTTTTAATTTGGGCTGAGGCATAGCTGGATTCAAGGGCTGGAACCTGCTACAGTTTTTCCTCCTGAGTCTGTAACTGAGCTCAGTGGTCTCCCACAAATATCCCAAATGAAGAGTAGCTATTATGGTCATCATTCTCAGCAAGGTTCCCCAAAATGCACTGTAACATTAATAGGTTACATTCCTGGGTTATTTTCAGTACCACTGATACTACTCTGAGTTAATATATTAATCTTAGGAGAGCCTCAAGGGAAATGAGATAGGGGTTGAGAAAAGCCTCTGCAAATACAACAATGTGTTGATTCCCACTAGTAAACCTCTTTTGGGTAATAGTATTAGAGACTCTAATATACTCCCTGCTGAAGTAAAACAACTTCCTTGTTTTCGACTGATTTGTCTTGAAAAGCTGATGTGACTGCACAAGCTCCCCTGACCAGCACCGCTGGTAGGCCAGAGCACATCAGGTCTGCTCTGAGGTACTTGTTCAAGTGCAGTTTGCAGCACTCTTTTTTGACAGTATGAAGGAACCTAGGAGATGCAGTACTGTATGAAATCCAGTAGTGATAACATAGATTTTCAAGAACCATATCATCACCTTTATACACCAGCTTTCGAGACAGGCAAACAAGTATCGGTGAACAAACAGCCAGATGTTTATTTCACACTGCAGGCTACCTGGCAACTGTGATTAATGGTTCCAGTTTTAGATGTTTCTTTTAGTCATGTCATTTCTAGGGAAATCATAGAGCGAATGAGAGCGGTTCTTTATATTTCTGACACTCCTAATTAGAGAGTGACTGTTGCTTCCAGTGCTTGGGGGAAGATGTATGCCTCTTTCTGCGGAGTACTGCAGCACATTGCCTACTCACACACTGCCTGTATGCTCGGAGAATTTGGATGTTCCTTTTTTCAGTGGTGCTGGGCATTTCTCTGTACATCTTCAGGCTTTCCAGGTTACTGGCAGCCTTCTAGAGACCTGTGTTTTCTTCTTCCATAGTCAGAACTTGTTAGAGGGGGTGATCAGGAGGTCCTTTGTACCCATTTGCAACTCCCCCAACCTCTGGTTGTGGGCCAACCCCTCAATTGTGTGCTTCTCAGAGCAGCCATCCGTTTATGAATGGAATAATACATGGTGCACACGTCCCATCATGTCTTCTGACATCCCAAATGTGCCTGCAAGTCATGCATCCTAGTGTCTCTGACTGCTGAATATCCGCAGCCTTTCTCATAGTGTGGTGTTATCTCCAGCTCTCTCTCCTGCCCTTCTACCTGCCAGTTCCCCTGAAATATCTATGATTTTTGTATTTATTTATTTATTGTCAGGACTGTTCCCAGATAGGGATCATCAAGACGTTTTGCTCAATGTCAAACCATTTTGGGATGGGAAAGGTGAAAGGAAGAGAGGCTGGTGCCCAGAGCAAGGGACAGAGAGCAGGTTTCATGCTTGTGTTTCCTCTCCTTAGGAGGCCAGGAGACAACTGGTTGTCTGGAGCGTGCACTTAGCTGTTAGATCATATTAAAAACAAAAATAATCAGATAAAACTTACAGTCTAAGGGAAAGACCTTTGTGTTTTGCTTTTCTCATGGGCAGAAGAAAGGGACCCAATAATTTGGGAAGGGACAAGGACCCAATTCTAAAGAGATGCAAGCTTTTATTTGTGTTTCTCTTGTGAGGTGTGTGGCAGCATTCAAATCTTCCACAGAGCTTTTTCAGGAAAACAAACTCCTTCAGAGTAACTCTTTTAGTAAGCAGGGCTTCATTTCTAGAGACCTGTTTCAGTTTTCCCAGTTTTAATTTGTTGAAAGTGGTAAATGTAACACTGCCCAGGGTAGAGGATGTCATGAGGATTTTTCCTTTGGAAGTCAATTCTTCAGTAAAACATATTTGCAGTATGTTAAGAATATCAACTCCTTTTTCGTGTTTTTTGATGTTGTGAACAGTCTAAAAGGAATTCAGTTCCCTAATCATACAGAAAAGAATTTTGGATTCTGTTGCACCACAGCTTAACAGTACTTAATGTTACTGCTTAGAAAATAAACATTTCAATGGCCACATGATTCTAAAAATGCATTCAGTCTGTCTTGAAATGCAGCCCATTTACTGTCCTCTTGAATCTAAGAAATTCTTACTTGGTATGATACATTTTCAATTGATTTCAGTGAAAGTTGCAGCTAACATACAAAGTCCTGAATTAGGGCTGCTTTCCCTCTGTGAGGATAGATATGTTGTTAGTTTTAAGGGATACTTTTCCTGTGCTAAGAAAAACCCAAATATTACTTTATTTTCACTTGCTTTATCCCACCCTTCTACATGACTATGTATGATTAAATGCATACCTTCTCCCAGTATACCCTGCTGGCACCAATGCAGAAAACCTCCAGAGGGAATCCAGCAGAAATAACTTATGTGCTGTGATTTGTAGTAAAGAAACATGGAATACAGGAAAAGCCATCAGGTATTGCAGAGGACCTTCTATTTGAATACACCGGTGTGGTTTCCCCAGTTTGCAGGTACCCTTTGCAAAGGATCCAGCCCTTTGTATCCCAAATAAACCAACACGGAATACATCATACCTTTTGTGATGCATTAAAGATGCATTATGGAAAAAATGAAAAGCAAATAAAAGCAAATAAAACCAAACAGAAATAATGTAAACAGCTTTTGTTGTCTGTCCTTGAGATCTTTCTGCATTTGCTCCTGTCACTGGCTGTTGCTTTTCTTGACCCACAGTAGAAGCCCTTTTCTGTGGTGAGTATCATTGCAGGTTGTTTCCAACAGGCCTGAAATCACAGCCTGGTAGTATGGAGAGAGTGCTGAAAAGCTTCGCTGGGTACTTTTAAAATACATGGTAGATATTACTGTTTAGGATGGAAAGAAATGACAGAATGGAGCAAAGCAACTATGGCACATTAGTCATAGTTACACTCCTTCATTACCGCTGCAAATTGAAAAATGCCAACCACTGCACAGCTCACTGAAGTAAGTTCAGAGAGAACTGCACACACTCAAAGGTCAGAAAAAGGAAAAATTATAAGCCATATTGTTTCACTGCCTCCACATAATTATTTATTTTTTCTTGGTCTTACTTTTGAAGTTGAAAAGATAGAGGGATTGTGCTAGGGAATGAAATTTTAGAAATTAAATTTACTTGCAATGCAACAGCTTTTTTATTTGAGCGGAAAGCTTGTCAAGCAGGGCTGTATTTATAGGCATCCTTTGGGAGCCATGCCTCGCAAGGTGAGATTTGAGAAGCTTTGGAGGCTGATTTCTGGATATAAGGCAGGATAATTTAGCAGGATAGTGGGAGTATTTGCCTCCCCGAACTGCCTAATTTAATTTACCATTTTTAAAAATTAGCTATAAAGCACTTTCATTTTATGTTTTATATGATTTACATGTTGTGGGAAGTCATTATTTTGCACACTTAGAAACTTCCTAATTCTTTATATTAGGAAATAAACAATATTTTTCAAAATTCCACTATGTAAAAATTGTTCTGATTTCTTGGAGTGTTTTTTTTTTTTGTTTTGTTTTGTTTTGTTTTGTTTTGTTTTTTGGTGCGCATTCTCTTGTGTGCTTGTATGCTCTGGGACTGCATGCACTTAGACACCTGAAACCTGTGTGGCTGTGCAAAACTATTCATGTGGCAAACGTTAGTTGTTCTGCTTCTTTTAACATTAGGTTCTCGTGGTGCAAATGTTCTTGTTTTCACAGACTTCATAGCTAATGGGTCTCAATGCAATTTTGCCTGGAATTTTTTATATATCAACAGATTTCTGTTTGTGCACACAAACACAGACAAATACGAAATGCACATAAAATGTCCTCTCTATTCCTGGTTGAGATTATTGTAATAATCGTAACTGTGGCATGGTCTTGACTTTCACTGTTCTGACTGATGCCAAATGGAGGATTGAAACATGCTAACTCATTAACAATATCCCCCTGTGGTTCTGATACAGAATAGAATCATAGAATCATAGAATCAATAACAATCATAGAATACATAGAATCATAGAATACATAGAATCATAGAATACATAGAATCATAGAATACAATAACAATAATTATTATCTTAGGGAAAATAACACATAACAAGTGATTGAGGGATTTTGAAGTCCTGTTCAAAAGCAGTTCGATGTATCTTTATGAAGCACTTGTTATTTATACAAATGTGTAGGTTTTCAGCTGAATAGCTTTTATCATCTTTTTCTCGGTGTGTAACTAATTAAAGAAGCCTCTGTTACCTGAAAGCTCTCAGGTGGATTTAATTTACTTGTGCCCTGGCTTTTTCACCCAGGGCCTTTTAGACCTAGGTTAAGACTGGACCTTGCTTTGGTAATGAAAACCTGCATGCTCTGTAGAGATGCAGCTAGCTTACAGACAGTGCAGTTTGTTTAATTTTAATGTTCTTATCAAAAAAGCCTCTCTGGGTTATCCAACCCGCCGCTTTTAATATTTTAAAAGTTACGCTGCAACACTGAGAGGAGAAATATTTTCCAGCATGATACACTTTAGTAACATGAATTGAGTTGCAGTGTTGGTTCTGTTTTGTTCTGCTTTGTGTGTGTGTAGCGGTTAGTCACTGATAAAATAAGACACTGGAATGCACAAATACCGTGTAGTCTGCTTACAGGGTTTTTGGCAGAAAACGCAGTCAAGAGAATTGTCTTTACACAGTAGGAACATATAGTGAAAACTTTCCATAGAGTTTCTCTGGATGATTTTCATTTTAAAATATACGTCTGTGCTAGGAAAAGATGTAGAGGACTAGTTAGCTTCAAAACCACAGACAGACTGAAATGAGATGACAAAGAATCAAGCATGCATTTCTTTTCCAGTTAAGAGCATGAAGCCTATGAATTTTGTAACAACATGCTCCTATTTCTAAGAGAACTTTAATTCCTCACGTAATTTATTCAGCACTGAATTTTAATCAGTACACAGTTTGTTGATTCTTATTGTGTAAATTTATAAAAATAACCAGTAATTGTGTCCTGCATAGTAAAAGAACAGTATTTTCGTGGATCAATAATGAAGGATTCAGTGATCCTTAGTTAATCTCTAAATATTGATTCTGTGATCTAAATTCAGTTTAAGCTGATTTTTCTCAGGCTGTACTGGAGTGCAGTCTTCAGAAATCTGGGCTGTACTCTTCATTTGTTATATTAATAACCTCTGCATTAAAGGTACATCAAATAAATCAAGCAATTTAAGTGACATTTGATTCCTGTGCTTGTTTGGCTTGCAGTGGTTATTTTTTCCTTCTAATCATAATAATGAATTTGCTAAGAAGGTTCATCTTTTTATGGTTCAAACAAGGTATAGATGCTTCAAGAGTTATGTCCCAATTTCTTGTTGCCAATGTCTGTAAACCGTAAATAATTGTGACTGTCTTGATTTTTCTTTACACGTCTAGATAGGTTGCCCAGTGGAGCAGAGAATACCAATTTAACACTATTTAGGGCAGTATTGTGAAGTATATCTTGAGCCATGAATTATCACTGAGGAGATGCCAGAGGGAAGCTAAGTTCAAAAAGGGTGTTTGTAAGAAGGTGAATTTCTTAAATGCAGCTTCTGTGTATTGATCAGTGGGGTACCAGATGAAATGGTTGCGTTACTTTTTGTTGTTGTTGTTGTTGTTTAACAGAGCAGAGGTTTTCTATATGCTTAGTGGCTTTGACTGAATTGAGTTTTGAGGCAGAGCCTCAAAACTGTTCCCACAAAAACAGTGAAAGTTCCTGAATTCCCTCTAAAGTCTGCCTAAAAGCAATTAAGTAAGAATGAAATGTTTTTTAAAAAAGGAAGTGTGGGACCTCAGAATGTGTAATAATCAAAGTAAAAGGGAAAAAAATACTGGCTCAGATGAAAACCAAAACTGATCAGGTTTCAAGGAAACAGGAAGAAAGAAGGTTGGGTGCTAACTTCCAGGAGATTCTTTACAAAATGAAAGTCTCTGACACGTCTTGAAATAGGCCCTATAACACATACAAGTGCTTCTCAGAATAGCTCTCATGATCATCACTTTGGCTTTATGCTGCTATGGTCAGGTACACTGAAGCCAATAGCTCTTGTTCATAGCAGTGCATTACCGTACGTTAGTGGCAAGTACAGCGTGTGAGCCACCTGCTCTCTTTAGGTCATTAGAACAAGCAAAGAAAAATAAAGAAATATTTTGCTTTACCTGTCTTTAAGATATTATATAATTAGATTTCATTAGGCATTTCTGTAGTCATAGTAGGTACTTCATGGAGCAGATGAGAAGAATTCTTCATCCTTACGTCCTTAAAGCTGCTGCCCTATTATGTGTACACGTTGGTCCCAGCCCCACCCTGGCATTAAGTGGATATGGTTTATCTCCCCACTTGAGTGGAATTTAATAAAACCAGCTAGAGATTCTTGGCCAAGCATGTTTTAAATCCTCAGACTTTCCTTCATGGGCAGTATCTGTGGTAGTGCTTTTGAGCAGTGTGTCAAGACTAATGGACCAGTAAAGGAATATGAAGTTCCTACTTTCAGGCATTTTCCCGCTTAAAGCTATTTAACCTTTGCTCACTGTACTATACCAGCAAAATATTTATTTAAAGATTTATTTTTAATTTGAAATGGGCATCTGTCTGCACACAAAATATTTTTTTAACTATTATTAATAATAATGTATTTTATGGAAACTGCATTTACAGAATTTATCAGTATAGTTTTTGTTGCTGCTATGGCAGTTAATGAAGTGCTAGGTACGTGTGAGGAAATAGTTTACTTGAATATACTTTTGAAATGTGAAATGTGCTATTTAAAAATAGTTTGTCTAATTTATATTTTACACAATATCTAAGATTAAGTTATTCGGATTGGACTGTTTTGCTTGAGGCAGAGGTTATAAGCAGCTGAGCTGTTGTTTGTTATGTGTATATTATTTATACTCTCATCTTGTGCCATATTTTCTGCTTGATCATGTAAAGTTACAGTATTCCAAGAATCATTTAAGATACTCTCTCCCCTGCCCCTGAAATTCAGTAGGAACAACTGCCTGGAGTGAATCTATCACTGCCTGTTCTTTCTCTGCTGCTTGGAGCCTGCAACTGGGCTACGCTTTTGTTGAAAAAGCTCCAGAGGATCTGGCCAAAAACTCAGGCAGTTCCTTGAAAACCTTTCCATTGACTTTACAGAACTCTCAGAAAATACGAAGCACAGTGGAAAAGACCCAAATTGGGAAAAACAAAACAAAACAAACAAACAACAATTGAAAACAAACAAACGTACAAAACAAAACAACACATAGTCAAGCTCAATCTGGGCTATCAGAATCCAGTGCCAGTTAAGTCTTTTCAAAGACCTGTACTTATTTATGTGTGCCAGGATCCCACTGTTGGGAATGAAAGAATAGTAAGAGAAATCAAATGGCCTGGGGCAGTCAGGAAAGCTGGAACAGTCCAAGACATGATATTGCACTGACCGTTGCCCACTAGGCATCTGATGAATGCTGCTTGTTTAATCTAACTAGTGAAAACCTTGGAACGATGTTTAGCTGCACATTTTCTTATCTGTGTAAATATAATGAAATGTTAGGAAAAAAAAATACTTTGGGGCCCACTTCCCATTTCTGTGTAGTAATCCCCTGGCTCTTTGAAGTCAGCCTTGAGTCCCAGTACTGACTAGAGAGTACAGTAAGGATAGCAAGCTATAGAATATTGTTGCTGGAAGAGCACCACAGAAAGTGAAGTGAAATTACATTTCATTGCAAACAGTTTCTAGAAATGCAGCACCTTAGGCTGTAAGTTCAAATCAACGTCATGTGTTATCAGTTTGTATTCTGTTGGTCCAGCTAAGTTTTCACTAAATGGGTTTTTGAAAGGGAAATAAAGAAAAAATGTTTAGGTAATTGATGTCTGATCTTGAGAAACCCATGTCTGAGTTTGCTGGAGAAAATGTGATGTCACCTGTTCCTGACTGCAAGAGCATCCTGTTTACCTTAGCTCTGGTCTGATCTCTTGGCATAAAAACAAATCACAGCCATGCCAAGGAGAACAGTAATGAAATGAATTGCCTTTCAAATCACGTCTGGATTTGAAGAGATGGAGATCACACTCTGTTTTTCAGATGGTGTGCAGACCTCTCATACTCTGGCAGTCTCACTATCTCACCAAGTAGATTTTTTTGCAAATTCTTTGAACCTACTCAAATCCATTACTAAAATATCTCACTTTGCTTTCACACCTGAAGCCAAACATAATTCAGCACTTCATGGAGTTACAGATGATTGAGCCTAGAGTGTATTTTCTCAGTCACCAGAGGCAATTTTGTGCTGGCTTGAAGAGGGATGGGGAACAGGGCATGTTCAGGGACACCTGCCTGTCAGTGTGTATGTTATGGGAGGATATCTCTCTGTTCTGCTCTATTCATTGCAGACTGTAACTGTGTATGAGTCCCAAATGTTCCTGGCAGGTGCTAATGTTGCGCTTTTTTTCTTTTTTTTATCATTTTTTTTTGTTTTGTCCTGCTAATTCTTTTTCACAGTGTAAAATGTAATAGTTTCTGGGCTTGCTTGTGGACTTTAATTTGGATTTTAGAGCTTCTACTTCACTTCTACCTTACAAACGATGGTACTGGGATGGTGACATGAGGTGTGGCAGCTCTGAACCTCTGACTGAGGAAGGAAGAATGCTGCTCCTAGTCAGAGGCCAAATTCATGAGTGGTGAAGCAGTGAGGAAGTTATTTTCATCACTGACTTTTCAGAGATGGGCAGAAGACAAGGTTGCTTTTCGCCAGTGCTGCATCCACATTTTTCACACCAGCACAAATGTCCTCTGAGCATTTTGTAATGGGTCACTGGCAGTTGTTCCTTCTCTGGGGCAGCAGCAGACTATTCAGTAGTCTGCTTTGCTTGTGCTCACAGCTTTGGTTTTACCTAGAAAACTGCCCTTCTCTCAACCCATGAGTTCTGGCACTTTTACCTTTCCAGTTCTCTCCCCCATCCTGCTGGTGGGGTGCGAGCGGGCGGCTGTGTGGTGCTCGGTTGCCCGATGACATGCTGCATTTGGGTACAGCTCTCCCTTGCTGGGAGTAGTACAGGACGTTAAAAATGTAGGCAGTGGAAGTCCAAGCAGGCAATTCTGTAAATCCCCCAGACTTTCTGTGTGACATGCACATCTCATGCCTGAAGCTGTCTTTGTCTGACTTTCTCAGCCAATTTGCTAACCGATATTTATAGCCACGTTGTTATTCTATCCATCTCCAGCTTGCCATCCAGTGTGACTGAGCTCCTTGAATCCTAAGGTAGGATTTACTAGTGAAGTTCCAATTTATGTTCGTCACCCTCCCTTTTTGGAGGTCCCTTTTTTTCTGAGCATCTTTGACCATGCCCAAAGGGACAGCAGGCAGGACAGATGCAGCATGAGGACACATCGGGTATTTAGTGCGTAATGCAGATACACGCGAACTAGGACAAATGTGCTGTTTGGCCTTAGTCCTTAGTGTTAGTGTGCTCCTCACTGCCAGGAATGCACAGAGTCTCTCTGCTGGCTGGGCAGGAGGAAAGGACAGCATCAGCCTCTGGTGCCTCTTGGAGCAGGCTGACCCTCAATCTTGCTGTTGTTTTCTGCTTTTTCGCTGTTTTCTTTTTCTTAGGTTTTTATACTTCTTCATGTCAGTAATTTTCTCGAGTCCTTGAGCAGCTAACGATTATCGACTCGACAATTACACTTTGTTGTTGTGGTGTATTTTTACTCTTCTTATCTTGCAGGGCTTCAGCTCGCGGTCTCTATCACCGCTCAGCAGTAGTTTTCTCAGTAACACTACACCAAGGTCACCCAGATTTGTTGCACCAACGTCCTCCTTGGGCCACAGGTGTTTAAGCCCAGCCCTGGGTTACACCTTTAGCTGGAAGAAATATCTGTGTGGTTAGCTCGCCGGCCGGGCATGTCTGGTGCTCCTTTTTGGGCTGGGCAGAGCACTTTTCTGTCACGTCGTTATAATATCTCTAATCGGCTGAGTTTCTGTTCTCGAGGATTTCATTTCTTTTTCTTGTGGAATAAAAAAAAGTACCTGTAAATGAGGCAGCTTGTAAGCATCGGGAAATTGCAGCTGTGTTAGTGGAGAGGGCTGCGCAGGGTCCAGGCGCACAGTGGGGTGCACAAAGCTGGGTCGAGAGTGGCATTAGAGAGGCTTAAGCATAAATGGCAGCTTTGCCTGTGGTTGACCTGTCAGCTTCTCAGTTTCTTTCTTTGTGAAATGGGTTTACTAATATATATTACAGAGTAGACAGTGAGGATTATGTGATTAATGTTTCACATGGTATTTTGTGAATGCAAAGTGCCATCTATCTTCTAGATGAAACTGTTAGCAGCAATATATAAACCTGAAGTGTAAAAATGCTGTTACATGTTTGGTATTAGCCCTAGTCTTAACATTTTAATTCACAAAAATAAAATGGTCTGTGTGTAGATTTTTCTCCTGTTTTTCTTTTCTTTTTAATTTAAAAAGCACAGATCTTCTTACCATGTCACGCTGCAAATTCTTTATGTTTAAAAATGTGGTTCCAATCATGTAATACCTGGCTTGAGTACATTTTTCAGTTTTCCATCAAGTTTGCCTTTTTATTTTTAAATGTAAGTAGCATTGTCAAAACTTTGGCATTTTATTTTTGGAGAGAGCTTTACTGTTTTTTTCTGTTCATGTGAAAACAAGTGTTAAACCTTTAGAATTTCCTCTACAAGGAAAATATTTTGAAACCCTCTCAAATTTTTAAAAAAATGTTTAAATAATTGTGTCAGTGGAGGTGTCCTGTCTCCCTGTGACTGACAGCTGTTCCCTGTACCTGTAGGCACAGTGCCCATGAAGGATTGCTTTCTGAGAACCAAGGTGGGCTGCTACCACCATCGCTCAGGGTGGAAGGAAGCCAGCTGGCACTGGAAGCAGCTCCTTGTTTATGTGCTGGCTGTAAGATATTTTAAAGCTGCAAGAACTGATTGGGTAGCATAAGCCTTCCCTCTACCAGAGAGAGAGAGATTCAATAAACAACTAGAAGCTTTATTTCCATGAGCTTTGCTCTAGGATTTAAGGAACAAAAAGCTTATTCCATGGCCATCATGATGTATTTCCTGGGCGTCATGGACGTCTGTGATGTGTAGGTCTACCCTTGAGTACTTTCACCAAGTTTTACTTGTTCAGAAATGTCCCAGTTACTCTGTGGGTAGATTTCTTCACACTTAAGCAGCCACTTTTACTATCTCTAAGGAAGAAATGAAACCTTCAGTGTAATACCTCTGGGTCTGAAGATTCATAATCAACGTGGAATATTATCATTGTGCATTACCAACCAGGTATCTCACCGCCTTCTCTGGTTAGAGGATTTGGTTTTAAAATGTTCTTTTCCATCTAGAGACTCATGCATCTAGAAGAGTGTTTGACAGGCTTTTTTTCCTTTTTTTTTTTTTTTCTTCTTTTTGTGCAAAGGAAGGGTAAAGTGACAAGGAGATGCACACTAGAGATGTCAGTTCATAGCATCCTGAACCTGGAATTGGTAATGAAGTCTCTTCTGTGCCTCAGATGATATGCCAGTGCATTTCAGTTTCAAGAGGATAGAAATACAAAGCAGTCAAGGGTACCTTCCTTATCACATAAAAAGAGAGGTTAAAAACACAAAAGAATGAGACTGTAATTCTGAATGGGAGTGTTCTATTATTCATAAAGTATTTTGTTTCTGTAGAGAATCATATTAAAATATGACATTCAGCTCTTATTACTCTTATTGTTACTGTTGTGCTATGCAGCTGTTCTGCATTAGGGGGCTTCTCCTTTTGCTTAGCAGAGCAATCCCTTTTATAGTGTTTATTCATAGTTTTAGGGTGTGGTAAGAGAAGAAAACTTGTGGTTTCTTTTTTTGTTTGTTTGTTTTTGTTTTGTTTGTTTGTTTGTTTGTTTTGCGAATCCAGAAAAATACATTAAGTCTCGCTGCGTCACTAAACAATATGCCTGAATATAGGAAATGAATACCACAACTGATGAAAAAATAGTAGAAGTAAGAGCTATCTTAAATAAATAAATAAATGAAATATTTGCATTTGGAGCGCCAATGTGGCACGCATTTATAGGATTCTTCATATGTTGTCATATCAGTCTGCATTTTAATTATGGTACTTCAGGAAAATATGAATGTTTTCCACAGCTTGTTTGGAAAAGTATGCAGTATACTTTCTTCCTGTGTCTTCCTAACCGGTGCCTCTTTGGAGGACTTGGGTTCCGGATGGGGCATAGAAACTGCCTCTGTACAATTGTATGATGGCAGTTGTGGCTTCCAACAATTAAGGACAGTTTTTCTGCAGAAAGCTCCCTGTTTTCCATTTTGTCTTAAGGATATTTGTTCCTTTTCAAGCTGATACCATGATTACCCACTGTATACCCGAGTAGAGATCTGGAGAAACACATTTTAGCTGTAGTGCACTGCAAGTCAATACAAAAAGTACATAACAGCCTATGGAGATGACTGATTTAGGTTCTTTCAACAGTCCTTAAGGGGAAAAACATACCTCTAATATTTCTCTCTAATGCCTTTATCAGCATTTGTAGCAGTGCTATCTTCTACAAACCTGCTATATGATACCAGGTAGAAAACATGACCACACTGCAAGTCCGTTAGCAGCACTGGAGAACGAATAGTAATTAGTCTAAGACACAATTTCCTTCACTGGAAGAGAAAATAAAACACTCTCCATATTGCATGAGCTGAATGAATTTGCTATAAAGGGTCACAGGCTGCAATGCATGTGGCTGAGCAAAGGCTGGCAAAGGCTGAAACAGTACCTTCAGCTTCTCCATGCCACTTCTTTTTTTGCAGAGAAAGCTGTATTTATCATCCCACCAGCAAGCTATTTGGATGAAAGCAGGCAAATTTAAAATGTGTGATTGTGGGTACAAAAGTTCTGTAGATGACAGAGATAAGGAATATAAATTGGGAAATCAAGAGGCTGGAAAACAGAGCTCCTACAAGTGCCCTGTCACATATATGAATAGGGTCGGTCCCAAACCCAGAGATTTTGTCACATAAGCTGTGATCTCTGTTTGGCATTAAACAGCCAATACTCGGAGTTTATCGGGCTACCAGAAGGGGGTACGTTCTTACACATGGGTTTTAAGATTGCAAATGACACTGCCTGTGTAGTTGGCAAATTCTGAGTGCAGGAATTTCCATGCTATAGTACAAAAGCGCAATGTTTGAAATGAAGAAGTAACTTCATGAGCAGGTAAAAAGTCAGGAGGTAAATACAGCATAGATTTTGGCATGGACACTTCACCTTTAAGTACTTCAGGTGATTTTATTATTATTTATTTTTTATGTACCTGAGTGTTTACAGGATCAAAGTCCAAAGTAGTACAGGAAGAGAAATAAGAAAAATGTGTTTTTTTTTTTTTTTTTTTTTTCCTGAGTCTTTGTGACCTCTATTAATAGTGCTCATCCCTGATGAGTGTAGGGATTTACATAACTGAGACAAAGGTACAAGAATGTCGGAATAAGAGCACAATATCCCCAATTTCCATCCCTCTGAGAACTCCATTCCCAAATAACAGACGGTAGACAAAACAAGATTTTACTGACTGCAGTGGGCCGCAAGACTCTCGTTGTCTGCCACTGTTTAATCTGTTTCTATCCATCTCCTTAGATGATAATTGGAATACTCAGCCTATGACTTTTAATAAGCTGCAGTCCCAAGGTTAATAATAGTCTGAAGTTCTGGAGATGCTTTGACTTCTTGTGTTTGCAATAAATAGCCTGCTATAGAAAATGTAGATCAAGACCTCAGAAATCAAATTGACTAATTGTAGAAGAAAGGAGAGAAACAGAGACTGTTATTTACAATTACTGTTTCTCTTTGCACATCTTCTCTCTGTTTCTTTTTGTTAGGTAAATGCCTATGCAGACAGATATATTTATCAATCTAGACCTATTTGTGGTTCCTACAAATACGTCTGTCATTCTTCTTGCTCTCATGCTCTATGTGCTAAACTATGTATCCTAGTAATCCAAAGTGTAGGTAGGAATCTATGGTGAACTTTGCAACCTTAACATTTTGGATTTTTGAATGTAATTATGTTCTAAAATTTAATGAGACAAAATTACGGTCTATGACAAAATAATTGGGGACAAAAGTTGCAACCAAATTCACAACCTGTTTTAAAATTTCATGAAACTTTAAATGATGCCCCAAATGCTCAGTATCTTGGTGTAAATAAGAAGCTGTGACTTGCAGAAATGTGCAGTGGGAAGGACAGGGACAAAAAGGAAGCTTTGTAGTGTTATAAGTGAACATCTGCATGAAAATGGTTGGAAAGGAATTAGAGTTTAGAAAATTAAAATGTTACAAAATAATTTTGTACATGAGCAATGCAGACTTTTTTGTTTGTTTTTGACTATTCTTGGGTTTTTAAGAACTGTATTTTATTAATAATCAACATTAATGGTCAAAAGGCTGAGCCATTTCCAGAAGAGTAGGGCAAAACTAATGTCATGTCATTAGTTAAAAGCTGTAACTTTGACTTATCTGATAAAATAACAACTGATATAAGACCTAATTTATATTACTTATGGAATTAAAAGAACGTAATGCCTATCACTGTAACTTTGTAAAAATGGTTCTTATGAGATTGGCAGGCTGGACTTTAATTTGAAAAGCTGTTAAAGCTGGCAATACTGGTGTAAGATCTCTGCGTATCCTTCACCTTGGTATCATGTCACTTTTAGTATTGTTATCAGTGGTCAGGATGAAAGCCCTGGACTGTCACTAATCAGCTTTGCAGACGATACTGGAAGGAGACAGAGAGGACAGCTTGCTACAACTGAGCACCCTGGACACAATGCCTAATCCAAGTGCTAGAAATTAGGACTGACTCCTGGAATTGGCACTGCTTCCGTAGCTTGCGCTGCCTGCCTGGCTGCTGTCCTGTTACTCTAGATTGTAATTCAGCACGAGTTCCTTGGCACCTTTTTTGCTTTCTGCTTTCCTCTGTTGCCCCACTGCAGTTTGCAGAAGACAGGGATTGATGGCTTTACATTCACCTGGAGTCTGTCAGCTCTGGATCTGTGGGTCTTTAAAAGCCAGAGGCTGCCTTCCCTTCCTTGATCAGAAAGCAGCCCTAGCAATAATGCCCAGAACCAGGCAGGGTACCCTCGTAACCATGTGTTTCCTGAGGTAAGCCAAAATCCTTGTTCTGTGCTTTGCTGGAAACCTAACTATATCATCCTCTCACCCCTGTAGTTACCCAGCCCTTCATTTCATGTGGGTCACTGCTGGTCTCTGGAAGTCATCTAGGCTGAGAAGAAATGCATAATTCCAGGAGGCAATTTATCCTGGTTACCTGAGACAGCTGCCATAGGACAGGAAAATTGCATTCTGAAGAAGTCTCTCTCTTTCCCCCGGGGACAGATTTAAACTAGATTTAAACACATTTAAGCTACCCTAATATTTAGTTGGCTAAAGTTAGGTGAAGTGAACCTATGGAATAGCAAGAAATGTGTGTGGGAGTTTATTGCTCTCATGCTCTCACATTTAAAACCTAGGGAGTTTTCCCTTGACTCACCCTACAGCGTCTCTGTGATTTCACAAACAGAAGAAAATTTTCTTTTCAGCATCTTGAGAACTTTTGTCTGCGGGAAGCCGCCTGGGTTACTACATTTTGAAACCACTTCTCTCGGTTTCTTCCCTCACTAATAGAAGTCGGTTTTCCATTCCATGTGCTAGCAGGCAAGACGTAGCCTAGTAGCAATAGTTCTTGACTGTCTCACTGACTGTGAGAACAACATTATCTGTGAGGAATCTACATTGCTAAAATCCTTAGATGCCCATAGCAATTCCTAAAGAATATTACTCAACAGGGACGTCTAAAGAAGACAAAAAATAGTTTGCCTGCTCCTCAAGTTGTGGGTTGCTTTCAAGTAGTGTCTAAAATTCACTGGCAGGTTACAGGCTTTAGATTAACTGTTGGGACCCTGAAGATAAGTCAGGAAAACCTCTTTTTATTCTAATCATGGTGAGGTGCCTGGCTACTTCAAATGCCTGCCCGCACACACGGCTTTACTCCAGAGTGACGGCTCGCCTTGGTAAAGGCACTGCACATCTAATTTGTTTTTATCATCAAACGTAGCGAGTGTGATACAAATAAAGTAGTAGCTAAGAAGCTTTTGGTGGGAAACTGTACTTGTGAGTTATAATTTTCTCTCTGTTCTGATCCCCATGCAGTTTATTCTGAAGTCATTATGTAAAGAAACTGCAGGCTTTCTGTCAGAAAGGCGGCTGTGAGGAGCGCTCATTAGAATAGCAGGAGGAGTGGTGACACCGAGGGTATTTGCCTGCCCTCCTCCTTTCCTCCCATGGAGAGCAGGAGCAAGCGTGCCTGTGGCTGGTTCCTACCTTACATCACTTCAAAGAAGATCCTTTGAAAGTCTCTTACACGAGTCTTCTGTAGAGAGCTAAATATGCAGATAAAAGTTAACTGAGTGCACTGTGTGACACTGGACTCTGGTAAGTGTTTATTTTATAAACACAGAAGCCCCTGGGAAGTAGCAGCTCATGCGGGTGGAGCACTGACAGCTAAGCCAGGAAAGCACGGGCCCGCTCTTCCAGGCACTGTGCTGGATGGATGCACAGCCTCTAACATGGCAGGCTTCGGGCAACTTTTGGCTGCTACCTTTTTAGAACAAGCTCTTCAGCCTGTCTGAATGGGGCACTTCAATATAAGGAGGTGCAGCGGAGTGATGGTTTAATTCCTCTGTCTGCTAGTCCTCAGCTTGCTGCAAGTCTAACATGAGCTGTGTTTCTTGGATCAGTGGGGAGCTGCAAGTATGAACTGCTGTTGTGGGACAGCAGTGGACCTCTGCTTCTTTGTAACAGGAAAAGAGCAAGGAGGACGAGCACTTCACAGGCCTGCAAATGGAAGGCAAGTCCAAGGTAGAGATGGAAACTCAGAGCCCCCTGGTTATAGGGGACAGGTTTCTGCATCAGCACGTGTGGGGTTTCCAGGCCTCATTGCTAAACAGTGATTTTTGTTTTACTGAGCCCAAGCTAAGTCCCTTGTATTCACTGAGTGTGAATAGTGTGTGTACAGGTACTGCAAAGCAGCTGCTGTGTGTTAAATTCTTACCCCCAGCAGTCATTCCAGCCATATGAGATTTTAATTACTTGCTATTTGTGTGTTATGGGCACTTGAATGATGAGCAAATATTGTGTGGGGCAAGGTATAAATGCTTTTAAAAATCTGTATTTTGTCAGTCCTTGATTCTTGGTAGTTGGGCAATCCAAGTAGCAGTCAAGTAGAGAGGTAGCAAGTTATGCTGCCCTAGAGCCATGTAGACTTATGTGAAAATGTCCTACTTATGCAAATGGATCATAAAAAAGGACAGAGTCTGGCCTCTGGCGCATTTAATAGCATTCTTAGACTTTGCCAGGCAAGTATTTCTTCCTGCCTCATGCTTTTGATAGATGGAAAGTTACTGCTAATGCATTTTTAACTCTGAGTATTGTAGTGAAAATGTCACCGACTGAAATGCATTCTCTCTTCCACGCATGTTGGCTCCCTTAACATGTCAAATGCTGCTAAGTAGATAAAAGGGGTGTCTGCAAAGAGATGGATCTACTCATAGCATCCCATTTATGGACTCAGTTCTTTCAGCGTCCAGCGTTTCCGATGCCGAGTGATCCCCCGTGATTCACACTTCGGTGGTGCCAGAGCTCCACTTGCCTCTTTGAAGGCCAGAGGTGACCGAGGTGCAAGTTTGAACACAACTTATTCCTCTTCTGCTTGTCTCCAGGCTGTGGTGGTGCTCTGGCTCCCCAGACTCCTCCAAATTACACATCTTCAGTGAACCTGTCTGTACTTAGTGATGGCTAAGCAATAGCTCCACAAGGCACGTACCCAATAGCAGCCTGTAGAGATAGACCTCTGCTGCCTCCGTAATGCTCCGAGCTTCCCGTGCCACTGCCTGGGGTGGGTTAGAGCTGCAGCTCTGACACCACGAGGCCCAGGCAGATTTGGCAGGTCAGACTCCTGTCCCTTAAGTGTAACTTGGTCTTGAAAAAACATAAAGTGAAAGATTGGGTTATGAGACACAATATTAAGACATTGTCCATCACACAGCAAGTATGTATGAAAAGCCACGAGACCCTATTCTTTACCTTTCTGTATTTCGTATGTACACAATCTGTGTTTTGGTGTATAAGGTGTATACATGCAAGCAGGGATTTGGCATTCCTCGGGAGCTGTGTGAAGCTCCTGGGGCCCCAGGCAGAGGTGATGGGAGCAGACCTCAGCCACACAGGAATTTGCTGCGGCTGCGTCCAGTGCCAGCTGCCAGCAGCCACGCGGTGCTGCTGCCGTCCCTGCTGCGATCTGGCCTTGGGGCGCATAGCCCCATCAGCGTGGCATGGCATAGCTCAGTCTGGGCAGGCCTCTGGAGCAAGGCCCCCTTTCTGCTCCCTTGCCCGAGCCTCCCGCAGCCGCACAGGGCTCAGAGCTCTCGAGGAGCCGTGCTGGGCTTTGCTTGTTCCCTGTCAGGTTCGTGCCGGGTGTGAGTGAGCGCCTGTGATCCATGTCTGTGTGCTTTCCTCCGTGTTGTGTGCGCTCTGCTCAGCGTGCCTCACTTTGTGAAGATGTGGGCCTTGTTATTCAAAGCAGACAAATGTGTTTCTAAATGCATTTTCTATTAAAGTTCTCCATGGGGATTATTTAAAAACCTACCTATCAAAGACCTGTTTATCTCCTTTCTTGGGCAAATGTTACAGTTGATTTTTCTGTATACCTGTGATGTGGCGTGTTTTCAGCTGTCTGCCATTTTTCTGCTCAAGTCCTCACTCATGTATCACTTGCAAAAATGTTTCATTTATGAAAATAAGGTCCTTACATCCCTGGTTTAGGGCAGACATTGTTCTGCAGATATTCCCGGATTCACAGCACTGCCTGCTTTTGATTTAGCTGGAGCAGAGGCTGTCTAATCTACTGGGTTGTGCTGTCACATAGGGGCCTTGCGGGGAGCAACTGTGGGGAAAGAATGTGTAAATATTCAAACTTAAGCATTCACTGAAGCACTTTCTTGATTCTGAGCCCTCAAATCTCATAGTATGTGATCTGTGTGCTGAAGCTGTGCCAACCAAATATTTACTGTTACTCTGCTGCTTCTTGGAAAATGTAAAGAATTCACACATATTTTAAAAAGTAGTATTTTTTGAAACATCTATTACTGAAAGCCAGGTTCTATTAGTAAGGTGGTATGTTTTGCGCTCTTGTAATTAGGGTTGGGCTCAGAGAACATTTCCTCAGTAGCCCCATGCTTTTGCATAGTTCACCTATGAAGAATATTCCAAGCTAAACTCAGCTTCAGTACAAGCCAATTTATGAGCCTTTCATGAAAACACATTTCAAGATGCAAGTGTTTTAAAATTAATATAATTTGCCTTTCTAGTTACTGATTTCAAATATCTTCCCTCTGCTTTTCTAGCAGCCTTTGTTTAAGCACAGAATACAGAAAGACATAACATGTTTCTGGCACTGTTATCCAATGTAAATAGCCAAATTTTGGTACTGATTTGCTTTCTTGCACTTTTAAAATGAGTCCACATGGATAGGATTTACATTGCAAGCACCACTAGTCTTTTTCAGCTGTCTGCAACCTGTTTTGCTGAGTTAGATTATGACAGATTTTTACCAGAGTTTCCCTAGGAATTGGTATTTATATACTTTTCTGTATATTTCTGTTTTGAACATGCTTTATTTTGTCTCTTTCCCTATTCCTGTCCCCTGTCTGCCACCGGAGCAAGGACTGTTTCTTATTTTGTCTGTGCAGGATGGAGCACCTTGCCTCTAGGTTTTCTTTTGCGGCCTGAAGAGATCGGTATTTTCTAGTGCAGATGAAAAATGTGATGTTGTTGATGAACCGTTTTGTCCACTTTTGACCTGAGAGCACAACTGAATTCAGATCCAGGCATCCCCTGGAGCCCGCCCATGGTTTGACACTGCTAACCAACATTGACAGAGACGTGGTCTCAAGCAGTGAGAGGTTGTGGATGCCCCATCCCTGGAGGTGTTCAAGACCAGGTTAGATGAGGCCCTGAGCAACCTGATCAGGGTGGCATCCCTGCCTATGCCAGGGAAGTTGGAACTAGGTGATCTTTAAGGTCCCTTCCAACCCTAGCCCTTCTATGATTCTAGGAAATTCTAATTTACTATAAGGAAAAAGATGATTTTAGTAATCTTTAAAGAAAGTTGTTGTTACCTCAGCCCATAATTCCATGATAATCAGTACTTTGGAGGAGGATCAAACCTCTGAGTGAAACCAAGCCTATAATAAATTTTAGGAGTGGGGCATACCCACTGAATTGTGACAGTACAGGGATTACTGTATAGGTCTTAAACCTTAGGGAAATACTTTGGAGTTGTATAGGCACCTTAATCTAATCTAAAGGGTGAGCATGGTCCGAAATGTATTTTCTAGTGAGCTCTGTTCTCTTAGAAGCAGTAGAGAAAATTGCTTGACAGGCTAATGGGATTAGCCAACCACATGCAAAGGGTTACAGTCCACTATAGAGTAGCCAATTGAGTAATATATATATACTTCTAATATTCATTGCTTTCATTTTTGTTTTATTAAGTATGAAAGGCTCAGTGGCTGCTTGGAAGAGAGCTTGAGGGCCTCCTGAGGGAAGGGTTGTTTAGGGTATAAGAAGCCAGGAAATAAAATAAAATAAAATAAAAAAAAAAAGAGAGAGAGAGAGAGGAAGAAAGAAGAAAATGCCTTGAGAGTTTATATCACATTGAGCGTTTAGGCGTATAAATATATTCCTCAGCTAGGCAGTATTATCTTACTGGGAGGGTGTCGTTGGAGGAGGTAGCAACAGTCACTTTAGAAGTCTAGAAGAAAAGCCTATTGAAAGAGTAACCATTACTAGAATTATCTCAAAATACAGCTGCTTTTCCACATTTGCAACAGTGCTGCAGAGGAAAAGACGCCAGGTGCAAGGACTGCAAACTGAATTTTCTTGCATATGCTTCTGGCAGCATTAGGAGTAGCAGGCGTGGCCCTCCTGCCCCATCTTCCTCTCCACCCCTTTCCATGTGTCCAGCAGGGATGCCAGAGGTGTGGGAAGTCATGGCAAGTGTGCAAGGCAAAAGGACTTGCCCACAATGAGCCGTCTCTGTTCCTTCCCACAGCGTTTGGGTGGGAAATCACCTGTGGCTGACTCTGAGCCAGAGGGCTGGGCATGTGCTGAGGCACTGCCTGCTCAATGCTGAACCAGAAAGGCTCCCAGCAAGGGAGAGGGCAGATAAAAATGTGCATTAATGCTCCTTTGGAGATGTTACCCTCCCAAATAAGAATCAAAATGGGCATGCAACATGCCTTAGAAAAAAAAAAAAAAAAAAACAGACCTGAATAGAGTCTGTAAGAGAGTCTTAAAGGCATGTGAAGTCACCCTGATAATGAACATTCAGAAAGTTCCAAACATGGTGAGGAATTAACCCCATTAACCTGGGGTGGGGCAAGCACGTGTCGATAAATATTTACTCTCCTTCTTATATTGGAATGTGCTCTTATTTGCACAGCCAACTGCAAGCTTTCTGTGGGGATGTTGTAGAAGTAATATTAACTTTGTGTCTTTGTTTCTTTATTTTATTTCTTTGAAACAAGTAGTAAATTTACCATCGCAAAATTGAGATTTTTTTTTCAGTTGTAAAATTTATCTCAGCTCATTTGTCATGAAAATTTGCCCCTTAGGACTAGTTTGAACAGTATCCCAGGTGTTTAATGTTGTTCACCTAATGAAGGCACAACTCATGAAAACAACTATTGAACTGTGGTACACTTCATGAATACTGAGGAGGCATTCAAATTTAAAATGCATGTAGTAGTAACTGGGTCTATAAACTGCTTCTCCTGAAGCCTCGATGCTCTATGCATATTTCTCCATAGGAACATTTTTCACTTGCATGTTTTTCTATTTTTTCAAAGACAGTTTGTATGTCTCCAATTTAGCTTCATCAAGCCAGAGAGTGTACAGTTATAATTAGTTTGGCCATGGAGGGCTTGGCAGATTTTTTTTTTCTGAAATACCGTAGTTCGTAACATGCCTTACTAGTCACATTTCTGTCTGCTTAAATCAGAAGAGATGGATCATAGTGGGATGCAAATGATGTAGCAGAAGAGGTAAAGAGCAAAGAAAGAAGGCTTTTACATCCAGGTGTTGGGGCCTGCTGTGCATTACGCATTGTTACAATAGCACGTTATATGGAGATGAGGCATCAACGTAGGTGGCTTAGGAGAAAAAAGGCTGAAAAATGGCAAAAAAGGAGATTTCAAAAAAGCCTGACACAGTTGTACCCCTGAGAGGGGAAGGGAACCGCATCGAGGGATATGCGTGGTTGCTGAGCACTGTGCTGGCAGCCCATCCCTGGGGAAAGAGCTCCTGCTGAGGCAGGAGAAGAGCAGATCTGCTCCTGCACAAATGCACTGCAGAGCTGCTCCAGCAAAGCTGGAGGGGCTGGGTAGAGAATGTGCTTGGTGCGCGTACCCAAAGACTGTCTTGGAGTGAAGCTGCTGTTGAAATGAGATGTCACCCTTGCCACAGGAGAGCTACAGCTCCGTCAGTCATAGCCCGAAAAAAACAAAGTCGGTATTCTAGGTTACTGAAATGAAAGAGATGAGGTTGTCTGCCACCCTGATGACAAACCCCTGTGGGTTTTTTTGTTTTGTTTTGTTTTGTTTTGTTTTGTTTTTGTTAAAGCTTCATTTTGTCATGTCTGTCCCACATGCAGGAATTTTTCTGCTCTCTTCCCTGAGCTGATGTTGCTTAGCTCTACTAAAAATGTGTATCAGCATTTGCCAGATGCAAATCATTGTTCTTGACAGATTATGCAACTTGATTATAAAAATCCAACATTTATTTCTTTCTGGTTGAAATTTAGAACAGAAGTTTGCAACTTGCCAACATAATGGGAAGCTTTGGTGGTCTCATTTAATTCTCAGAATTGCTATAATTAGACATATTTACAAATTTAGGCTGGCCAGAAAATAAGAGGAAAAAAAAAAAATAGTTGATGTCCTGCCATTTGTTGTTACTGAAACGGGCGTTGAATTTCTCATTAAAAATCACTGTGAGCATTTTTTCAAGCACAGAACCGTCAGGATGCTTATAAGAGGAGAGAGGTCTCTGCAGAATTAGCCCACTGCAAATGAATGCTCTAATCCCCATATTGCTGCCTGGTCTAAGATCACTTAGACTCTGGAGTCTTTTTAAAATGTATCTATATATTTATTTTAAACCAGGAATTTTATTATAGCCCTTTTTTTTTTTTTTTTTTTTTTTTTTTCCGGGGGTAAAGCAATATTTGCCTGTGAATGAACACAAATACAGAAGGAAAATAAAAAAGAATGCCAGATAGCTCTACTTTTCAACTTTTGCTATATCCCAAAATAGCTCCAGACCTCATTCTGTTCTGAGATCTGCAGTGCACATCTCTGCTCTGATATGCTGCTCTCTCTGTATGTCCTGTATTTTTAGTGAAATCAGTGGGAGTTCAGAGTATGTGGGACTGTGCAGAATCCTTGATCTTCCTTGCTGATCTGAGACTTGGATATTTTTTCTGTTTGAAATGGACATGCTGCTGCAATATTAAAATTTCTATGGAAAAAAAAATATATATTCTTGTGTTGCAGTCTGGTGGTTGGCGTTTTTGCATTTGGCTCTCTGTATTGCCTCTTGACACGTGATGAGCTCCTGATTCTCGTTGGGTTTCTCTTGCTCTTTTGTTTTTATATTGAGGATCACCATGTATGAAAAATGCAGATACAATATATTGTGTCTCCCCTGCCATGATCCCTGTGGCTGCAGTACAAACAGATTTTTTATTTAAGGATCCCAAACTACCAGATTTGAGATGCTCCGGGCAACTCTAAGAATATTGTGTCATATATGTTGCAATGATGAAATGCACAATGGTGAAGAAGTCTTACTTGCAGATCAAATTTCTTATCTGTTGTGCTTGAAAGCCAGACACTTAAAATCATTTTAATGCAGTTTTTGTGTCTGAATTAATATAATAAATGCCAGTGATGAATAGAATAAGGTCACATTTTACTACTTTGACCAGAAGTGTAATCTTCCAAGATTCAGTTTTATTACTGTTATAACAGTCATGCTGGATAAGGTCACCAATATTTCTTTCAATACGAAGTAATATATGAAAACATAGTTTATACCAACTTTATTCTCTGCAGTGTGGATTTGTGCTGTGAGATGTATTGACAAAGCCTCATCTTAGATATATTTGCATTTAACTCTGGAGCTGGTGTTGCTGTAATAGTGTGTTGGTTAGCTTATGCTCATTAGAGCCTTAGTCATTGCAAAGAAATGAACCTTTGAGGTTTGTACTCTTCTACTTCAAAAGAAAAAGGGCATTTTCTTCAGCAGTATAGATGTTTAGTCTGAAAGGCGCAGCTATACCCTGCACAGCGTGATGAAAATGATCTAGCTTTTGCATACGTACACTTTGGTTGAACAACAACAGTCACCAGCAGCGCCAGATTTCAAAGGTAAATACATCAAGAATACGTATCAAAACCTATGTACACAGGCTGCACCAATCTTTAAAGCTGAAGTAATTGGACACCTACCTGTATATTTACATTGCCTGACATGGTGTTACAACTGCTTTTCTGTGCCTTCCAAACTGCACTTGTAAAAGATGCAATAGATACCCTACATTTTCCTTGTGAGTGAGGGACTGTGCTCCAAGGAGGCTATCTCTGTTGCCCTCTGTCGAAAGTGTAGCACTAATGATTTTCTTCTGCTCGGAATTTCTCCTGGTTTCTTTAAAAAAAAATCCTTATGAATTTTTATTATGTGAGGATGAAATGC
The DNA here is from genome assembly GCF_011077185.1 of Oxyura jamaicensis. Taxonomy (NCBI): domain Eukaryota; kingdom Metazoa; phylum Chordata; class Aves; order Anseriformes; family Anatidae; genus Oxyura; species Oxyura jamaicensis. The sequence continues at coordinate 13,370,185 of NC_048904.1, read as the reverse complement.
TACTCAGTTTCTTATCTTGTAGACCTTGTATACCCTACTTCCTTAGAGAAAAGTCACCATTTTCTTTGGGGGGTGGGGGGGAATTAAGAGTGAGAAAATGCAGGGGTTAAAAGGTTTTGCAACATCCAGTGCTGTACTGAATTATGTAAGGCAAAAATATGCAATAATAATCTATTCCGTATTGCATACAGTCTGGGGATTATATGGAGCAGGGATGGTTGGAATCCAGGGTCCTTTGTTCTGTAATTTTTGTTGTTTTCCTTTAGGTATCCTTTTAGCTAAAGAAAAAAGTTCTCATCTTACTTCTGACATCTTACTTTTTTGGGGAACTTTATTTATTTATTTTATTTATTTATTATCATCTCATGGGTTAGTGTTTCTGAATTATAAAACTGTTTCATAAAGGTGAGGTGCCAACACCATTTCTGCTTTGCATGGGTTTGTTTGCAAAGCAAACAATAGTGGTGTGCCTCTCCTGCCATCAGTCGGGGTCTCTCAGGTTTTGGTGAAGGTTTGTGTGCCCTATGGCAAAGAAACTGAGTTTCAAATCCTGTTTGACAGCTGTGGAAGGGCTTGATCCATGCAAGTATCTAATTCTTTCATTAAAGATATGTAATGTAGAGTTTTTAGTTGAGTTTTCCCCACATCAGGGCTTGTGCTGGAGGATGCACTTGGGCAGCGGTGTGGCATAACCCATGAGGCGAGGGCAGCATCCCCTCCTCACTGCTTCGTCCTGCCTGTCGCAGAGCTGGTGGGCACCACTGGCCACCTGCACCTCTGCTCGCTGGGTATGGCCTCTGTGCACCAGCAGCACGCCAGCCATGCCTGGTGTTTTCCCTGCGTGTGCCTAAGGCAGGGCGAGCGATCCAGATGTGCTGTGGGAGCAGGGGGCTGCAAATGCCCCAGCTGCCCAGCCCAGCATCTTGCCCATTCACGTTAAACTGTGTTTTGGAAAAACACTTGGATAGCCTTCTCCTTGAGGAAAATGAATCGAGGTAAAACTTTTCTTGACATCTGCTCCCACAAGGTTTTACTTGCCATTATGTACAGATTTATTCTTCTGCATTATGCTTGCCATTGTGGAAACATTTCATTCTCTGATGTATTCAAAACAGCATTTAATGAACTTAGCCTTCACCTATTGGGACTTATGTTTCTGGAAAATATTTAAAGCATGCAAACTGGGGAAGCAGGTGTGTATGTACAGACTTGCGAGTTAAACCTCCAAGTCAGGGCTCTCCTGTTACTGGTAAGTTTTTTGATAGATCAGTGGCAGTCTTGGAAATGTCATCCCTAAAGCACAATTGCGTGGCCGTGGGAATTAAGGCAGGAAAATAATTTTTAAAATGGTATTATAAAGAGATGTTCTCTTCTCCAGTAATCTCTCCTGCTTTGTTAAAGCTGATTTACTTTTGTCCTGTATGTTGTCCTAGAGCACATTTGGGAGATTGTAGATGTTTTGATATCTGAGTTCTGAACAAAGAAACACACGTTGAGTTTCAATGCACGTACACATCTATATATCTATAGCTTACACAAGTTTAAAGAAAATCAATTAGCAATTGACTATTGCAGAGCAATAGTGATAGCATCTAGAAGTGTAGATAGTTTTCAAAGTTTGAGGAAGTCTTTTGCGTTTTCCCGTACTTGTTGAGGTCAAAATCATTGGGAGAGGAGGAGGATCCTGCTTACAGGATTTCATTATTTCAGGATTTCTGTACGTGCAGAGTGTGTAATTAAAAGGAGCAGAGGGTTTATTGAATGTTTCCAAATCTAAGATCTGTGAAAAGCAGAGCTGCTGACAAGGCATCCTCTAAGTGGGCCCCGTGTCTTTGGGCTCTGCCTTCTTCTGTTGACCTTTAAAGCATGCTGGAAGACTCATCCCTTGCCTGAGGCTTGGGGAGGGGGGCATGGCTGCTGGGTGAAATTTCTGGTGATACTTTTCTTGCTGTCTAGAAAGTTCAGGTGAAACCGCCCTAGATGGTCAAGGACAAATACACTCTTGAAAAAAAATAAGAGAAGGTTAAAACATGTAAAACAACACAAATGTGAGCATTCTCTCTCAGCAGCAGAATGGCTCCCCATTCCTCTCATTGGAAACCACTAAATTATTCTAAGTAATACGTGAGTGTTTCATGCATTTTGTAATACGTTAGGTCATAAAGGTTGCCGGTAAATCTAGTGTTTTACTTTTAAATTTAGGCCTCTGAATGTCTTAGCTGCTGCCACTGGAGGTTTAGGTGTCAAAGTTGTGCTACATGTGTGGTGTCAGCTCTCTTCCGACGAGCGTAGGCTACAGCTCCATCTTCCATCCTTTTAATTGGTATTAAAGGAGACAGCAGCAGCCTCACAGCTGGCATCTCATTTCATCAAAGCAGTGATAAACTTTATATTCAAAAAACTTCTCTCATTTCAAAATCCTTTAGATTTGGTGACAAATGTTGGGGTATATTTGCATACAAATCACTTTCTTCCAGGAAAAGTCTGATTTTTATTTTATTTTATTTTTTTAATGCTTTCCAAATATAGTTTGTCTGAAAGTTTTATGAGCCAGTTCTTTGTTTTCATACTCAGTCTGATGAGCTTCTTCTGGAAGAGAAGAGATTGAAACAACATTAAATTGCCTTTTGGTTCCTCTTTTGAGAACATCCTGTGTGTGTTTTGCGACAGAACAATTCCACTTCCCTGTTAGAATTTTTTGGCTTCTTTTCTCCTTTGTTAGTTTTGCTTATCCTGCACTTATGAGTAAGTAGTACAGATATGATTGGGTCTGGCATCATGACTGCAAGACTTTTTTTTTTTTTTTTTAATTGTTCAGTATTGGTTTAAGATTTTTTTTTTAATTTGTTTAAAAGGTTGGTGGTTTTTATTCAGTAACTTTCCATTCTAACCAAATGTCTTAAGAAAGTTATAGTAAAATGGAAATTTTATTTTATCTTTCTCCTTCTTATGGAAAATCTGGCTTAAAAGAGCTTAATTCTCTCTTACTGCAAATCTATCCTATGGAAGCACTTTTATCTCTTGGTGACTAGTTGCATGGCAAAAAAACATCTCAGCCTGATCTGTCGTATTCTTGGACACCATTTTTATCTCCTCTGCAATTGACTTTGTAGTGGAACCAACGTTCTTTTTATCACCCATGGTCTGATCTTCAGGCTTTCACCTTCAAAAGCACAGCCATCCTTAGGCCGACTGGTAGCTCAGAATCATTTATAACCGAGGAGAACTTTGAAGTTTCTATAAACAACCAGAAAGCAGTATTTCCTGCCTTTCTTAGCAACGGTGCTCTTAGTTTGCTTGCTTCTGCTTAGGCATCTCTTGTGGCTTCCACTCTGTGTCAGTGACATCCAGGAATGACTGTTACCAATGTCTGCCCGGCCTGGTGAGAAGCCTAAGAGAGTCATGCAAAGCCCAGGAAAAAATGATTTGCAAGTGTTTTTCACACCAGTGGTAAGTATCGGCACAGGGTTGCATGTGAATCGTGGACAAGCAAATTCAAGTGAGAGCTCTGTAGCGATCATGTGTTTAATTTCCAGAACAACCAGCATGTGCATCGCTTTTGTTTGACAATTTTGTACCAGTACACACAGCCATCAGTGACGTGAGGAGGTCACTGGGTGATTCACATCCAGCAGCTTAACAAGGGGAAGCTGAACAAATGACAGTGGAGATGCTTTCATGTGGAGGAGTACCAAATGTTCCTGCTCTTTAAGCCCCTAGATATGGAATATCTACTTTGTGACCTTTGGAAAGAGAAAGAAAGACATCCACTTTTCTCAGCAAGACCACTTTGATGGTGATCATAACCCCCCAAGAAGTGCTGTGCGCTTCTAATTTAGGGAAGAAACACAGAGATTTGGAAATTTATTTGCTGAAACAAAAGTTTGTGCCTCAGCGCCAGTTTTCTCCCTCACACCCAGGATGAGTTTGGAGTAGTCACCTTTCTTCGCTGTTTTGTGCTCGTTTGTTTTACATCTTTTCCTTCCTTTTTTTATTTTTATTTTTTAAACATTGATACCATGTCAGATTTAAGATATTTTTTCTTCACTCCAAGGAACTGTCTGCTAGCAACATATGCTAGTGACATACTGTTGTGATCAACTCGTATTATGGTAACATTGAGAGGTCCAAACCAGAGATCATAGCCCAAGTCCTGGAGGGGTATGAAGGCGTGCTATGAAGCGTTAACAGGCCTTGCTCCAGTGATACTTTTAGGCCTGCAATTAATCTGAAGTTCACAGCGGTCTTGCAGATTCCAGCAGTGGTTCCAACACTGGCAGGGGAAGTATCTGTTAATGAGGATGAGGCGAGATGTAAAGGTGTAAGGGCAACAAAGACACGTGCTTGCATTGATTAAGGGTGAACGTCTTCGTTCACAACTTTCACTAGTGTCAACATAGCATCTGATCATTTTGAAACCTGTATGTGCCCATGGAGCCTCCTGTTTTTGCAGCGCACTGGTGTCATGGCAGTGCCCCTTGAGAAGGTGAGCACGTTCTGCACCTCTTCACCCACCTGGGCTCTGCGGAGAGAAGCAGAGGAAGAACTCTGTCCTGATGCTTTTGTGGAGCTCACGGGCTGATGTGGCAATGCTCCCGTGGACAGAGAGCCAACCTTGTGTCGTGCAATTCCCTGCTGCACTGACTCCTGCAGGGATTTTGTCACGCTGTGTCTGATGGTGTTCAGTGCTTGTGGAGTTTGAGAGGGCAGACAAGATGGGCATGCCTTCTCCCTCTCTCTTCTTTGAGCTGAGCATACTCTGGTTCTGGATTTGCAAATCATTATAATGGCAGGCTGTGACAATAAAAAGAGCCATGAAAATAGATCATGTAAAGAAGTCCTGGATTAAGGAATCCCCTGGTACTCTGGGAAATGATAAAACCCCACTAAGTCAATAATCTGTGCATTAAGAACTCCTCTGGTTATGTAAAGGAACTAAAACAGTCTGTTTTTCTGAGTGAGCCAGAGGAATTGGTAGCTTTGGTATGTAATGACATGATAAAGAGAGCTTGCTCTTTGGTAGCCCTTACAGTCTAACTTGATTTACAGATCAGATTTCTGTTGATGACAGTGGAAAGACCATAATGATGCCAATGACCGTGTCTGAGAGAGTCTCAGTTGTGTCTTTATTCCAAGTCCACAGAAAGGAAATAATAAAAACAGATAATCACATTAAAGTAATGGCTTCAGATGACACTCACACAAAATAAGGTTATTCAGAGTTAAACTGCTAGTTTGTCTTCTTCATTCTCATGTGCTTGAATATTGCAGGAGTCCTGGATGAGAGCATGAATTTATGTATTGTGCATGCTGAAATGCCTAGCTATGATGTGCAGAGCTGGGAACAATGAGCATTAATGACAATAATAGTATTAGAAAAACATCTACTGAGGCAATCATGACGCAGGGCCATGTTGTCCTTATCCAAGAGGGCTTATTATGCAAGTGAAAACCAAGGGGGAAACGTACGTTCTGATTCCATCTCCCTTTATAGCTTTCATCAGCAGGTGTTTTACCATCTCTGCTCAAGTTTTATTTTGTATTTAAAAAGGAATGCTTTGTGTGGGTAGCTCTGTGTTGAAGACACGCTCTACATCTGTTTTACATTTGCTTTAATGTATGACTTATCCAAAACTGACTCCCCTGGCAGGTGAAGGCAAATGTGTCTTTGGGAGTGTTTTGCCCTGACAAATGCACTTTCTATGAACACTTTTGTAGATATCAAGCTTTTTGTATTCATATCAAGTAGATATGAAATAAATTGTCAAAATTAAATAGCTAAGGATTTGTGGCTTAAAATAATTTCTTTTGGTGTTGGACTGCCTCTGAGTCTCTGCTTAAACACTACATGGGGTCTTTGGTATTTTTGCCTCACCTTTTCCTCTCCTGCAGCAGAGTGAAGGCTGAGTCCCTGCTTTGCTTTGCTAGTTGTAATCAGGTACATCTGTCACCCAGCTATATAAACTGCAGAAAGGGCTATGATTATACTCTTATTTGTTTTGAAATATCTCCATCAGCCCCTAGTTACGTTTTCCTTGCTTACCATTTCAATGTTCCCCACCTATTAACATTTCCAGGGGTGACAGTGGAGAGGAGTGCATACATGCTCCAGTGGGGTATAATGTGAAAATCCTTGGGATGCCAAAAATACTGTTTTCAGTAGATCCTACTAAGCAGCAAAGAAGTAACATTTGCAAAATAAGAATAGACTCTCTCACTTGCAAAGTCATTTCCCTGCTACATTCCCACTTCAGCTGCATGTTAACCTATGCAATAAAGGTACTCGTCTATGTTCTTTATCAAGACCTATGTAATTTTTAACATTCAAAGGAACTGATGGAAATGCAGTGGCAGAGTTATTTTTAGGTGCAGCAGCAATGATGAACAATGATCTTGCAGGGCAAAGGTACCATGGTTTGCCTTTCTGACTTGCAAGTGTGCTAAACAGCTCTTCCGTAAGGCAGATAGAAAGTTCTCATTTTTCAGACTGTTTCTGCAGGTGCTGATATTCTTAACGAGGGCTAAGATATTCCTGCAAGGGGCGTAGAGAGCTTCTTTGTTTGTTAGTTTGTTCTAGGAGAGTTTGTCTCTCTCCTTTATAATTTAGGATCATTCTAATCTCATGTAATTACCTGGAACAGAATAGCCCATCCTGTTGTTCTAGTAACAATATCAGTAAGTGAGCACATAAAATATGCTTTGAGAGCTTCCAGTCTAAGACAAGCACAACTCTCCATTGACTTAATTGGAGCAGTTTTCCGAATGCCGTAACAGAACTAGGTAGAAAACCACTTCTGAGAAATTAATGGGAATCAGTTGTCTTACTCCATTTGAAACTTTGAAAATCCCAGCATATATTACAATATTCTTTGAGGAATATGTTTACTGTAAGACAATCAGAATTATCCAAATACAGTTTTCCAAAACTCCCTGTTATTCATGTTCCTCATTATCTACCAATTACATTCAAAATTACCTTCATTATTTGAAACCTTGATTATCCAAGCCCATTCTTTGTCCCCTGTGGTACTCTGGTAATTGGTCTTGTACTGCATTCCTCCAGCTGATGCTTGACTGGTTGTGAAATGAAGGTACCGTTGTCTGGCATGTGCTACCAGAAGCACGTCTTTCTATGTGCTGTTCAGCACAGACTTAGTGCAGAGTTTTAAAGAGTATGTGTAAAGCTCTTGATCATCTGCCATTGATAGGTAATCAAAGAAAGTGGCTCTGTAACCAGCTTCTCCAGCAGCACATCCAAAACAGCCTTGCTTAAGGTAATTTAATTCTGGAGTGTAAATCTACCACAAAGCACTGACTTTTCACAGGTCCAAATGCAGTGGTTTGCTCTATAGGTTATACCAATTTGTCTTCAAAATTAGGAAAGATAAACACCAGGTAGATTCACCAAATATTCACCATTTATTTTATCGCTCTCTTGCACCACAGAAGCCCAGATCGGAAAAAAGAGAACATATTTTCATGCCCTACAGACAGCTGTCAATAATGCTTACAGTTTTTACAGAACCTTAATTCCCAGCACATCTGTGGTGTATTTCTACCAAGTCAAAGCTTGTATCCATTAAAACTTTATGTTTGGAATACGGCATCCAACTTCCAAGAAAATAACTTGGTCATAACTAATATTTAGTAGTTAATTATTATTATTATTACAGTTCCTGAATCATGAGTTCTAGAATGTAACTTCACAATGATCACATTATTTTTTTTGAATATGACGGTGCCACAACTTTAATTAAGACTCAGTTCTGAAACATTTTTCATGAGTTGTTTCTTATTCTCAGGTGGAGAGGTTGAATGATGAGCTGACTTGCCCATTTGAAATGAGGCTTTGCAATTACATGTTGCCATTCCAGCAGGGTGAATTTTGATAAACTGAATTCAGTGCAGTTTTCTGGTGATGCAGGTCATTTGGACATGGCTTATAGAAGCTGAGCTGCTTTGCAAGAGCGTATCAGTTTATCTGGCCAATGCAACTGCTCTGATGTTCATGATAAAATAAAATAAAATAAAATCCTCTTCAAGCATTGTACCCCACGTTTTGTTTGGTTTCTGCTGTCAGCTTCAGATATGTGTGTTTTTGCAGTGGTCTTGTACATTTATAACTGATAGATATGCATAGATAGCTTTGTGTAACTCTGAGTACTTTTGTCATTTATTTAGAAATAGGGTATATCAGCCAGGAGCAACATAGATATAGTCATTAGCTGCGATGGCTTGTACAACAGCGTATCATTACAGGGTCTTCTCAGAGCTTTATAGCAGTTGCACGTGAAGTGGCTTCATATTGGCTTCTACTTTTCTAATTTGGCCATTGGTTATTGCTTTGGGGCCTTCAAAGATCAAATGTTTCATGTTATTCTAGAATGTGGTTGTCGTTCCCAGTACGAATCTAAGTTTGGGTCTGCAGTAAATTTCCACCAAGTGAAACTTGGATCAGAAGCATGTTTCTGAGCCACAAACTCTCCTACAGCTATTCTCACTGTGGTTCCACTTAGGCACCTGCTATTGCCCAAGGCTGCCCTTGAGGTCAGTCACTAGCAGAAAAGGAGGAATCCTACAGTAAGATACCACTCGCTATGAAGAACTGAGCTCTTAGTGACCTACTTGACATACCCTAAAGGCATTTAAAGGGAATATCAAATAAACGAAAGGCTTGTTTAAAATGAAAAGTTAACAGTTCTGAATCTCACATTTCCCTGCTGCGGCCCTCTGTCTCGTGGAGTCACTGTACTTTGAGTAGCAGCCCTTTGTACTTTGGTGTGCTATCTGGCATGATTTGGTCTATGAGCCATCTGTATTGAAATGAGATATACTGACTTCTTTTTACAGAAAAACTAAAATAATATTTATTGTTAATTTCTTGGAACTAGTGCACCTTTCACTGCCATGAATTATTTCAAATAGCTTCATTGGGGTGAGAAGATGAGGCCGAGTTGAAATATATATATATATATACACCTGTAAAAGCTGCAGTGTGGTCTTAAAACAGTGCTCTTATCATTGTGCACAGAGATCCGTGTCAAAGATTTACACTGATTGCTTTTGGTTGCACTGGAACCACTAATTCTCTGTTTTACTGCTTAAATCTGGTCTTCCGTATTAATGTAAATGTGTACTGAGCTGCCTTATCAAGATCAGCTATGTTTAGATAATTTGTCTTATCTTAATGACTTTTCCTTATTAATGCTATGAAGTGGCATAGCAAGATAAGAAAAAAATGCATTGTGTGTGGTTTTTATAGATTGAAACAATTTTTGAGTTTTTATTGTAATTTTATTGCATTTTTATTTGTTCTTAAGCATCTTTATTGTTCACAGCTATGTTTTCTCCCAAACTAGCAAGTTCTATGATGTACCGTAACCAGAACAGCTTTCTTAAATATATTTAAATCCAGTGCTACATATAAAACCTGCTAAAGTGTTCCTTCACCTTTTCCTACCATGAAATGTTCAATTTTAATCCAAATAGCCTCTACAGATTTCCTTCCAAAAGTGAGTCACGCTGTCCTGCTGACTAAGTTTTATCCCCAGGGAAGGGTGTCGGTTCTTGCATTGCTGTGGTCTTGCATATATCCCAGTTCAGTGGGGGAAGTGGGGACTGAAGTGATGCCTTGACCTATTGTTGTTCTAATGCAGGATTATGTGTATTTGATTCATTTTAAGGGCTTTCTGGATGCCTATCTGATACAGCTTGCCCATGTGTGTAAGTGTAGGTGTACATGCATGTGCTGTTCCAGTTGTCTTCGCTTTCTTCATCACTCCTCCTCCTCTTGTGGTCTGTGGAACCAGTACTATTTTTTTCACAGAGAGAAATTGCTCCTGTAGCCTTCAAAATGTGGAGAATTGTTCAAGGGTGGGACAGAAGAAAGATAAATGACTAGTGGTTGTTTTTCAACTATATTAATTTTATTTTGCATTTTCCTGGTTTTTATTTGTTTGTTTGTTTGTTTTGTTTGTTTGTTTCCTGAGCTATGGGACTTCTTTCTGTTAGCAATTAGAGTTTGAACAAAGAAAACTTGTGTTTAGATGCAATGATGAATTCAATACCCCTGCCTGTCTGGGGACAACATTGTGGTGAGTTTTAATACCTGAAGCTTTGTCTGACTGATTCTCTGTGCTTGGGGCACTTGATGCAAATTCATGTAAAACAGAGCATAAGAAAAGAATAATCCCTCACCCAGCTCCCCACAGTGCATTATTACTACATTCCCATCAGCTAGCTGATGGATGCGCAGGAGGGGTATTTCATACAGATGCATGAGATGGTTATAAATAATCATTTGTTGCAGTCATCTCCAGCTGGTTCTTCTGGCTTTGGAGCTCCCAGCAGCCACACCAAGGCCTCATCTTCCCATCCTGCTGAGGGCTGGACTGGCTACTGAGCAGCCTCACGCTCAAAGGATACCGTTTCTACACCACTCCCAGATGCTTCCTCCTGTTAGTAAGAGATGGTAGCAGTATCCATGGTGCTACTGTCTGCATGAATCCTGAAATGGCCAAAGCCCTTGTCTCCAAGGCAGGAGCTTTTGCTGAGAGTTGCTCCATAAATGAGGGGGGTGAATTTGGCTGGGAGGGAGAGGCTGCTGTGCTTTCACGTGTTCACACAGGCTTATGAAGTACATGAAGCAGTATTAAGTCTCCATAGGCAGCATAGTTTGGGACCTTTTTTTTTTTTTTTTTTTTTTTTTTTTCTTCCATCTCTCTCTCCTATTTTTATTTTTTAGTGCAAACAGTTTAGTCAAAACCAAAATATTAATAACAGGATAAGTTTTGATGAGTTTCCCAAACTTAAATTATTAATGACAAATTGTTTTCTTATTAACTGTGAACTCTCTTTTATGTCAACATTTTTTTGAATGCTAGAATAGATATTTCAAGAGTTTGAAACTTTTTGAAATATTCTTAATTTTCAAAATATTCAAGCTAACTTGAATATTTTTTCCTACTTTCAACTTCAAAATATATATACATATTTGAGATCTCTGAGTCTTGTGTAAAGGGAAGATTTTCTGTGTTTGTTTTCTTTTGTTTTGTTTTTAATCTTTTTTAAAGTTTCTGGAACTGGAAGAGTATTTCCATCCCAATGCCAGTGATGGATTTCTGACTGTGCTGAAAATACGTCATTTTACTAAGTTAAAACCTTTTGTAACAAATGGTTTAGAAAACAAACAATATTGGTCAAACCTAGTGCTTCATAAAGATGCAATTACCCTTTCACTTTTGGATATTCTGCCTTTTTCCCCATTTATTTTGCTCTTTTAGAGCCTTAATGTATTAAGAAAACTTGTCAATTTTAATGTTTTAACTGGTTCTTATTAAAAAAAAAAAAAAAAGAAAGGAAAAAAGGAAAAAAAGAACTTTACTCCTCTTGTTAGAATGTCAGTACCTGCAGAGCCTTTATTTTTTTTTTTTCCTTTATAAAGCTTTGAATTGTTTGAATTGTTCTGTGTGAAGTTCAAATTCAGAAATAAAAGTTAAAATGGAAAGTATGTTTTTATATAGCAAACTAGTGGACTTAACAAGGAAAAAGCTATGTTTAGTTTTAAAGCTTGTCATATAAAAGGAATTTTAGCTGTTGTTGCTGTTGTTGTTTTGTTTGTTTCTTTTCTTTCTTTTTTGGACCCCCAAGGCCAAAAACCATTTTTCCAAGGTATCAGAATTACAGAACGTGTGTACCCACATAGTTGTGTATGAAAATTTATCATAGGTGCCGTATGGGGCTGATCAGAATCCCACTAAAGGGAACATGGAGTCAGAACTAGACCTTAGATACAGAATTGCAATAATTTGGGCTTCAAAGCTAGAATTCAGACCAAGCCACTGGAAATGACTACGGTGCCTTTGAATTTTGGCCTCCAGCCTGTGTATTAGCAAAAGGAAAATTGCATTTGAAGTGGTCAGCATGCAGATGTTGGCCATATGTTTTGTATCTCTTGTAGAAGCTGAAGCCTCCTGTGTGATCAACTTAAAGTCATTATGCACTTAACAAACGATCACTTTTCATTAGTGACCCATCATTTTTTATGTGAGCATATCCTTAGATGCATAGATGCACATGGGGAGTTTGTACTTGTGCTTGGCAAAATTTAGCCTAGCTTTGGCAGTGTCCAGGTACCCATCACAGTGCGTCCCTCTGAATGCCGGCCTCAAAGGGCTCCAGTTCCTATGGTCTAAAAAGTCAATGAAAGTGTGAAAGGGTTTTACAGAAATGTGTGCAGCCTTGACTTGGAGTGCTCAGAGCTGGTGTCTTTCAGCATCCTGGCTCTGCTGGTGTGTAGAAACTTCTTGAACAGTGCTTGCTTGGCCACAGGTCTGAGCTTTGTCTTACAGGTTACAATCTTAATTACACCAACACTGGGAGAAAGGCAGAGGCCGTTAATTTGAGTTATGGAGGAGGTTTACAGACCTTGGTGCATTAAACAACCTCCCCAAGGTTGTGCAGGGAGTGGGCTGCTGTGCCCAATATGTAAGGACAAGTAATTTTGCTGAAATCACAGGTCAGCCGTAGGTTTCAGCTCCATCTGAGATTAGTGGTTTGAGGGTAGTGGGTCTGACCCGGTGTTGTTTTACTGCTACTTTATGGTTCTGCACTGCCACTAATATAGCTGGAGTTTTAGCCTACTGTCTACTGGTAGTCTTTGGAAAAATACTGATATTCCTAATTGTTTAATAAATCATTAATGGAGCTTTTAGTGTGTGTGAGGGTGTGCATATTGATTTGTGTATGCATATTTAGGTATTAGGAAAAGAAAGTAAGGCTTGTTGAGACTCCTGCAAGATCTGGAGAGAGGAATATCCAATCACAAATTATAATTAGGTGTAAAGGTTTTCCACTCGTTAGAATGGAGAAGTTGACATATTAAATGGCACGTACTGTAATGATGTGGACTGACTCAGAGTTTGAAGGAAATAACAGCTGTGCACATCAAAGCTTAAAAATAGAAACTTCATCAGTCAGTAGCGGTTTAGAATGAATGAAGAAATCATGAAATTATTAATTATGGTGGTTAGAGAAAGGAAACATAAAGTTCAAACTCTCCAAAGGCAGAATGCTGCCTTCAGTCTTACAGCGTCCCTGCCAAGAATCAGCCCCTTGTCCTGCCGAGCCCTTATGTGAAGGTGGGGGCTGTTGCCCAAGCACAGGCACCTGCTGCTGTTTCAGATACCCTAAGCTGACTCAGACATCCCACCTGGCTGGCAGATATGACACAGGGCATATGGCAGACTCCTGCCCTTCTGGAGTGACAGCTGGGTGCCCCGAGGCATCTCAGATAGCAGTAGTGCTGCTGCCTAAGGAGCGATTGCACGAACACAGAAGTACAGGCTCGCTTTCACTCGCATCATTAATACGCAGTCACCTGAAGCACATCGGTAGTTCACAGCAGTGTTTGCAGTGGGTAATTGCAGAAAGCAATGAACAGTTTATCTGATTTGAGACTTAGGAGGACTTTTGAGATGAATAGAACATTTATCCAGATTAAAATCTAACCAGGACACAATGTTAAAAGCTATCCAAGTGTTAAAAAGTGTAGTTAAAAACTATGATTTAAAGTTGCAGTGGCTGGTTGTTTTCTTAATGACCTCAAATTCATGAATTCATTCTAACATTTGCCTTTTTATATATTCATAGTTAAATATAACTTGAATGTTGTCCTAATTACATTCTCATGTTAATTTA